>NC_133537.1:301913737-302271237 GCF_048544455.1 Silene latifolia
GTTGTTGTTGTGTTGTTGTTTTTCGTTGTTGCTGCCGTTGGTGTTGCTGTTGCTGCTGGTGGTTGGCACAGCGTGGTAGGTGCTCATTGGACCCAATGTGGTCATGGACGGTGCCCGACGCCGGTAAGGGTGGCGGTTTTGGGTTGGACTCGGGCTTGTGTGTGTATGTGAGAGTGTGTGACGAGTGTGTGAGCGTGGTGAGGCTGCCGTGGTGGTTGCCGCCACTGTTGGGCCGCTGGCTATGGGCCACCATGGCCGGTGATGGTGGTCCATGGTGGCAGCGGGGGTAGTGCTTGGTGACAGTTAAGGGAGGAGAGTTTGAGTCGGGTTTTAAATAGTTAAGATGGGTTTTATTTAATTGAATTCTTATTTAATATTAATTAGATTAGCTAGTAATTAAATATATTTAATTACATTAATTAGGTGACGTTTTATGAAGTCGTATTATTATTGGATCGGGTTTGCTTATGGAGTTTGCGAAAAGGTAGGTTTATCCTACTCAGTTTTCATTGTCGTATTTATTTACAAAATGAGTCTTTTGTCATTTAATTGCATCGAGTGAGTCGTATTGCATGTTGTTGGTCATGACGACTCGACGAGTTGGGATTTGAGGAAATGGTATCCATGACATGTTTGGCATGTCATGGTGTATATTGTTTGTCATGCATTTCATATTGTGACGGTTGTGATTGTATATGTTGGAGGATTTGTGTTATTGTTTTGGAGACGTAAGACAGTTGGGAGACCGTCTTGCACTTAAGTCGCCTCTTGGAGCTTCCCACTCCAAGAGGGATGTGCACATTAATGGCTTGAGTTACGGAGGGACTCGTGTGGTTGAGACACGACGTCTGGCAGGGGATCCAGTTGGCTTCCGGACCCGGTACGTCTGGGGGTGTCCCGGTACCTGTTTGTGGTTATCGGTATGTCTGGGAGTGTCCCGGTACCAGTCTGGTTGTCGGTATGTCTGGGTGTGTCCCGGTACCGTGGTGGTAGTTGTTGATAGTGGTTCATTCATGTTATGGTCATGTTACATGTTCACACACTCAAGTCGAGTCAGACTTTACTTATTTATTGAAACGGACGTTTGTTGTGTTTGTGTAATTGTCACCTATCTCTGGGGTGGCCTATGTCGATCCATATGATATTCTTTGGTCATATGGGGAGCAGATTAAGTACAAGTTGTTTGGATACCACGCGGGAGACGTGACGAGCTTGACGAGTCTACTTGATTAGAAGAGCATAATTGTCATGAGTTGTACTTTTATTCATTTGTTTACGTTTATGTAAATCATTAAACTTTACATTAATAAAATGTTCTTTGATTGAAGTTTTGAAACCCTACCTCGGGAAACCGAGATTATAACGCTCCAATTATCTTGGCCGGATAGTTGGGGTGTTACACTCTCAATGTGCAATTACTCACATATCTTATTTTTAAGAATGAAATTTACTAAATTAAATACTTTGCTATTATTGAAATTCAAAATTATTGGTCAAATATTAATCCTAAAATTCCTAATTATTAGAAAGCATAATCAAATATTTTTTTATTTTTTTTAATGAAAAAAAATATTCATAATATGAGAAATTTTGGTGAAGATACAATGAAAAGTTACATGAGCAAATTTTTGTTTATATTAAATTTGGTTCACTTTTTTTATTGAACATGTAAATATTGTATTTAATTTTTATTAGATATATTTAAAATAATTTTTATAATAGAAAATAATAGGTTTTAGTTTAAAAAAAAGTTTATTTCATAACAATAATCCATCATATTGGTGGTCTACAATAATCACTCCATCCTATCAATAATTTCAATTAAATCCAACCTAAGCATCATACCTTCTAATATCGAACCAGCTGATATTTTTTGAAGTTTATGTTGGAATATTTGATAGTTTTTGGACAACCTAGCAAATATATGTGAAGTTTATATATAATATTTTCAAGTGATAAATCAAGAACTTGGTTTATTTGATACACATAAACACCACAAAATATCAGCTGGTTCGTTATTAGAAGATATGGTGTTTAGGTTGGATTTAATTGGGATTATTGATAGGATGGAGTGATTATTGCAGACCACCAATAGGATGGATTATTGTTATGAAATAACCCTTAAAAAAATGGTAGAAAACTTGATTTGTGCTTAATTGCACATTTTTGTAAACTTATGGGGCTAATTTGCTACAAGTGAAATTTAAGGGGTTGATTTGCATATAGCACATAAGTTATGGGGGTGATTTGCTACATCCCCGATTTTATTTTCTATAAAATAAAAATAACTTACACTTGCATAACTCATACATTTACCATTTTTATTTTATTATATTTTTCTTGACATATCTTGATATTACGACCAGCCGAAAGTAATCTGAAGAGAAATTCTTTAGAATTTTAATTGAATGGATTGTACTTTTGTTGTAGATCCTATACATTCTTTGTACTAATTGTATAGATTTTATTGACCACTTCTTGTGGTTTGTAAACCTGTTTGTAAAAACACTCAAACAAGAATTCTTTGGAATTTTAATTGAATGTAATTTTAGTGTGATAGTTTTACGATTTTATCTAGTATTTGTCCTTTTCAGTTAACTTCCTCTTTGCTAAATTAAGCTACTAAAGATGTTTTAGCATGTGTTTGGTGTTGGGTTTTTAGGAAGGAAATAACAATGTGTAAATTATAGGGGACAACATACGGAAAAGGTAATTATATAACTTGGTTACATCGTAGAATCATGCCCATATATACCTTTCTTCAAGAATTATTCGACTCTAATCTACATGCCATAAGTTTTACGAACACTATTATGAAATAAGACTGCAATACCTGTGATACAAGTAGCGGAAGCTTAACAAACTTTAACAAGCTTGAAACTTGTCACGTGATAAGCGTGATAATCTAATAGTAAATAACAAACACAAAAAAAGGTAAGTTAAGTGGATTAGACGTAGGTTTAATCACTTTATAGACTATATATCAGATGTACTACATCTGATTGCGTACTTTCTGAGCTTTATTATAAAGTTTTTGAGTTTTGTTTTAAATTTTATGAGTTTTAGTATACAGTTTTTGGGAATGTTAACTTTAAATATTAAACTAAAAATATACAATATTGCTCAAAAACTATGCATATAAATTCAAGTATGCTCAGAAAAAATGCATGTATGCTCAATAATTATAAGGATATGAGGTAATACATCAGATGCGTAATCTTTTTCTGAGTTTAATTGATAACTAGGTTTGTGACCCGTGAGATTCACGGGTTTATCTGTTTTAGTTTTGTTATTTTTATCATATTGTTTATATTTGTCCGAGCAATTAGTTGATCCATTTAAAAAATATAGTATTGAAATACATAAAAGTTAGTTGGTTAATGCCTTATTTCTTTGACAATTTTGGTTTATTTTCAAAACAATATATTGTATTTTTAGTTGTTATTTTGATTAATATACTAAAAACATGTGATTTTAAAAAAAAAGTTACCTTTCAATGAGTCAAGTAATTCATGACACCATGTAAAAAAAATTAAATTCTTAAGGTTACTTTTTGATTAGATTGTATAGATTTTGTACTAAATTTTTTATGTAAAAGTTTGAACGTCGCTTTGTCTTCCGGCAAATAAAGTTAGTAAGTAAAGACGAAAGAGCAAATTAATGCATAATGTTGAATTATTTCTCTTTTTTTTTTCTTTTTTGTGAGAATAATAAAATCTCACAATGTAAGGAGCTTAAAACATATAGAATTATAAAGTTTTTTATCTTCTCAATATTTTAATTGTCATAAATCATATAGTAGCATAGTTATGAACTTTAATAAATGCTAGTCTTACTATATCATCTATACCAATTTGTCAAAAATTCTAAATTTTAAATTTTTGCATAAATGATAAAATGAGTTAAATAATAACCTACTACAAATCTCATTGCAATCTCTTATGTGTTATAAGACATGCATTAAATAATATGACATGTACGCATAAATATTAGATAACTAGGTAGTATCTCGCGTTTCGCGCGGCCTGTTTGAAAATTTTGTTATTATAATTGAAGAAAAATAATATAATTCATATATGACATTTAATATCTTTACTTATAAATAAAAATAAATTAACTTTCTCAACTCTTATTTTTTTAGATTTAACTTCAATGTTTTAAAATAAAATAAATACAGTTTTAATTATAACTAAGAAGTGGTAATTAGTTATTCACGATAAATGTTATTATTTATAAATAATTTTGTGACTTATCAAATATCATATTAATTAAAATAAATGTATTCGAATAATGCAACAATCAACATTAAGTTCTTAGGTTAGATCATTTCACGACACGTTACGCTCCAAATCAATTAATATTTGTTCAAGACGATGTGAATATAATTTGATGCATTTTTCAATTTTTAATGTATAACGTGTGATGTTTATGTATCAAACATATAGGGTCAAAGCTCAACTTGTTTGAATGTTTTGGTGTGTATGTCTTGCATATGCTATGTGTCAAACAACATATTTATAAGAAATTTGTACCTTTTGTTTTTTTGAAACAACTATATATAAATTATGGTTAATTGATAAACAGTACCAATATAATGACCTTTTTTTCATAATCAGTATCAACATAATCAATAATTAAAAATCAGCACCATTTTTCTACGATAGGTATCAAATCGCCTAAAAACTTCATCAAAAAAAACCATCATTCAAGTACAAATCTTCACTCGTTATCCCATTATTTAAAACCTCAAATGTATTTTCATTAAGTTTTTCATAATTTTTTCAAATATCTGTACTCGTTATCGCATTATCACTTGTCCAATAAAATTTTTTCATTATTACATCATAAGAACTTATCTCTTAGTAGTTATCTTTAAGTTTTTTTTGTAATAAATACAATGACTCTTCCATATATATTTTTATTGATAGACTTAGGTTCTATTTGGTAAAACTAACTGAAAAGGTAGCTAAAACCTGAAAAGCTAATTGAAACCTTATAAGGTAGCTGAAAATTAGGAATTGATAAGGTAGCTGATTATATAAAAAAGTGTTTGGCAAACTAACTGAAAAGATAACTAATTTTGATGAAATGACGTAAACGGATATGATAATTATTTACAGATATAAATTTAAGGGGTAAAAATGGAAAATTAAATCAAATTAGGTACCTGAAATCTCAAATGCTACTCTAGGTAGCATTTCATTTCAGGTAGCTTATTTGGTTGAATAAGCTACTTGCCAAACGCTTACAAAAAAATAAGGTACCTGAAATTTTGGTCAAATAAGCTACTTTGACCAAATCACCTACCTGAAATGCCTTGCCAAACGGAGCCTTAATGGTCTATGTATTATAACTTTCTCAAAATGTTTTTCTTTAAGTAAATGTAACGCATTGTAAGATACTCACTTTAATCATCTATATATATCAAAATATTTCGATAAATATAATAAAAGTATACTCAATTTAAAGCACTTTTCACAATAAAGAGAATGATTTACATTTTAAAATTTTTATCAATTTTTTTATATAAATTTAAAATAAATCACCGTAATTATTATTTATAATTTTATAATACAATAATTAAACTCTAATTAATATTTTGCTACGAATTATGTAGCATTTATTATGTTTATATTTAATGTCCAGCTGTAATTAATAGCTGTATTTAATGCTGGGTTGACACGTGGCGCATCCACAACGTTTCAACCCAGTTTTATATATATACTAGGTAGTATCCCGCGCTTCGCGCGGCCTGTTTTAAAATTTTATTATTATAATTGTAGAAAAAATAACATAATTTATATATGAAGTTAAATATTTTTATTATAAATTTTTTCTCAAATTTAATTTTTTTAAGTTTAAATTCAATGTTTTAAAATAAAATACATACCATTTTAATTAAAACTTATAAGTGATAATTAATTATGCATGATCAACGTTTATAAATTGTTTTGTGATTGATCAAATATCATAATAATTAAAATAAAATTTATTCGAATAATGCAACAATCAACATTAAGTTGTCAAATTATATCATTTCACTATACGTTATGTTCCAAGTCAATTAATATTTGTTCAAAATGATGTGAATATAATTTTATGTAATTTTTAATTTTTTATGTATAACGTGTCATATTTATGTATCAAACATATAGAGTTCAAACTCAACTTATTCAAATATTTTGACCGTGGTATGTGTCAAACATATCTAACATATCTATAAGAATTGTACCTTTTTCATTTTTAAACATTTATATATAAATAATGTTTAAGAGTTTACCTGTAAATAAAATAGGTTAAACTTTATTAAATATATTTTTTGAGGTTTAACTTCAAAATATTTAAAAGATAACATATCAAATATTAACTAAAATTAATATTTATGTAATACTACGGTTTTATGAGTCTCTGGGTACTCTATCGAGTGGGGCTTACTCTGTCGAGTAAGCATGTTTTGATTTAAGAAACAAGATTGCAGTAGGGTACTCGATCGAGTAGCCTTGGTACTCGATCGAGTAAGGGGCACTCGATCGAGTACGTTAGTTACTCGATCGAGTAAGTGTGTTTTACGGGTTTGTTTTGACGGGTTTTGTTACTAATGCGGGATTAATATAAAAAGGTTCCGTCACTTTTCTTAAACACTTTTATCATCCTAAAACCTTTCTAGAAAAGATTGAAAGTTACGTTCTTCGCATTCATCGCATTAGTGGCAAATCCCAAGGCTTGGTTGGTCGGATCATCTTATTCTTTACACCGTTGTGATCGTCGTTTCAGGGGTAAGTTCCTTGTATAATTTATGTAGTGTTTCGTTGAGTTTCTTTAAAACCCTAATTGGGTAATTTGGGGGTTTTGGGGAGTATTGTTGTTGTAGATGGTGATTGTATGATTGTGTGTCTATAGGAGGTGATTTCGTTGAAGAATGATTACGATTAGCTGATTGTGACGATCTTGGTGATGGCTTATTTCAGGTAGGGTTTCCCTACTCAGTATTAATTACATAATGTGTGGTGATTGTTGATTGATTCAGACGGTTGTGATTTCGTATTGTTGATTGATTCAGACGGTTGTGATTTCGTATTGTTGCTGGATTCAGACGGTTGTGATTATTGTTAAAGTATACTACCGGTGTTTGTGACGGTTGTTGATTAATATTGTGGTTGTTGTTTATCTGTCTGTGTTCTTCGGGGTGCGTCCCTGGCTGAGTGGAGTCACTTGCGGGAGTGGCTTCACGCCCTTGATTCGCCTTCTGTGGAACCCGCCACAGAAGGGATGTGCACATTAATGAACATGGGTTTATCGCTCGACGGAGATGAGCGGGGCTTAGGTGGGAACGGCTGCGGTCCCCCACTGACGGCGAGGAGTAACCTGTTGCGATGGGTGCTCTGGCAGGGCTACACACTTTAGTGTGTAGTCAGTTGTGTGGAGATTGGAGATGGAGACCGGGGTTGTGTTGAGTTGTTTGAACTATTTGTGTACTTGTTTCATTGTGGCATTGTTTCTGTGTAATTAGTACTGACCCCGTTTAAATGTTTTAAAAACTGTGGTGATCCATTCGGGGGTGGTGAGCAGTTATTGAGCAGGTATTATATGACGCGTATGGGATAGCTGGGATGAGTCATCACGTGGCAGTTAGAAGTCTTCCGCTGTGTCAGACGGTGTTTTATAGCTTTGATAGTTTTAGCAGTAGCGTCTGAGAACCTTGTATATTAGTTTCACAGTTTTGGTTTGATCATGTAATCACTTTAAGTTATATTGTTATTTAAATTATGTTTCTTCATTGTCTTATGATTATCATTGCCTCGGGAAAACCGAGATGGTAACATCTTTATACCTGAGTGGTCCTGGTAAGGCACTTGGAGTATGGGGGTGTTACAAAATGGTATCAGAGCGACGATCCTGAAACCTGTAACCAATGAATCTAATGAACATAGGGATTCAATTAAAATGAACCCGGGGTAAAAGTTGTAGGAGCTAATGCAAAGGCTTGGGAGACGTCCTAAAGTCGCGAACTCGTCCTACAATTTTGAACCGGTCACATGGGATATGAGTCGGGATCGCTATCTGTTTACCTTGTGTGTTGTGTATCTATATATTAAGGTGTTGTATGAATCGATGGATGCGTGCATGTGGAGGATATGAGATGTGTAGTGAAGGATGATGATGATATGATTATATTTGTCGTTGATTGAATACATGAATTGCATGATAGTTGGTTTACAATGTTGTTTTGAATTGTTGGAAAAGTATATGAGAATGATGAATGATGTGGTAGAGAAAGGGAGTAGTTCATCTATGATAATATGTGATGAATAATGATGTTGCAGGATGGATGATTTATAATGGGGATATACTAGTAACATGTGATTAGGGGGTGTGATATGATTTTACGTAATTTTGTTTGCGTAAAGCTATATAATAAGTTCATATAATTGTCTACTGTTGTATCATATGCACTTTTTAGATGAAGAATGTGATTGAACTAGATGAATTGATTGGAAAAGATAAAGTGGCAATTGCATGAAAATATGAATTTCGTGATTATGAATATGTCTAGGTGACGAAGTGGATTTGTAATATTGTTGTATGTATTAGTAACATGGAAATAGGATTTGTAATTGTATGAGTATGATTTGTTTTACGAAAAGTTATAAAGTTAAGTATGCGGGAGTACATGAGTGATAAGTTGAATGTTATATGAGCATGATAAATGTTATTGTTTGGCTTTTGGTAGGTCGTAACATGTGGTTAGGGATAGTGGTTTTACAAGTATTGAGCCGCTTATATTCGCTTTGTTGATGTTTAAGTTGTTTGAAAGAGAAAATCAGATAATTATGTCGTCTGATTACAGCAAAGTTGTCTTTAAACTGTTATAAATTGAGATGCATAAATGATTTTGATGTGATTCCAACTGGAGATGATAGCTTGTTTTTTTACGATTCTAACGATAGGTCACACGCCCAAAACGACCAAGAAATGAGTGAGTTATGACCGTTTTACAAAAACTGGACAGTGCTGAGAAATGCGTAGGGTACTCGATCGAGTAGCCCTTACTCGATCGAGTGCACCTTGGTACTCGATCGAGTACCCCTTACTCGATCGAGTAGCCCTGATAATTTTTATATACGTGTCTCTGACTTTCACCTACTCGATCGAGTAAGTCACTTACTCGATCGAGTGGCCTGTACTCGATCTAGTGACCCCTATTTTGGGTCATATGCTTATCTTTTGACTTCGTTGCATATTATGTTTAATTCAAGTGTGTTATTTTGCTTCTTTAGGCATTATTTTACATCTATGTTGGTCTGGATGCGTAAGTTACCCAATCTTATGGTTTAGTGAGTGGCAACTATGGTGAGTATAAGTTCGGTGGAGAGGACATGAGTTATATGTGGTTGTGATAGATAGAGGAAAAAGAAAAGGAAGATTGTCAAGGCTTAATTGAGGCATAGATCATGTTTTGTGAGACGGGATGAGTGATATGATTGTGTGTTAAGTAATGTAAAAGTAAGTGAATGTGGGCAAAGGGTGATGTAAGTTTATGGAACGTGGGAATGAAAGATTAGAAATGAGAGACGCATATGGTGGTAACTTTGGATGTTTAAGGATTATGAAGGGAGGTAGTTATCACTCAGTTGGTTAAGAATATATGTAATGGAAAGGTCGTTATAGGTAAATGGAAAGAAATGGGGTATAAAGAGCTTAGATTGAGTTATGCAGCGATGTGGGTTTGCAGATAGTGAGTGAGTTTGGGAATTTGGTTTATCAAGAGGTGGAACTAATGTGTGATTTTCTTGGGCAGTTAACAGTATGAAATGAGTTTGGGATTAAAAAAAAAAAAACATACTAACTCGGTGAAGACGCAACAATGCTACTAAGAACTCAAAACGAAACCCCAACTTATAAAACATGAAACCATGAACTCTTAACACCAACTCCACCAACTATTCCTACCTCCTCACATCGCTCACGATGTCGTATCAACTACATCATATCTCTCTCAACACTAACTCCATACACTACCAACTACCGTCCACAAACGCTGCTAGCTCCGTAATATATCATCCACTAGCAAATCCAATATCAAGACACTCATCGACATCAAACGGAATGTTACATTCTACCACCCTTAAAAGGAACTTCGTCCTCGAAGTTTACTCACACTCATAGCATCATCTTCCAACAGTCAAAACTATCGAACTCATAATCATAATCATCATCATTCAACTGTCAACACTATTGAAATATTCTCGCACTCCTAGACATCACACTACTACAGGCACGGTCATGACCTTTAACAAAATCAACCACAACAGAAAACCATCCTTTATTCTTCATTAAGACTCCAACTTCCAAATATACTAAAACATCGACAACCATCAAACTCTCTTTGCCGCATGGTTGACATTTTCTTACAACAACAGCTATCACACTCCATACTCCATACTATCGAGTGGGCCTTACTCTGACGAGTAAGGGTGTTTTGCGATTTAAAATAGTTTCTGACATGTTGGGTACTCGATCGAGTAGCCCGGTTTACGGGTAATGTTTTGTCGGGTTTTGTTAATAATGCGAATTAATATATAAACACTTCCGTCACTTTCATAATACGCTTTTACAAACCTAATTACTTTCAAAAAGAGATTTCAACCTACGTACTTCGCACTCATCGCATTATTGACAAATCCCGGAGCTTGGAAGGTTGGAATTCATCTTTCTTTACATCTTTGTAATCCTTGCGTCGAGGGTAAGATCTACGTACCGAATTTGTTATATTTAATTAAGTTTCGTTAAACCCTAATTTTGGGAATTGGGAGATTTGTGTTAGTTTTGTGTGGTTAGTGATATATGTGATGTTATGTTAGGAGGAGGATTCGTAGAGGAGGCTTTTTGATAACAGCTGTTGAGATCGTCTGACTGTATTGCATTCCAGGTAGGGTTTCCCTACTCAGTATTAGTCCCATAATGTGTTGGTGGTGATTTGTGATTGTTGATTGTTATCATACGAGTATTGTGACGGTTGTTGGTTTGATTGTTGATTAGTAGTTGTGATTGTTTGTATCTGTCTGTGTTCTTCGGGGTGCGTCCCTGGCTGAGTGGAGTCACTTGCGGGAGTGGCTTCACGCCCATTATTCGCCTTCTGCGGAACCACAGAAGGGATGTGCACATTAATGGATTTGGGTTTATCGCTCGATGAAGATGAGCGGGGCTTAGGTGGGAACGGCTGCGGTCCCCCACTGGCGGCGAGGAGTAACCTGTTGCGATGGGTACTCTGGCAGGGCTACACACTTTAGTACGTAGTCAGTATTGTGGAGTTGGTGATGGAGTTCGGAGTACATCTGTGACGATTGAGCGGTGTTGTTTGTTGTTTTGTTGAGTTATATAAATTGTGTGATTAGTACTGACCCCATTTATTGTTTTAAAAACTGTGGTGATCCATTCGGGGATGGTGAGCAGTTGTTGAGCAGGTATGAGTCGAGATACATGGGCTAGCTGGGATGTGTCACCTTCAGATGATAGAGTCTTCCGCTGTAGCATTAGTAGTTTGTGAGACATTTTCAGTTAGTTGATTAGACAGTTGTTTTGAGAACAAGTAACCCGTATTTTGGGCATTTGGTTTTGGATTGTATTCTTTCACTAAACTTATACTATTTAAATGTTGTTTCGTTATTGTCTTATGATTATCATTGCCTCGAGGAATCGAGATGGTAACAGCTTTATACCTGAGTGGTCCTGGTAAGGCACTTGGAGTATGGGGGTGTTACAAAATGGTATCAGAGCCACCCGAATCTCATGCATACCATCCATACCTTTTCACGGAATAAACATATATCATGAATACACATGCAAGTATAACCAGTCATGTCAGACCACCCAAACTATCACTTTTGATCATCATTCCATTAAGTTACCGTATCCAACATGTATTACAGAACATTCAGATAACAACTTTATAATTATCACACAATACCACTTCTTGTGAGGTCAGAACCTCACACAAACATTTATATATAACATAGACCGATAATCACATCCAACAAGTCAATACTGAAGAATAAAGGATGGTTTTCTGTTGTGGTTGATTTTGTTAAAGGTCATGACCGTGCTTGTAGTAGTGCGATGTCTAGGAGTGCAAGAATATTTCAATAGTGTTGACATTTGAATGATGATGATTATGAGTTCGATAGTTTTGACAGTTGGAAGATGATGCTATGAGTGTGAGTAAACTTCGAGGACGAAGTTCCTTTTAAGGGTGGTAGAATGTAACATTCCGTTTGATGTCGATGAGTGTCTTGATATTGGATTTGCTAGTGGATGATATATTACGGAGCTAGCAGCGTTTGTGGACGGTAGTTGGTAGTGTATGGAGTTAGTGTTGAGAGAGATATGATGTAGTTGATACGATATCGTGAGCGATGTGAGGAGGTAGGAATAGTTGGTGGAGTTGGTGTTAAGAGTTCATGGTTTCATGTTTTATAAGTTGGGGTTTCGTTTTGAGTTCTTAGTAGCATTGTTGCGTCTTGACCGAGTTAGTATGTTTTTTTTTTTTTTTTTTTTTTTTAATGTATGGGTTGAACTTCGGGGACGAAGTTCTTTTTAAGGAGGGAAGACTGTAATACTACGATTTTATGAGTCTCTGGGTACTCTATCGAGTGTGGCTTACTCTGTCGAGTAAGCATGTTTTGATTTAAGAAACGATGATTCGTCTGTAGGGTACTCGATCGAGTAGCCTTGGTACTCGATCGAGTAAGGGGCACTCGATCGAGTACGTTAGTTACTCGATCGAGTAAGTGTGTTTTACGGGTATGTTTTGACGGGTTTTGTTACTAATGCGGGATTAATATAAAAAGGTTCCGTCACTTTTCTTAAACACTTTTATCATCCTAAAACCTTTCTAGAAAAGATTGAAAGTTACGTTCTTCGCATTCATCGCATTAGTGGAAAATCCCAAGGCTTGGTTGGTCGGATCATCTTATTCTTTACACCGTTGTGATCGTCGTGTCAGGGGTAAGTTCCTTGTATAATTTATTTAGTGTTTCGTTGAGTTTCTTTAAAACCCTAATTGGGTAATTTTGGGGTTTTGGGGAGTATTGTTGTTGTAGATGGTGATTGTATGATTGTGTGTCTATAAGAGGTCATTTCGTTGAAGAATGATTATGATTAGCTGATTGTGACGATCTTGGTGATGGCTTATTTCAGGTAGGGTTTCCCTACTCAATATTAATTACATAATGTGTGGTGATTGTTGATTGATTCAGACGGTTGTGATTTCGTATTGTTGCTTGATTCAGACAGTTGTGATTATTGTTAAAGTATACTGCTGGTGTTTGTGACGGTTGTTGATTAATATTGTGGTTCTTTGTTTATGTCTCTGTGTTCTTGGGTGCGTCCCTGGCTGAGTGGAGTCACTTGCGGGAGTGGCTTCGCGCCCTTGATTCGCCTTCTGTGGAACCCGCCACAGAAGGGATGTGCACATTAATGAACATGGGTTTATCGCTCGACGGAGATGAGCGGGGCTTAGGTGGGAACGGCTGCGGTCCCCCACTGGCGGCGAGGAGTAACCGATTGCGATGGGTGCTCTGGCAGGGCTACACACTTTAGTGTGTAGTCAGTTGTGTGGAGATTGGAGATGGAGACTGGGGTTGTGTTGAGTTGTTTGAACTGTTTGTGTACTTGTTTCATTGTGGCATTGTTTCGTGTAATTAGTGCGACCCGTTTAAATGTTTTAAAAGCGTGGTGATCCATTCGGGGGTGGTGAGCAGTTATTGAGCAGGTATGATATGACGCGTTTGGGATAGCTGGGATGAGTCATCACGTGGCAGTTAGAAGTCTTCCGCTGTGTCAGACGGTGTTTTATAGCTTTGATAGTTTTAGCAGTAGACCGTCTGAGAACCTTGTATATCAGTTTCACAGTTTTGGTTTGATCATGTAATCACTTTAAGGGGGCG
The DNA here is from genome assembly GCF_048544455.1 of Silene latifolia. Taxonomy (NCBI): domain Eukaryota; kingdom Viridiplantae; phylum Streptophyta; class Magnoliopsida; order Caryophyllales; family Caryophyllaceae; genus Silene; species Silene latifolia. The sequence continues at coordinate 301,927,684 of NC_133537.1, forward strand.
TTTGGTTCGGGGGCTTTAGGAAAGGGAAAGAGAATCAAATGGGACGATTTCGTTTGTTGTTGTTTGTTTGACACAATCAAAGGGTAACCCAAACCCTCCCTTACCCCCAAAACCATACTCACCCATACCCCTCCTCCCCTCCGGTAACCCCATAACCCCCTTTCCCTTCTACTCCCTTCCACTACTGCCACCAACATCAACCGTCAACCACTTCCACCAACACCCACCGTCAACCACTTCCACCAACACAACCACCATCAGCGACGCCGGCGGTCCCTCATTCCGGCGCACTCACCGGCGCTCCACGCCACCCTTGCTTTCCTTTCGGACCCACTTCCAGCAGCATTTGCACCTTCCGAGCTATTTCATCCTTTTCGATTGAACCCTTTTTTGAACAATATAAAATAGAGACATTCTGCAATGCTGGCGCAATATCCACTACATTCTTGAGAACATACATCTCCCCCCACGCTTCCACCGTCAAGAAAACAAAGATTAATCATCTTCAACTTCGGCAAATTACAACTTGGTTGGGAAATCGTGCTGCAAACATCATGATGAAGATATAGCTAGACGGAACAACGAGGTGGTTGTCGGTGAGAAAACGACGGTGGGCCATCGGCGACACTACTGTTGGTGGTCTCAGTGTGGGTAGTGGTGACAAGTGGTGCGTGATGGCGGTGGCAGGTGGTAGAGTTAGTTTTAAAGGTGACGATTCCCTTTCTCTTTAATATCCAACCAAACAATAAAGGATATTAGGGGTGATCCCATACCTTTCCCCTTCTTACCCTTTCTTGATTTTATTCCCTTACCCTTTCCCGTACCAAACGCCCCCTAAGTTATATTGTTATTTAAACTATGTTTCTTCATTGTCTTATGATTATCATTGCCTCGGGGAAACCGAGATGGTAACATCTTTATACCTGAGTGGTCCTGGTAAGGCACTTGGAGTATGGGGGTGTTACAATTTAGCTAGTCATATCAATATTTATACTTGACATATACATATTTTAATTGAAGATGTTAAAGAAAAATGTAATGTTTTTTCTAATGTTTCATGTCATTTATAATACTATATTATTTAATAATCATTACTTTTGTTTTGATTATTCAAATGCACTCTCGATCACTGTGTACATACATACTCGTTATTACACTATTTAAACCTATGAAAATCTCACATGTATTCAATTTTTCGCAATATATTTTTTTTTCATTCCCACATAAAAACTTATCTTTTAGTAGTTTTCTTTTAAGTTATGTTTTTAAGAAATACAATGACTCTTATAAATATATAACTTATCTTTTAGTAGTTTTCTTTAAGTTATGTTTTTAAGAAATACAATGACTCTTCCAAATATATTTTTCTTAGGATTTAATGGTTTAAGTTTTATAACTTTCTCAAAATGTCTTTTTACGTAAACATAAAACATCATGAGACACTCACTTTAATCATCTCTACAAATAAAAATATTTCAATAAATATAATGAAAATTATATTCAATTTGAAGCATTTTTCGCAATGAACGCAATTATTTACATTTTAGAATTTTTATCAAAATAAATTTTTAATAAAATTAATTTCAAATCACCGTAATTATTTAAAGTAATTTTATAATAAAATTTATTAAATTATAATTAATATTTTGCTGAGATTTATACAACATTTATTATGTTTATAATTAATGTTAAGCTGTAATTAATACTTGTATTTATGGCTGGGTTGACACGTGGCGCATCCACAACGCTTTAATCCGATTATATATATATATATATATATATATATATATATATATATATATATATATATATATATATATATATATATAGAGAGAGAGAGAGAGAGAGAGAGAGAGAGAGAGAGAGAGAGAGAGAGAGAGAGAGAGAGAAGAGATCAACTAAGTCCCTTATATCATATTAAGTCCATAAGTCTTAATGGGGGCTGTTGGATCAAGCAAACCAATGGCCAAGATTGCACACAAAAAGCGCAGTAAACCCCACTCAACTTATATTTCATATTTACCTCTCTCCTCTTACCCACTAACCCATGCAAGCTACTGTTATGTCCATCAGTCTGTCATCATTTCCCTCCTCATTTCCCATAGAATTCAAAACAACTTGCGGTTTTTTTCCCCTCTATTTCCTGTCATTTCATCTTCCTTTTTCTTTCTTCACATTCCTGATAACTCGACTCGCCATTTTCATCTCTACCAATTAATTACAACTCGCCTGCAACCTCGCCTGTCTCCATTTTTTTATAAGGTATTTTTTCCATTCCTTATTTAGTGATTTGTACTTTGTTTTTTTGTTAATTATTGCCTTTGTTAAACAATCATAAAACGAGTTCATTTGATTTTTCAATTTTCAATTATGGGTTTGCTGCTGTTGATTTGTTCAATTGTTAATTATCGTTTTGCAGATCAAATACGAGTTCATTTGATAATTAACAATGGTTTTTGCCAAGAAAACTTCCAAGAAATCTGAATCAAAGGTAAAAAATTTCGTCTTTTTTGTATAACTCTTATAGAATGATGTATAACTTCAACTAAATATATGCATAATTTTAATCCCAATTGTTTGTCATCTACAGATGGATGTTGTAGAAAGTATTGACAAGGGACTTGATACCCAGGTTAAAAGTTTTGACTTTTATTTATCTGCAGTCAGTCGTATAACTCTTACTACATTTTGAATAACTTTAGTATTCAGTATGTATAACTCTTTTTACTAGATGTATAACTCTACTTTTATTCCGTTGTATAACTCTTCTGATTCTGTGACCAACTCTACTTTCATAATGTATAACTCTTGTTGTTATATGTATAACTCTACTTCTATTTAGTTTCTATGCTTAAGAGTTATACAATATATGCCTAGAGTTATACATTTTATACCTGGAGTTATACATTTTATACCTGGAGTTATACATTATATGCCTAGAGTTATACAATATATGCCTAGAGTTATACATTTTATACCTGGAGTTGTACATTATATGCCTAGAGTTATACAGTATATGCCTAGAGTTATACAGTATATACTTGGAGTTATACATTATATGCCTAGAGTTATACTTGGAGTTATACCTAGAGTTATACCTGGAGTTATACATTATACTGTATATGCTTACAGTTATACATTTTATTGTTAGAGTTATACATTCTATGGTTAGAGTTATACATTATATAACTTTAGTTTTCAGAATGTCTAACTTTTGTTATTATATGTATAACTCTACTGTTATTTCATATAACTCTTCTGATTATCTGTTCTTTTGAATGGTGAAAAGAATTTTGGATTTTACAGAATTTTGGTTGAAAAGAAGAGATGACAAACCATTCAAAATTCTTTTTTGTATAACTCTTATAGAATTATGTATAACTTCAACTAAATATATGCATAATTTGAATCCCTATTGTTTGTCATCTACAGATGGATGATGTACAAAGTACTGACAAGGGACCTGATTCCAAGGTTAAAAGTTTGATTTTTTATAACTACAGTCATTTGTTATATAACTCTGATTACATTTTGAATAACTTCTGCTTTCAGAATGTATAACTCTTATTATTATATGTATAACTCTTGATATTCTCTGACTAACTCTACTATCAGAATGTATAACTTTACTTATATTTTGTATAACTCTGACTGTTTATTGTATAACTTTAATTCACAGTATGTTTATTTCTTTGTTGCAAATATCTCTAATTGCAACTACAGTATGTCTAATTTTGGGTGTTGTCCTTATTTTTCCCCAGATGGCTGATGCCAAGCCAAGGGTAAAGAGGGTGCATGAAATCACGGTTTCGTGTCGACCTCAAAGGCTTGTCTCTCTCATTGAAAAGCTTAATGAGGATCAGGTGGCCGCTGTTAAGAAAATTGGGTTTGGTGGCCTTTTGGAGCTTAAGATTAGCAGCTTCCCACTTGCACACGTTCGCCTATTCTTGGAGTCCTTCTCTGATGGGTCATATGTGTTCAGGGCTTCTCGGAAGAAGGAGTTTATGATCAGTAAGCATGATATGCATGACTGTTTTTTTATTCCTTTTGGACCCAACCCGCTCCCGTTGGTACCTACTGGTGCGCAGAAGGGGTCCAATGATCCCGAAAATAAGGCGCTCAAGGACAAATGACGGCAAGCTTACGGAGTGGATAAAGCTTCTACTTCAATAAGTTTAGAGAAAGTTCACAAGGAACTTATGGAGTACGAGGAGGCGGACGATCATTTTTGTCGGCTATTTGTTTTGTTCTCTATGTCTTTATTCCTCGCACCCACCCCAAACAACGGGATAGATTTGAAGCTTTTAAGGGCTGTAGAAGACCCTAAAGCCATTCCGCATTTTGACTGGTGCTCTTATAATTTTGAAATTATGGTGAAAGCGGGGACAGACTGTAAAAAGGGGTTAACGATGTTGGGTGGCTGTATCCCCTTCCTCATGATAACCTACTTTCAGCGATATGATTACAAGGGTAGGTCGTGCCTCCACGATCTACCTTTGATTAAGCATTGGGATAAAACCTCGCTTGTAGAAAGGCTAAAATTTGAGGTGTCTCAAGGGGGATTGGGTCGTTTAACTTTGTCTAAGACCAAGTATCCGAGGTGCCTTCAAGATCCCTCTTATATTAAGAGTTTGGACAGTATTACCCTCAGCGACCCTCGTGAACCCAAACTACTGTTTCTATCATCCCCCCTCTCTCCTGCTCAACTTCTGAGAAGAAGTTCATTCAGATTGAACTACCAGCAGGTGTCGAGGATGACCAGGAATTGAAAGCTAGGGCCGTCGATGTAAGTTCAAACTATTATATATTTTGCAGATTGATTCTGTTTCAACTGAACGAACCCATCTATTATAATATAACTAAATTACTGTACTTCTTCAATGCAGCGTACTCACGAGCTTTATCTATAGATACAAAGGAATGTTATTGTGTTCTATTCATGGTACGCAGATGTAACCACAAGGATCAAAGCTGCAACTAGTGATCCGACTGGCCTAAAGCCTAGTCAGGCCTCTCAAGAATTCTTTGAGGGTGAAAAGATTCAAAAGTACGTCGCTGAAGCAGAACATATTGCAGAAAGGCTGCAGGTTTCTGTTGGTAACGCACCTGCATTTGGAGGGGTAGTTCATGAGTCCCCCAAAAAAGATGACGGAATCGATACATCTACGCGTCAAATAAGTGAAGTTCTGTCTAGTATGGCCAATGATGAGGGTGTCATGGGTGATAAGCCTTGTGTTGAGTCGCGTGGAGAGTCGGACAAAGCTGACGCGCCGATGAAATCAGTTGCAGTTTCATGGTCACAGATTATGGAGGAAGTGGGAGGTGTTACAGTAGATTCTAATCCGTTGTCAAATGCTAGCCCAGGGTTAGAGGATCAAGTTGTTCTGCCCCGTCAAGCGTCGAGAGTGTTGTTGGAGGCGAAGTACACCATGGAGGAAATTGACCAAGCTTACGGACGGTCAGACGACGCTGTAACTCGGCCCGGGGTAGGTGATGAGGTGCATGAGCAAGTTCATGGGGAGGGAATGAAAGAAAATGTTGAAACTCGGCCCGGGGTAGGTGATGAGGTGCATGAGCAAGTTCATGGGGAGGGAATGAAAGAAAATGTTGAAAGATTGTCAGACCATCAACCGTCAGATAAGGAGATGGAAAAATCTACGGTCCCATCATTGCCAATGGATACACAAGAATTGATGGAGTGTATGTTTTCTATTGTTGAAATGAAGGAAGCTTTATGTGGAGCTCCAGCGGACGGGAGTGGTTCTGGTGGCGAGGTAAGTTTGTGAATTTGTGCTAAATACTTGTTATAAGGTAACAGTATGCATAACTCCAGGAATTCTGGAGTAAAACTTATAATTACGTATAATAGTTATGTGGATCTATATAACTCCAACGACCATTTTGTATAACTCTAAGTGTATTATGTATAACTTTACTGAAACTTATGATTAGGCCTTGTAACTCTAATGCCTCTTTGTATAACTTTATTTTTCAATCTGTACAACTGCAACGACCGTTTGGTACAACTCTTAACCATATGTGTATAACTCTAACTCCAATATGTATAACTCTTATAGCATATTTGTAAAACTTCATACATGTGTATAACTCTTGCCCTTCTATGTATAACTATAATGCATTGTTTCTGTAACTCTGTGACCTCTTTGTATCACTTTTATTGTTCAATCTGTAACTTTTTTTTTTACAAAAGCATGGTGTTTAATTTTATTTATTTTCATTCAGGCCACTGTACTAAAGGCTGGAATTGAAAATGTGGAACAACATTCTATCCACGGGGGTGAAAACGTAGTTGTTGTCGATGGTGAGGAGGTCACCCCGGGGGATCTTTCAATGGAATGAAGTGGAAATCACACCCCTCTGACTTTCATGAGCACGGCAGATGTGAATGAGGCATTTGCCAGGGTTGATGAGCGCATGAGTAGTGCGGCCAAAGAAGTTGGGGTAGTTGAAAACGCCGGTGCTAGGGTGGAGCCGGTTGCACCCCCCCCCTCCCCCATTTATGTGCCGCGATGTGACATGATCCACCATCCTTTCTTACTTCATTCAACTGTCCCCCTTCCGTGTATGGACATTGTACCCGAGAACCACGGTTGTTCTGAGGATTGTGGGGCACCCGAACCTGACCAGCACGTATGCTCACAGTTGTTGCGATTTAATAAGGAATGTTTCAGGACGGTTTTCAGCGTGAGGAAGGATGTAATGGATTACGTCTTTGATCAATTCAATGACTATAATAAAGAGTAAGTAAAAGATAAGTTTTACCTAGATTTCAATATGACAGTGAAACAGGTCATGAACAACACTTGCTGCGTGTCTCATTTTGCTAATCCTTTGTAGGGAACAATTGGTCACATATAACACCCCAAATTGCATAACGCGTATTGATCTCCAGACGTTGATGCCCGGGTTTCAGATTATGAGCAATGTCATCGACTGCTGGTCTGTACTACTCAATCAGCTTACGCACGCGAACACCGAACCTGTTGCAAGTTCACGTTGTTTCTATGGCCTAGGTCACGCTGTAAGTGTGCTCGAACTCCGCAAGTAATTTTGTGACTAAATGTACGTAACTTGTGATATAGGCTGATAACCCCCGTATATCATTTTTATAGGACCTAGCAATTGCAATTTGGAAAGGCAGAAAAAAAAAACGTGGTTGTTGATCAATCTGAAGGCTTTCGTTCCTCGTGGGACATATGGCAAGAGTCGTGTTCTAGTCCATTCCAACTGGACTCTGATATGGTGAGCTCAGATATCAATATAGAGACATTTCCATACTGGAGTTATACATTATATGCCTAGAGTTATACAGTATATGCTCAGAGTTTTGATGAGTGACTAACTTCACTCCATAACTCTAGGCATAGAATGTATAACTCTAACCATAGAATGTATAACTCACTGCACATAATGTACAACTGTAAGCATATGCCTAGAGTTATACAGTATATGCTTACAGTTGTATATTATATGCAGTGAGTTATACATTCTATGGTTAGAGATATATTCTATGCCTAGAGTTATAGAGTGAAGTTAGTCATTCATCAAAACCCTGAGCATATACTGTACAACTCTAGGCATATAATGTATAACTCTAGACATAGAATGTACAACTCTAGACATATAATGTATAACTCTAACCATAGAATGTATAATTCCAATTATGCACAAAATGTATACCTCTAAGCTTCTAATTATGTTTTATAACTCTTAGACTTTTCAGGATAATCAACTAATCTTGTGGTGCATGTTTGTAGGTTTCGTCCCGTAGCCTTAATCGGCGATCAAGATCACTACTCTTGCATTTGCATAAATTTCCTCTCGAAAGCAGATCGAGTACCTTGATAATCGTTCTTACGAGGACGATCTTCTGACGTTACCATATGGAGGGATTGCGCGACATTCGTAACACTTATAAAACTGGTGACTAGATTAATTTTCAGCTCCATTGTTTTGTTAATTGGTCTTCCCTTTAAACGCCTTGCCTAACTTCTGCCAGGCTGATGAGATGGGAAAGTATATGGTGTCCAAAGGGCTCGACATAGGGAAGAAAGTTGAAGGGTTTAATTTTGTAAACATTAAATTCAACTGGCAGGGAGCAGGGTATTCTGACAATGGCTGTGGTCTTTACGTCATGGTTCATATGTTGCTATACCGTGGAGAGCCATTCGAGTGTACCATAGGGACAAAGGATAGCAATGACGTCATGCGCACGGAAGTTGCTGCCACCCTTATCCTCAGTGACATTAACGTGGAAAGGGAAGTTGTGTTATCTAGGGTAACAGCTTTTAAGGAGGTTAAAGACCGTGAATTGGAGTCGATGCGTGAGGCACAGAGGTTAGCCGACAACACAAGTGGAAGGAAGAGAGGTATCGGAATTGCCGGAGAGAACAGTACTGCTAAACGCCCTTGCTCTAAAGTCAGTTCAACCTATCGGACTCCACCTTCCAAAATAGCCCTGGGCCGGACGCCGTCAAGTCGGGCCCTCTCAGCTGTTAGTAGCCGCTCCCGGGGTAAGGGCGATGGTCTTGGTTGCACCACATATTGTGGGGAACCAGACGCCGACCTTACAGTGGTCGCCAAGATGCTCAAGTTAAACAAGGCATTAATTAAGGATATCCCGGTGTATCGCAAACAAGTGGCAGATTACGTTTTCCTTGATGACTACAAATTTCCAAATGGGTAAGCTGTCTAAAATCAACAAAACCACTTGAGTACTGTTTTATGCTTTGTATAACTTCAACTATGAAATGTATAACTTTACCAACTAAAGTTATACATATCGTTAATGGAGTTACACATTCCTAATCTGCAGTTATACGTTTCATCACTGAAGTTATGCCGTCATTTTAATAGCAGTTACCTTCCCATTTAGTAGACGTTATAGCCTGATTAACACCTGCTGTCTGAACCACTTGTGAAATATGCCCGGCACGCAACAATGAATAGGTTTCAAATGTTGTCCATGCTCCCTGAGACGCCGATGGATGATTCAGTGAATGAGTGTTGGTCCATGTTCCTTAATCGTTTGGAGGCAGAGGAGTGCGCGTTTTCTCGTTTGTCTTTCTTCGGTATCCGTCATATGGTATGGTTGTAATCAATCCTTTAATATGCTATAAGAGTTTCACATACCCTCTATGGAGTTATACATAGAGGGTATGATATTTAAAACTTTCACAGTAGAAAATATGACTAAAGTTATACATACCTTCTATGGAGTTACACATATTGTTTTGAGAAGTTATTAACAGCCAGTATGAAGTTAGTCATACTTCAATATGCTATAAGAGTTACTGTGCAACTCCATTGCACAACCCCTATGGCTCCTCTGATATTCTCATACATATACTTCTACCTGAGCAGGAAATAATCTTGGACTTTGTACGAAACCCTGTCCAACAAACACAGAACACCGAAAAGTTGTACAATGTGTGGGACGTCTTTAGAATCGACAGTGAATCTGATTTCAGCTTGAAGGCTGATTTAATCTTCGTACCCATTAAGATTGAAGCCCATTATACATGTGCGTGTATCAACTTTAATTCACGTACGATTGATCTTCTTGATAATAAGTACTACTCAAATGCGGGCCAGTCGGAGATATGCAAAGCGTGTCACATAATTGTAAGTGGAAGTGACATGTAATTACGTTCAACTCAAAAGTGTTGTTACCGCTTTACAATTGGACTTTTGACGTTTCTTGTTTGTGCCAGGCGAGCCTCATGAGCGACTATCTGGAACCTAGGGACGAGGACAGAGGGAAATTCCTACCGGAGTACCAGTTTCGCCAGGTCCAGTTTGCTTGGCAGAAGCAAACGATCAACGATACCAAGTCTCGCTTGTTCACAATGATGCACATGTTAATGTACGAGGGTGATACTTTTAGCCATGTTGATCTTGAGAGGAAGGTGAACCGTCGATATTTGGTAATCCAGCTGACAGCGACCCTTGTCCTAGCTGATATGAACATCATCGGGAAAGGAGTTCTGACCAAGGTCAATGGTTTCATTGGCGAGAAAGACTAGATCCTGCAGCAACTAGAAGCCAGACGAAAAATGGCGCGGAAAGCAGAGAAAAAACCCGGGAAAAAATAGAATGTATTTCCATTCATTTTGTAGTCTCTGTTTTGCAACTCTAGTATATTGTCAAGAAACTCCTTAACAACTTAGACAACTTTTTCGGAATAGATTGTTATTATATCATCTTGGTCTGTTATAATTAAAATCCAAGTTATGCATACAAGGGTAAAAGTTACACATAATTAGAAGTGTTATACATATAAGTATAAGAGTTATACACTCTGTGAAGTAAAGTTATCTAAATTGTGTACAAGAGTTATACAACACATGACTGTAGTTATGAAAAAGGCAAAATTTAATAGGCTATGAGTTATACAAAAAATGCTAAGAGTTATACGTTGAAGGCTTTAGTCAAATATATCCCCAATTTTACAAACAAGGGCAAAAGATACACATAATTAGAAATGTTATACCGATAACTATAAGAGTTATACACTCTGTGAAGTAAAGTTATCCAAATTGTGTAAAAGAGTTCTACAACAAATGACTGCAGTTGTGAAAAGCTAGCTACTGAATACCAAATTGTGAAGTAAAGTTATCCAAATTGTGTAAAAGAGTTATACAACATTAGCTTGAAATTGCACATTCATATTACTGAAGTTATACAATCTGGAAGTTGAAGTTACCAAATTACATCATTTAAGTGCAAACTCCATTCAAAATAGACAAAAGCTAGCTACTGAATACCCCTTCCGCCTCACCAGATTTTTTACCTTTTAAAGAAAAAAAGATTGTAAATAATTTGTTGAGACGGAGGTATTTTTCTACTGCCTACTACTACAGCCTGTTAAGTTTCTCTATTCTTCTTCTTCTTCTTCTTCTTCTTCTTCTTCTTCTTCTTCTTCTTCTTCTTCTTCTTCTTCTTCTTCTTCTTCTTCTTCTTCTTCTTCTTCTTCTTCTTCTTCTTCTTCTTCTTCTTCTTCTTCTTCTTCTTCTTCAGATGCTGGTGAAGACGGTGGATGCTCATAAAATGGGTTAGGTCAGTTCTATTTATCGTGGTGTGCCATTTGTTTGCAGTTATTACACATGCGTTTTGGCTTACAAGCCAAGGCAATGGCTTTAGCCTTAGCTGACACCATTCTTTTACCACTGCCTTTGTTTTTGGATTGTTTTGGTGGAATTATTGTTACCTCGTCACTAGCGGGGCAACCAAGAATTTGCTCCAATTCCCGGTGCTTAGTCAAAACTTTCTTGTACGGTAAAAGTTTCTCCTTGAAATCTCTAATTAAGGAGCTTAAGTTCACAACTTCAGTCACACTCATGCCACGAAGTAAACCAATGGTCGCATGAACTTCTGATCACAACTTCACCATCTCAACTTCTTTTCCATCAGCGCTACTATTTGAATCCGTTTGTTCACCATCACATTCTGATAATCTGAATTGGAATGCATCTTTTCTCCATCTTGTAGAAACTTAATCATCTGGAATTGTCTTTTTGCCGTTAGCCGACAAAATCCATACTATATGCCGGCACATAATTCCCATCCTTTCAAACATCATACAGCTGCACCGTGCAGCCAGTGTCCCTGTAATCAAATTAAATTATGAAGTTACTGTCATCTAAATAACGTCTCCATCCATATGGTAGTAGAAGTATACATATAATAATAAGAGTTATACATTACGAAAGTAGAGTTATACATTTGGCAACAAGAGTTATACATTATAAAAGTAGAGTTATACATATAATAACAAGAGTTATACATTCTGAAAACTAAAGTTATTCAAAATATAATCAGATTTATACTACAAATAATCTGAGTTGGTGAACAATTGTATAACTTCTAAAGTTATTCTGAAAGTAGAGTTATACATATGGCAACAAGAGTTATACATTATGAAAGTAGAGTTATACATATAATAACAAGAGTTATACATTCTGAAAACTAAAGTTATTCAAAATGTAATCAGATTTATACAACAAATAACTGCAGTTCAGTGAATAATTGTATAACTTCTATGTTCAAACAATGTAACTTTGGCACGATATCTAGCAACTTCAGTGAACTACCACATAGATAAAGATTATGCCAAAATGTTGTTACCTGGGTTGTAATCTATGTTGAAACTTTCTCTCTTCTTGAATCCTTAACGACAGTCACTTCAACTCCATCGACTCCAGCATAGCCCCCGGTCTTACATGTATCGATTGAGCAAATGACCTCTAGTTGGAATTCCTTGAAAACCACACGGGTATAAACATTTGACGCGTATTCCTCTATGGGTAAATGCGTCCCCCTTGCTGGTGTTGAGTGTCGGTTTTCATGGTCAAGTCTCTTCTGTGTATGCAGTTGATGGTCTATAGCGCTTTCAAAACGCATCCAAAACTCCACTAACGTACCTAACTTCTGCTCAAACTTCTTAAAAAAACTATTAATGCTCTCTGATCTCTGGGTTGTCCTCATTACACCACCCATGTTCAAGTCCCTGCCATGCGCCATCACCCATTGGCTCCTTTTACCGTACGCTTCCGTAAACCACTCTTCGTTCACAAGACCATGCGCTTCCATTATTTCTGCCACCTAGCGTCAAAGTCGTCTGCTTCTAGGTTGTCGTCCCATATAATGTTGTTCAATTTCTCAAGGAACTCCTTATAATCCTCCCTTGTCACCCCGAACTTCGTTGGCACATTGTTCATTATATGCCACATGCAAAATCGGTGGCGTGCAGTCTTGAAGGCAAGGGGTACGACCTTAATAATGCCCGCATCCTGATCTGTGATAATGTACTCAGGCTCTTTTCCACCCATAGCATTCAAAAACCTGTTGAAAACCCACTGGAAGGATTCATGGTCTTCATGGGCAATCAATACCCCACAGAATGTTACTGATCGCTTATGGTGATCTATACCAGTGAATGGCGTGAAAATCATATCGTACTTGTTTGTCGAGTATGTTGGGTCGTACGACACTGCATCTCCAAAAACGGTGTAGTTCCTTCTAGCTGTTCTGTCAGCCCAGATTGCCCTTCGAAGGCTATTATCCTTGTCAACTTCATAATCAAAATAAAACCCCTGCCTATTTTGTGCCATATTCTTGAACCGGTCTATGAACAATTGACCGCCCCGTTTATGGATGAAGCATTTCACATCTCGGTGGACGTTCTTAAAATTAGTTAAGGATGCACCAATGTTCTCGAACCCGTTTACGAGTTCCTTACACATGTTGTACGTCCTAGTTGCTCCTATCCTCAACTGCAGTGGACAACATATCCTGATCAGTGCTGACTAATAATAAAAAAGTCCTCAACTATAACTCTTACACCTTTTCGTATAACTTCATGAAACATATGCATAATCCATTCATTGATTGTGCAACTTCTTATTATTTATAACTCTTATATCTGAAAGTATAACATTGACTACGATTATGTATAACTCTAACAACTTTCTATATAACTCTAAGGCTGTTATAAATTATTCTAGAATTTTAAAAAATATTTAGAAGTTTCACAATCAATTACTTGAGGTTTACATAACTCTAAGATCTCGGTGTATAACTTTAGACTACACTACGTATGTATAACACCAACGAGTCTTGTTTGCCATTCAATTATTGGAGGTTTGATTAATAGTAAACTAACCCTTGATTTGTACATTATCAAGTACTTGTGAAAATCTTCTATGTTCCGCGACATCTTTTGAAACTGACGATCCTAACTAGATACAAGCTCGTGATTATGCCCCATGTGGAATCGGTCAATTACTAATACTCCATTCTTCATAAATAGTCTGACATGTGCTTTACACCCTACCTTCTTGACTGTATATTTCCTCTGTTTCGCAGTTGTTAATCCCCATTGCATTTCTTCTTCCCTAATCCCGGTCTCATTTTTTTTAATTACTGCCTCGCCTTTTGGGACATATGTGAATCTGTGGACAGCGGGGGGCCCACGGGGGCGCTTGGGAGGAAGAGAACAAGCATTTGCATTTTTGTTGGAGTCGCCACCAATTTTTATGGGAAATTGGAACCGTTCGAATACCTCGTGTCATGTCTAGACACAAAGTAAAGACATGAACACTAAGCAATCATTACCCTTAGCATTCTATGTCTAGAATGACTCTCGTGGATGCCAATGAACACGGGTGTTCACGGAGATCTGGAGTAAGGGGTGAGGGTACGTATTAGGAAGCTCTTTTGATCGAACACCTAATCCCGCCCGCCTCGATAGCGGCCTCTACTAATGATTAGGGACATCATCTATACTCGATATATCGTCGGCTATATGCATGCAATGCAACATCCAAGTTTTAATCCTAGCATGTGAAGATTTAACTACGTCGGTTGACACATAGTTAGCAAACAATTGGGTCGAAGTAGGATTTAATGTTCAATTACATGTGAAAACATACAAATGATGCAAGAGATATGATAAATACAATAGGAAAATAAAATTCAATAATGAAATTACAATAATTACAATGGATTAGGCGATTTATGTCGAAAATACCTTTAAAACGGATAATTTGAAAAAAAGAATAAAAGAATGAATTAACGAACAAAACAGGAGGTGATAATACGATTAATAGTCAATTATACGTAAGCTAATTAATTAGGTCAAGCAACAACGGAGTTCAGAGACAGAATTCAACCCGGAACAGGCGCAGCAGAGCTGCGTCCCTTGGAATAGGCGCAGTAGTTGCTGCGTCTGTTCCTGACCTGAATTCTGGCTGTGAAGCCGGAATTGCGTGTTGTTAATAATCGTGGGTAAATTCAATGGTTGATTAAATTATTTAATCGGGTGAAAGTGATTAATAGGTTATTTACATGTGAATAATGGTCATAAAACAATAAAACATGGATAAGACGGATGCAAACGAATTATTTACAAGATTAATGAGATTAAATATAAACAAATATAAATTAACTAAACAAATTAATTAGTTTAAACATGATGAATTAATGATGAATGTGATGAACAAACGATGAATAACAGGTGCAAATATGTCAATGACGAATTCCAGAGACTCAATATTGATTGAACCGAACCTCTAAAACCTGAATTGAGTTTAATGACGAAAACCCGCAAATATGAGATTACTTGGGATTTAAGTCGGATTTATTATGGATAAAACATGTTAATGATGATGAATAATATACATGTGAAATTAATATGCTATTGTATCGAAGAATTAATGAAAACAAACGAAACAAATAAAGGACGAACGAATCACAGAGGACGAAGGAAGAAGAAAGGAAGCAGGAACTGCGGCAGCCTCACGAAGAGGCGCAGCAGGTACTGCGCTTCTTCGAAGAGGCGCAGCAGTTGCTGCGTCCTTTCTCGACGGTTTGTCTTCTGAAAATCCGTAAAAAGAGGTTTTAAAGCATGGTTTTAGAAATCGGGTTTAATTGGTATTTTCGACATAAACCTTACAATTGATGATACAAAAAGTAAAATACAATAATAAAAGAGAGATTATACACCCTCAGACTTACATGTTTGACGAAACGAGAAGGACTAAGATATCGATTAGTGAAGCTCGACGCGAATGTAACGAAAGTGCCCTCGTAAGAGGAAAACGATTAGATTAATTATGTTGATTGATTGTGGAGTTGGTCAAATTGGTCGGTCATGCAAACGAGGCTGGTACTCAGAAGGATCTGAGCTTACGTGGTCGAATGTTCAAGCACGTAGACGCCAAAAAGTAAGAACAAAGGTCTAGAATGCAAAGGGAGAAGAGAAGGGCGGACACTCGCGTGAGAAATATGAGGAGCGAAGGCTCCTATTTATACTAATCACGTGAAGGAATTAGGGTTTCGGAGAGTCTTTGGAAGTGAATCTCGGAAAGATATGAAGAAGATACAAAAATTACGCAGAAAAGGACCTGGGAAGAGGCGCAGCAGCCGCTGCGTCTCTTGGAAGAGGCGCAGCACCTGCTGCGTCTGTTCCCAAGGAGTTTCCTTCTGCGGAAGAAAGATTTTCGTGTTTAAGTTATGGTAGGACGGAATAATTTGGTTTTCCTTAATATTTTATGTGAATATTACGGGAAATTGTTTACCAAAGGATAAAGATTATGAAATATGGAATAGAAATATCAGGAACATTCAACATTCGACTCGGGATTTAACGGTTATCAGAAAATGAAGACGGTTTTAGGCCCGGACTCCAAATGTACTCTAATTACTGTCAAAACGACCGTATCGGCACGTAGATGAAAACTAAGAGGTAGATGTTAATATTTGAGCAATCACTTGACGATAAACTTATGAACTGTCACAAATCGTTCCGCGTACCAAACATGCGGCCCAATCATCACCGGGTGGTTTGCGAGAGGTGCAGAAATGAGGTATCTACAGAGCCCCCACTTTGACTGAGGCTTGGACAAGGCAAAAGTCAAAGTATAGCCATCAAGTCAATCGAAGATTACAACTGACGACGGCGTGGCGATGCGAGGCGCTCAAGGGTCGAGCCAAGGACCTGTCGTCGGGAACATTTTAGAGTCCGTCGACTATCGGGGAGGGTCGTTTAAAGTCCGTTAGACTACGTAAGGAGGCTCTTGACCATAAGAAGAAACCATACCGAGACTTCTTCTCGAGATGCTTAGGAGGTGCATGGGAGCTATTGAGCTAAGGGTAAGCATAGGAGCTAAATAAGGTGAGTAGCAGGACACAGGCGGGAACTGCTGAGAGAAGACTGCTTGGGTAGTCTTCGAGAAATAATTGCGAAATAGCAGGACACAGGCGGGAACTGCTGAGAGAAGGCTGCTTGGGTAGTCTTCAAGAAATAATTGCGAGTAGCAGGACACAAGCGGGAACTGCTGAGAGGAAACAATGTTTATCTCCATGTCTTGAGAGGGAAAGTGTATCCGCTTACTCTCATTGGGGAACATGATCAGGAATTATTCTCCATGTCGTGAGAGGGAAAGTATATCCGCTTACTCTCGTTATAACGAAGGCGTGTCGAAACACTTGTAAAGGAGTAAATGCTCGTTGCGACAAACAAAGGTCTTGGAATAAATAAATGATATGCAACAGTCTGCTGCTGGCTTGGAAAATTCGGGCCGGAACGAAAGAAAATCGTCAAACGGACCAAAAGGATAAAATAGCATCGGGGAAGAGGCGCACCAAAGATGGGCCCACAAATAACGAACTCATAACGAATTTTTGAAAATTCGTATGGAGGGAACACAAGGAAGAGGCGCAGCAAGAGCTGCGTCTCTTGGAAGAGGCGTAGCGCCTGCTGCATCTATTCCCCAAAGTGTATTTTCTGCGTAAAAACGCGATAATCAGAAGGTTTTGCAAATCATTTGTTCGAAACATAAATTACACATTTCTCTCTCAAATCTTCACCATTTCCACCGAGGTTTGATCCAAAAGCTTGCATTAATCATGACTAATCGAGGTATGTGTCTCATTCTTGTATTAATCTTCCGTATTGGCTCAATTTTGGATCGGAAAAATTAGGGTTTATGACCCAATTGATCGAAAATTTGGGGCTTTTCCCCAAATGCATTTGCCTCGTGATATTGACATTAGAAATGGATAATTGGTAGCATAAGGAACATAACCATGTATTTGTCTCGAATTTTCGTTGAGTTTTGAGCCCTTGAGTAACATTTGAGACGGTTTCACAGCTAAACCATAAATTGCTTCGAAAATAGCCTTAGGATTGCCCATTTGCGATGAAACTTGATATTTGGAATCCTTGAATGATGGGTAAACTTCCTACCATCTCGGAATTTTGGTTTGTGACAGCTTTTTCAGGACACTTTGCTAGGGCATAATCGCCGTTATAACGAAATGCTTCCGAAATTTCGAGTCGAACCCAAGACTAGGCTTCAAATTAGGCTTGACTTGACCCAAATTACCACATGAGTGATCGGGTTGGCGAGAATGTGGCCAAAGATGGCGCGAAAGGAGCGGTTTCAGGGCTTCCAAAGGCTTGAAAATCCCTTAACCAAGGCTTGTCGTCACGTGACGCGGCCTAAATTTGCTTTAATGTTGCAGGTGACGAGGCTTCTACTTCTGGGAGGACTCCCATGGAGATAGACGTTGCTGCTGTCGAGGAGGCTTTAGAGCAGGCCTTCACCGCCGCGGTGATGGCTGCTGGGGACGAGGTCCATGAGGAGGAGGCTGTTGAGGAGGAGGAGGCCCCGAGACGGGCCAACGTTGGACGAGGAGGTCGTCAGCTGAGAGGAGCTCCTGCGTGGGCTGAGACCTGGGAGAGTAGGCACTTGTTGTGGGCTGTAGAGGGTCACCTGTCCTACAGGACGGTGAAGAGCTTGGTAAATAGGAATTCACTACTCATCACCCCTCTTTTTTCATTCATTTGTTCATATCTCTTTCAATTTTCATTCAAAACTAAAGATAGCTTTTGTTTCAAATCATAATAGGAGGCCGGGAACATCAGGTCGTTCTCGGGTTACACGACAACGATGGAGTGCTAAGAGCGACTGTCGGCGGAGGAGCAGCGCGGAGCGTTCGGTTCTTTGGTGCAGGCCTGGAGGGGTATCACAAAGAGGAAGCTGCGGGCTAACCTTAGCCTGGTCCGCGCTTTCTTGGACCGATTCTGAGATACGACTTCCACGTTTCACATGCCTTTTGGTGAGGTGGGAGTCACTCTGGAGGACTACGGCATGATTTCAGTGTCCGCGTGCGGGGATCGAGGGCGTGGAGTGGCGGAGCTGCTATGAGGGTGGACTCGGCCGAGGCTAGGAGGTTGATCGGCTGGAACTTATCGCCGAGGGTCATCACGATCTGCGGGTTTGGTGCCCAGCTCCTCGTTCGAGACTACTTTGCGGGAAAGATCCCCGGCTGGTGACGATTGACGGGAGGGAGACGGCTCCTCCTCCTGTCTGGTACCGGAGCAGAGGGTCCATTTGTGGCTCGGTGGTTTTGTCTTTGATTTACCTCGGAGACAAGGGCGAGAGGTCTGTCGACGAAGCTTCTTCTCTTCCTTTCGACCCGAGCTCCCTAGGGCGTTGGGGACCGGGTCATTGCTTGGTTTTGCGGTCCTCATCCGCTTCATGAGGGCCATGGTTCGTCCGGAGTTGATGGAGAAGGGACTTCTCCTGGTTGTCGGACTGGACTCTCTTTGGAGGTATGAACCTTCATTTAGACCAAAATCAATTCCTTTCCTTATCAAATTATGAAAGATCGTCATTGACTATCTTACTTCGCAGGCGTGGGTGTACTCCTAATTCCTGGGCCTCGCGCCCAAGAGAACGGAGCCGCTGGAGAAGGCCTATCCCGTGGTGAGGGATTGGGTGATGTGCAGGACGAAGAGCAAGCGTTCTTCTCACGGTGTCTACCGGCGGGACGTGAACGCTCTTCAGCTAGACAGCGTAAACATCTCACTTATATTTATTTGCTTCTATATTGCTTTTTAACTCGATCATAAGAATGATTCCTTGTTTGTCTTGTCCCAGTGGGTGCCCAGGCCTTGGGCGGAGTACGCTGACATGCCTCCTTTTGTGGCTGAGGTCCTTCGATCTAGGAGCTCGAGCCGGCTGCTGTTGAGGACGTCGATGGGTCCTGTGTGGTACTTGGGCGAGCGCTTGGCTCGTCAGTGCTCTCGGGACGTGTTGACGGTTCCCATCGATCCTCCTAGGACGATGTTCAGGGAACCTTCTGAGGCAGAGAGGGAGGCGGACTTGGCTGGCGCTAGTGGTGACGCCCTCCTTCTTACTGGCGAGGACTACTCGGCGTTCCTCTACAGGAGGCTGGCGTACTGGCCGGTAGTGGTGAGCAT
Organism: Silene latifolia; assembly: GCF_048544455.1. Classification (NCBI taxonomy): domain Eukaryota; kingdom Viridiplantae; phylum Streptophyta; class Magnoliopsida; order Caryophyllales; family Caryophyllaceae; genus Silene; species Silene latifolia. Next base: position 301,947,476 of record NC_133537.1, read on the forward strand.
TTTTTGCCCTTTCTTCTTTACTTGATTTTTTTTGAGAACTATGATGAAAGATCATCGATTAATGAGAAACATTTGACTTTACAGGAGGTTGAGGCGGCGGGCATCGAGCCCCCAGAGTACCCCGAGACCCTCGAGTACACTGACGCGACCGGGAGGACGACGATTTCCGAGCTGCGTGACTTTGACGTGGCTGTGACGGATGCTGGCACTCGGAGACGGGCAAAAGATCGATTCGGAGGGTAAACCTCTAATTTTGCATAACTTTTTGTGTAAGAACACATTTGATTGAGTTTGTTCAATTTGAGAACTTCTTTTTGAAAATGCAGTCGGCAAAAGTCTCGGTTCGTGGCGTTATAGAGGGTGGCCAACCGGCCTTGAAGCACCGCGTCGAGGCACTTATCGGCGGTCGAGACCGTCAGGTACGAACCTTGTGCCTGTTCTATTTTTGAATTTTGATTTTCCGATTTTCTTGAAACGATTGACATGAGCCAATTTTGTTGTTTACAGGGTGACCGCGAGCTGGAGCGAGAGTTGACCCAGTCTCGGGAGGAGATAGCTCGCTTGTTGAGGGAGCTCGAGGTTCGAGATTGCCGCTCTTGCGGCAAGAGTTGCGGAGCTGGAGGGCGACCAGCAGTAGCTTTGTGTAGTTTTTTGTTTGTTTGTTGGCCGTATTTTGCACATTTGTACATTTGGACCTTTATTTTGAACATGTTGGACTTTGTTTGGGGCTCGAGCCCCCAGTTTGTTGTACATTTCCCTTTTTGGTTGTATATACGATGGCCTGAGTGCCTTTGCTGCTGGGTTGCGTTGCTTGTACCTGCAGGTTAGCTTTGAACACGCCGTCATGCCGCCGAAATCTACATAGAAATCACGCAAAACGTACATTTGTATATACACATGGCCTTAATTAGCGCAAAACGAAAGACTCAAAAAAATGCAAAAATTTGCAAAAAATTTGCCGGAAATGACCGGACGGTAGGGAGGGTTATCCCCTAAAAAAGTAAAAAACAGAAATCTATAAGTTAGAAGTGAGATGATTTAAAAGAAATGAAATAAATGTAAATCGAAACGAGAATTACTTCCTAAAATGAATTATGAAAATTATTTCCTAAAATGAAAATAAAAATTATTTCCTAAAATGAAAATAAAAATTATTTCCTAAAATGAAAATGAAAATGTGCAAGTGCGGTAAAATGGCGAAAATGTCGATGTCGCCTCGAAATGCGTGCCCGCGGAATTAGGAAACTAAAACATGGTAATTTTCACGTATTTACCAAAATAATAATCCGTAGGAATAGGAAATTATTCGTCATGGAATTAGGAAAGATCCAACGCGGAAAATCACGGAAGTTAAGCTGAGGAAGAGGCGCAGCATGAGTTGCGTCCCTTTGAAGAGGCGCAGCAGGTGCTGCGCCTGTTCCCAAGTTGTTCTATTCTGGCAGATTTTTGGAAACATAAATTAGTATAAATAGAAACGTCGATGGAGCTTTTATTCACACAATTCTTCCGTCTCTTCTTCGTCTTATTACATAAAATTCTCAAAATAAACTCCTCATCATGAATACTTTGGAGATTCACTTGAAGGAATGGACCAACGAATTTTCGAACATGGAGAAATATGATATGGGCGCCTATAATCTTGGATCATTGTTGAGTTTAAAACTCATCAAGGTTGTTAAACCGTTCTTGGATGCTTGTCTTGACTATTGGGACCCGAATTACCATGTTTTTGCGTTCCCTGGAGGCGATATTTGCCCATTTCCTGAAGAAATTGCCGCTATTGGTGGGTGGGACCCTGAACACTTGCCTGCCATTCCTTCTACTTCGCAAGGGTACAAGAGCAAATTTAGAGACTTGCTTGGGTTGACTAGACTCGAGGTGGACCGTTTAGTGACCTTGAAGGGAGTGCGAATGTTGGACTTCATAGATCGATTCATCAACAGGGCCGACCCCACCTTTTCTTATGTTGCTAGTGTAGATACCTCATTTCTGCACCTCCCGCAAACCACCCAGTGATGATTGGGCCGCATGTTTGATATGCGGAACGATTTGTGACAATTCGTAAGATTATCGTCAAGTGATTGCTCAAATATTAATGTCTACCTCTTAGTCGTCATCTACGTGCCGATACGGTCGTTTTGACAGTAATTAGAGTACATTCGGAGTCCGGGCCTAAAACCGTCTCCATTTTCTGATAACCGTTAAATCCCGAGTCAGAATGTTCTGGAATGTTCCGGATATTTCTATTCCATATTTCATAAATTTTATCTTTTAAGTAAACAATTTCCCGTAATATTCACAAAAGATATTAAGGAAAACCGGATTATTTCCGTCCTACCATAACTCAAACACGGAAATCTTTCTTCAGCAGGAGGAAACCATTTGGGAACAGACGCAGCAGGGGCTGCGCCTCTTCCAAGAGACGCAGTGGCTGCTGCGCCTCTTCCCAGGCCCTTTTCTGCATGTTTCTCGTATCTTTTTCATATCTTTCCGAGATTCACTTCCAAAGAGTCTCCGAAACCCTAATTCCTTCACGTGATTAGTATAAATAGGAGCCTTCGCTCCTCATATTTCTCACGCGAGTGTCCGCCCTTCTCTTATCCCTTTGCATTTTAGACTTTGTTCTTACTTTTTGGCGTCTACGTGCTTGAACTTTCGACCACGTAAGCTCGGATCCTTCTGAGTACCAGCCTCCCCGTTTGCATGACCGACCAATTTGACCAACTACACATCAATCAACTTAATTAACTTAATCGTTTTCCTCTTACGAGGGCACTTTCTTTGCATTCGCGTCGAGCATCACTAATCGATATCTTAGTCCTTCTCGTTTCGTCAACATGTAAGTCTAAGGGTGTATAATCTCTCTTTTATTTATTGTATTTTATTTTATTGTATCATCAATTGTAAGGTTTATGTCGAAAATACCATTAAAACCGATTTCTAAAGCCATGTTTTAAAACCTCTTTTTACGGATTTCCAGTAGATAACCGTCGAGAAAGGACGCAGCAACTGCTGCGCCTCTTCGAAGGAGCGCAGTTCCTGCTGCGCCTCTTCGTGAGGCTGCCGCAATTCCTGCTTCCTTTCTTCTTCGTTCGTCCTCTGTTATTCGTCCCAAAATCCTTTTGTTTGTTTCGTTTGTTTGTCAATTCTTCATCGTAGCATATAATTCACATGTATATTTATTGTTCATCATTAATATGTTTTAATCATCACAAATCCGACTTAAATCCCTAATAATCCAATATTTGCGGGTTTTCGTCATTAAATTCAATTCCGGGTTGTAGAGATTCAATTCATCAATATTGGGTTTCTGGGATTCGTCTTTGATATAGGTTTCATCTGTTTATTCGCATGTTCATCGCATATTCGTCATTAATCCGTCGCATCTAACCTAATTAATCGATTTAATTCGTTTGACTCATTAATATTGTAACACCCCCATACTCCAAGTGCCTTACCAGGACCACTCAGGTATAAGGATGCCACCATCTCGGTTACCCGAGGCATGATATTCATAAGACAATAACGAAACAACTTTAAAAGTAAATAAAGTTTAAAGTGATTACATAACAATACCAAACTGATAAAAAGAAATAAAAGATACTCAGACGGTCTACTGCTAAAACTATCAAAGCTATAAAACATCGTCTGACACAGCGGAAGACTTCTAACCGCCACGTGATGACTCATCCGGCTATCCCATACGCGTCATACCATACGCTCAATAATCGCTCACCACCCCGAATGGATCACCCGAGTTTTTAAAGCATTTAAACGGGTCGATTACTAATCACACAACTCAATATATATCAACAATAAGATAAACAGACTGCTTAACCGTCACACACACAACCACACCAATTCCAACAATCTCAATCACCGACCGTCCCCTTTGGACCGACCCGCCGATGGGGGACCGCAGCCGCACCCACCAAATCCCCGCTCCTCATAATGAGCGATAACCATGTCCATTAATGTGCACATCTCTTCGTGGCGGGTTCCGGAGAAGGCGAAACTAGGGCGTGAAGCCACTCCCGCAAGCGACCTCACTCGGTAGAGGACACGCCTCGAGAACCATAGACAACAATCACAATCACAATCACAATCACAACCGTCACAATACAATTACTATATCAAACAATCAATCTCAACACATCAACAATCATCCCATTATGGGACTAATACTGAGTAGGAAATCCTACCTGGAACAACAACACAATCAGACGGTCTCAACAGCTGTATCACAAATCCTTTTCTATGAATCCTCCTCCTAACATATAATCACATAATTACTAACAATCACAAAACTAACACAAAACCCCCAATCCCAAAATTAGGGTTTAACGAAACTTGACGAAATACTATAAAATTGGTATGTAGATCTTACCCTCGACGCAAGGATCACAAAGGTATAAAGAACGATGGAATCCGACCTCTCAAGCTCCGGGATTTGTCAACAACACGGATGAATGCGAACAACGTAACTTGAATCTCCCTTTTAATGTTATTAGGTTTGTAAAAGTGTATTATGAAAGTGACGGAAAGATTTATATATTAATCCGTGTTATTAACAAAACCCGTCGAATTATCACTCGCTAACTGAGCTACTCGATCGAGTAGCTAAGGTACTCGATCGAGTACCCCCTTACTCGATCGAGTATCCTAGTTACTCGATCGAGTACCCAACAGGTCAGAAACTATTTTAAAATGCAACTCACCCTTACTCGACAGAGTAAGGCCTACTCGATAGAGTACCCAAAGACTCATAAATACGGAGTATTATAGTCTTCCCTCCTTAAAAAGAACTTCGTCCCCGAAGTTCAACCCATACATAAAAACAAACATACTAACTCGGTCAAGACGCAACAAAGCTACTAAGAACTCAAAACAAAACCCCAACTTACGAAACATGAAACCATGAACTCTTAACACCAACTTTACCAACTATTCCTACCTCCACACTCGCACGATCACGATGTCGTATCAACTACATCATAAACTCTCCGACACTAACTCCATACACAACCAACTACATAAACATCAAACGGAATGTTACATTCTACCACCCTTAAAAGGAACTTCGTCCTCGAAGTTTACTCACACTCATAACCTCATCATCCAACTGTCAACACTATCGAAGTATTCTCGCATTCCTAATATTGAACTACTACAAGCACGTCCATGACCTTTTAACACTATCAACCACAACATATACAAATCCATACCTTATGCTACACCAACACTCTACTTCCAAATATACTACCATATGTACAACCATCAAAATCTCTTTTATCGCATCCTACTCCTCTTAAGATAAATGTTACGTCCTCGTAACTCACTAATACTAAATCCTAGATATATCTTTTCATTATCCTCATCACCATCGCATGTCAAAGATAACCTCCTATAATCTAAACACTCGTCATGCACCTACCCAAAGCTCTCTTACTTAAACAACTCTCATACTTCACTTCACTTGTCACACCACCTAACCTATACCACAAAATCCTTAACTTAACCCAAAACTTCACTTGTTCCCTACTACCGCAACATGACACACCTCTATATAAACTACATAAAACTCTTACCGCCAAAAGCATAACTCACGATCCACACTTGTTACGTACACTCACACTAGATCCTCAAGTTCCTTTCTTTCATTACCGCAAGACTTACACATAACTTAACACGACACTAATTACTCAACACCCTACACTCACTGTCTCAACAAAGGATTATGAACCACCTGCATATATCAGATCATGACTATGACTACTGATGCCTCAACTTAAAACAAGATCAAAATTACTGTAACAACTTCGCACAACTGTGTCCCGTCAACAGAATGTCACTATACCATGACAACAACGAAAACATGTACAACTCTCTTTCATATCATACTCTACCCTCATTCCAAAACTTAACTGGTAAGAAACATCAATAACAAAACAACTGTCTATCTGTACAAACTGAAACTCACAGGAAGCAACATCAAACAAAACAACAATCTATGTATGACTGGTATGTACTTTCGAAACTCGAATCATAATCATCCCGCCTACTCCACCACAACCGGTGACGGCATCACAACACCGCCACCAACAACCACACCGCAGTGCGAAAATACCCGCATCACAACACTAAATACCGTGTCGGATCACCACCGAGGCACCACAACCGCACCGATAGACATCACAACTTACTCAAACCCATAAACACCGACTCAAAGATAACTTCTCGAGATAAGAAAAACTTACTAAAATCCACTTCATTAAATCACAACGCAACATATTATATGGATAAACAGATAAGCACCTCATGAACATCATCTCTACCATTTCACGGAATACGCATGTGTTATCAATACACATAAAATTATAACTAGCCATGCCAAATCAATCAAATTATTACCTTTTAGCCTCATTCCATCGTTTGTCGTACCCTACATATATCACAAACATTCATATAACATCTTTATAACTATCACACCATACCGCTTCTCGTGAGGTCAGAACCTCACACAAACATTTATACACATCATAGACCCACAATCACATCCAACTAGTCAATCCTGATCACGTAAGTTACCACTCGATAAAGGTTACCTGTCGCCCGAGCTTAACTCATATGCCCCTCATAACATATTTTCCCATTCGCATAACCATCACCTCATGCCATACCACTAATATTCAACCACTAGCGCTCGCCTCATATAACCACATCTTATACTCCCTTACAACCATACATATCAATCCGGCCTTTGTAAAATCAACCTCTCTAGGACTGCTGTCTTTCTTATCTATCATCACCCTTAACCACTAGTGACAACACCACAATACCACCACTGCTCGTATATCCAATCTCTTACACTCATATCAAAACAACACGGTTTTTCTCCTATCTTTCGTTAACATCCCCAAATAAAGAACATCAAACCCATCAACAAAATTACCTCAACGTTATTCCCAATACTATATTAATTGTATCGTCATCTAACTTTCCACCAAAAATCTCATATCGTGCAGATATTCTACCAACTTCTTATTCCCTTAATTCCTCAAAACCCATGAATAATCATGTTGTCCCGAGACTCCTATGTAACCGTTAACTCAAATCCCCATGATAGTATCATACATCTTGACGATTCCTTACTTTTATATCACATAACTCCGGTCAACAGTTTTCCTAGTTTTACTCCCCTCATTCTTTTCTTTTACTCTCGACAAAATCAATTAACCATAAAACTCCATATTACTTCTTCTTAACTCTTTAGTGTTCCGGTTGCTTTCTCATTGCTCCGAGACTCACATCCCATTATTTATATCGATATCATCTCATTCTTTCTTACCATGGATCTTCTCTTATTATGCTATCACTCACACTTGCCACTAATCTATCCATAAAATCAACGTTCACTGTTCAAACAATTGCATCTCCTTCGTACATCTCTAGAAATCAAAATTTATTTCATACCGTTAAATGCCCAAAGAAATCACACGTAGTTTCACCTCTTAATAAACCAAATCTTCCAAACTCGCTCACTGTCTACAAATCCACCTCGCAACATGTCTCCATAAAGTTCACTATATACCACTATTCTCAACCCCTTTTAAAACGAACTTTCACTACTTATATTCTTGACTCACTCGACTCTTAACCATCTCCCTCCATAATTATTTACACATCTCAAGTTGCCACTATCCACGTCCTTACTCTCAATCCTTTCATTCTCACGTTCCTTAGACTCACATCATCCTTTGTCCATATTCACTTACTTTTTACATTACTCAACATACAAACATATCACTCATCTCATCTCACAAAACATGCTCTATGTCTCTATAAACCATACCAATCTTCCTTTTCTTTTTCCACTATCTATCACAACACATATAACTCATGTCCTCCAACCGAACTCCTACTCACTACAGGTGCCACTCACTACACCATAAGATTGGGTAACTTACGTATCAAGACTAACATACATGTAAAACAATGCATAAAGAAGCAAAATAACACCTTTGAATTAAACATAATATGCAACGAAGTCAAAGGGTAAGCATATGACCCAAAACAGGGTCACTAGATCGAAGTCTGGCCACTCGATCGAGTAAGGGACTTACTCGATCGAGTAGGTGAAGATCAGAAGCACGTAAAACAAATCACCAGGGCTACTCGATCGAGTAACTAACGTACTCGATCGAGTTACCCCATACTCGATCGAGTACCAAGGATACTCGATCGAGTACCCCAATTCTCAGCACTGTCCAGTTTTCGTAAAACAGTCATAACTCACTCATTACTTGATCGTTTTGGGCGTGTGACCTATCGTTAGAATCGTAAAAAGACAAGCTATCAACTCCAATTGGAATCACATCAAAATCATTTATGCATCTCAAGTTATAACAGTTTAAAGACAACCTCTTTATAAACGAAAAACACAACTATTGATTTTTACTTCCCAAACGACTTAACAATAACAAGGTAGACAAAACGACTCAGTACTCATAAAACCAGTATTGATAATCTCATGTTACCATCATCAAAAATCAAGCAACAACATCCATCATGCACATATATTATTTAACTCATTAGTCATGTACTAACCGCATGCTTTAAATTTTATAACTTTTCGTAACACAAAACATTCTCATACATTACAAATCCTATTTCCATGTTACTAATACAACAACATTACAAATACACTTCGTCACCTAAACATATTCATAATCACAAAATTCATATTCTCATGCAATTGTTACTCCATCTTTTCCAATCAATTCATCCATTTCCAACACATTACTCATCATTCTCATACACTTTTCTAACAATTCCAACCAACATTGTAAACCAACTATCATGTAACATGCTTTCAATCAACAACATACGAAATCACATTATCACCATCTTTTCTACACATTCCCCATTCCCCACATACATACATCCACTGATTCATGCCACACATCACCATATAGGTACACAATTCACAGGATAAACACATTGCGATCCCGACTCATATCCCATGGTGACCAGTTCAAAATTATAGGGCGAGTTCGCGACTTTAGGACGTCTCCCAAGTCTTTGCATGAGCTCCTACAACCTTTACCCCGGGTTCATTTTAATTAGACTCCCTAGGTTCATTAGATTCATTGGTTACAGGTTTCAGGATCGTCGCTCTGATACCATTTGTAACACCCCCATACTCCAAGTGCCTTACCAGGACCACTCAGGTATAAGGATGCCACCATCTCGGTTACCCGAGGCATGATATTCATAAGACAATAACGAAACAACTTTAAAAGTAAATAAAGTTTAAAGTGATTACATAACAATACCAAACTGATAAAAAGAAATACAAGATACTCAGACGGTCTACTGCTAAAACTATCAAAGCCATAAAACATCGTCTGACACAGCGGAAGACTTCTAACTGCCACGTGATGACTCATCCCAGCTATCCCATACGCGTCATACCATACCGCTCAATAATCGCTCACCACCCCGAATGGATCACCACGTTTTTAAAACATTTAAACGGGTCGTACTAATCACACAACTCAATATATATCAACAATAAGATAAACAGATGACTTAACCGTCACGGACATAACCACACCAATTCCAACAATCTCAATCACCGATCGTCCACTTTGGGACTACTGCCCGATGGGGACCGCAGCCGCACCCACCAAATCCCCGCTCCTCATAATGAGCGATAACCCGGTCCATTAATGTGCACATCTCTTCGTGGCGGGTTCCACGAGAGAAGAAGGCGAAACTAGGGCGTGAAGCCACTCCGCAGCGACCTCACTCACCGAGGACCTCGAGAACCATAGACAACAATCACAATCACAATCACAACCGTCACAATACAATTACTATATCAAACAATCAATCTCAACACATCAACAATCATCCCATTATGGGACTAATACTGAGTAGGAAATCCTACCCGGAACAAAGAACACAATCGACGGTCTCAACATTTTGTATCACAAATCCTTTTCTACGAATCCTCCTCCTAACATATAATCACATAATTACTAACAATCACAAAACTAACACAAAACCCCCAATCCCAAAATTAGGGTTTAACGAAACTTGACGAAATACTATAAAATTGGTATGTAGATCTTACCCTCGACGCAAGGATCACAAAGGTATAAAGAACGATGGAATCCGACCTCTCAAGCTCCGGGATTTGTCAACAACACGGATGAATGCGAACAACGTAACTTGAATCTCCCTTTTAATGTTATTAGGTTTGTAAAAGTGTATTATGAAAGTGACGGAAAGATTTATATATTAATCCGTGTTATTAACAAAACCCGTCGAATTATCACTCGCTAACCGAGCTACTCGATCGAGTATCCTAGTTACTCGATCGAGTACCCAACAGGTCAGAAACTATTTTAAAACGCAACTCACCCTTACTCGACAGAGTAAGGCCTACTCGATAGAGTACCCAAAGACTCATAAATACGGAGTATTACAAATATTTTTTCACTTCTGTCATTATTCCATCTTGTAATTAATTCGTTCAATCCGTCTTATTCATGTTTTACTGTTTTTATGACCCCATTCATATGTTAAATAACCTATTAATCACTTTCATCCGAGTAAATATCACCAATTGATCATTACATTCACCAATTAACATTAACGGCTTGCAATTACGGCTTCACAGCCAGAACTGAGCCAAGGAACAGACGCAGCGTCTGCTGCGCCTATTCCAAAAGACGCAGCTCTGCTGCGCCTGTTCCTGGCTGAGTTCTGTCTCTGAACTCCGTTTCTGCCTTGACGTAGTTTAATTAACGTACGTATTAACTAACTATTATCCGTAATATCACGCTAATTCTTGTTCGTTTATTTATTTCATTCTTTTATCTCCTTTTCTCAAATTATCCGTTTTAAAGGTATTTTCGACATAAATCGCCTAATCCAATGTAATTAATGTAATTTTCATTATTATAATTCATAATTGTTGTATTTCTTTGTCTGTATGTTCTCACATGTAATTGAGCATTAAATCCTACTTCGACCCAATTGTATGCTAATTACGTGTCAACCGACTTAGTCTAATTCTCACATGCTAGGATTAAAACTTGGATGTTGCATTGCATGCATGTAATCGACGATATATCAAGTACGAATAACTTCCCTAATCATTAGTAGAGGCCGCTATCGAGGCGGGCGGGATTAGGTGTTCGATCAAAAGAGCTTCCTAATACGTACCCTCACCCCTTACTCCAGATATCTGTGAACACCCGTGTTCATTGGCATCCACGAGAGTCATTCTAGACATAGAATGCTAAGGGTAACGATTGCTTAGTGTTCATGTCTCTACTTTGTGTCTTGACATGACACGAGGTATTCGAACGGTTCCAATTTCCCATAAAAATTGGTGGCGACTCCTTACAAAAATGCAAACGCTTGTTTCCCAAGCGCCCCCGTGGCCCCCCGCCCCTGATTTGGCGACTCTGGGGATAATACACTTACGTGTAGCCAAAAGGGTGAAACTTGAACAAGGTTAGGGAATAGTTTGTACAAGACAATTGTCGGTTTTCATAACTCGGTCTTCCTAGACCGTTTTATTCGGCCTTCCTAGGCCCAACCCAACCCTTTCGACCAATCGTCCCGTCTAAACGGTCCTAATTCTTATTTGGGCCTAAGGATGGATAGCGATTGACGTCATCCATACCATGATGCTTACTCTTGTTTGTATCAAGGGCCTTCACTACTTGAGGAAATGGACTAGGAATCGGCCTTACTCTTGTTTGGCACGAGCCTCTCCACAGACTTCGGGTTTGATGGTTCGGTATGGCAACCCACCCTTTAAACCAAAACCCTTTTAAATGCACTCAGCATCCCGTTATAATGCTTGTATAAATATGTATATCTTACGTGATCACCATTTCTAAACAAAACCATGACGATTTTTCAAAAAAAATCAAAACCCATTTTCAAGTAAAAAATTTCGAATTGGGCCCTTAATTAGCGCAAAATCCGGTCAAAACTCTGTCCGTTTGTCGTGTCAAAATTCGGGCCACAAGCCCATTTCAAAACCTCACTTCGAGTCCACTCCTACAACTACACTATAGTTGACTAGGACACCCATTTTCAAAGACCTTGTCTTTCTTCAAAACTCACTCAACACAAGTGGCACACACCCACTTCTCGAGTCAAAACTTTTCCTCTTTTAGCAAGTGTGTTAGAATGGTCGATCGTGTTTTGATTCGTCGCCGATATCTTATCCAGTTTCCAAGATGCCCGGATCAAGTGATGAAGCAAACTTCAACCAACTTCAGAATAGTAATGATCGAATCCTAGCCGCGCTAGCCCAAATGCAATCTACTCAAGAACAAACCTATGACCGCCTTGAGCTCATCGAAGGCCGTATCTTTGCCGTGGAGGGAAGGTTGCCTCCTCATGAAAGTGAAGTACTACGTGACTCTGACGACGAATCCAAGGATGAAAATCCTCTCATGGGGATGATCAGAGCGAGAAAAGGCTCCAATACCTAGAGGAGCAATTGATGTACCTTAAGGGTGATGACATTTATAGGGAGAACAATCGCAAGTATGAGGCCGTCAATTCCAAATTACCAACCAACTTTAGTATGACGGATATCCCTAAGTTCAAGGGACACGAGAACCCTTTGAACCACATCCGTGCCTTCAAGGATTATATGTCTATCAAAGGCATCAAACCCGAGATATTCCTAAGGATCTTTCCTTCATCTCTTGATACCATCCCAAGGCAATGGTTCTACTCTTTAGATCACAAGAAGGTCGCTACTTGGGAAGATGCGCAATCGAGTTCTCCAAGCAATATGCGGATAATGCCGAGATCCAAGTCAACATGCGTACTCTAGAGGTTCTTACCCAAAATGACAAAGAAGGATTCACCGACTTCCTAAGTAGGTGGAGGAAGACTAGCACTCAACTAGTGGAATGCCCGGACGAGACCTACTCCCGAACCCGAAAGGAAGTCCAAGTTTTGGGACGAGAACTCATACTGTGAATACCATAGGGGCAAGGGGCACGACACAGAAAAATGCTACAAGTTGAAAAACGTGCTTCAAGACATGATTGAAGATGGTCGACTCCCAATACCACCGGGAGGTAAACCCAACAACACTCAGAATCCTCTTGGAGTTCTAGTGATCACAAGTGATGAATCTACCTTAGATTGCTCACACCTCATTTCTCCCATCGAAAATGAAATTCATGCAATCGAGAATGAAGGGCTCTACTCTACCATCTCCCCTACCATTTCCGACTTCATCACATGGGCAAGGAGTGTAGATAGACAAGTTTGGGAACTAGAAAACATGGTAACAACCTTACGCAATCCCAACGCAATACCCGAAGAGCGTGTGCCACTAATCTTCTCTCAAAATGCCACTATGCAAGAAATAATCACCGTGGTTGATAAACTAGTCGATCAAATCATACGACTAGAAGATGATATCGTGAGAATGAGGGAACTTTTTTAGTCAATGGGGTTTGGGCCGATGATGATGAGGACGAATATCTCATTGACAACTCTTTAGTCAAGGAAATAGTCCAAAATGGTGAAGACCAAGATGTGGACCACCTAACTCGTTCGGGTCGCCCATATCAAAGCACTACTCAAAACGGTCCAACCAACGTCATCACACCAAATGACAACAAAGATGACCCCACTGATCATTTGCTCAAGCAATTACAGAAAACAAAGGCCGATCTTTCAGGCAACTAGTAGCAAGCTCATTCCCACATCGCCAAGCTTTACCGCAAGCTTTGGCCAAGCTAAATGTAGCACATAACTCCACTCCCGAAGATGTAGTCAACTTGGTCTTCCAAGAATCACCTAAGCTAAGTAATCCTATTACTTTCTCGAACGAAGACTTGCCACCTTTTGGCGCTAGTCACAACCTTGCTCTATACATCATCGTCATTTGTCTAAAGAAGAATGTGCCAATGACCTTGGTGGATGATGGCTCCGCGGTCAACGTCATACCTCTCAAAACGGCATACAAACTGGGCATGAAAGAGTCGGATTGGACCCCTACCAATCAAGGTGTGCGTGCATATGACGGTACACGACGAAAGGTAGTAGGACTTGCTAACTTAACCATAGCCACGGGACCAATCAAACGAAAGGTTAGCTTCCAAATAGTGGACATTGAAGCTTCATTCAACATACTTCTGGGAAGGCCTTGGATTCATGCTTCCAAAGCGGTAACATCCACCCTTCATCAAAAGATCAAGATCCCACTAAACGGCAAAGTAGTGACGATCACTTCGTCACCCATCAAGGCAATAATCGAAAAACATTCGAACAATCAAGTCCTTGCAGATCCCGTATACGAACTTGGGGGCTTCCAAAGTGTAAGCGTCATAGAAAGTGAGTTGGCACCCTTATACTATAATCCCTACTCTAACTTGGTGGTCAACCACATACTCAAATCCCAGGGATACTTCCCTGGAATGCCTTTGAACCCTATTCGGAAGAATACCTTCGCACCATACAAGGAAGGCAACTCAACGAGGATACCACTGGGACTAGGGTACAAACCCACAAAAGAGGAGATTCTCGAAATGCTTGCCCAAGTCCAAAACCGCAAGCACGTAGGAGTCCAAATGAGGCCATATCTCCCTACTTTAAATGGATACTTTGTTCAAGAAGGAAGTCTAGAACTCTTTCACGGATTTCCCGAACCTTGGCATTATCTCGAGAGGAAGTTAGCCGGAATCGAGATCTTTCACGATTGCTACTTCATCCCTCCGGAAACGGTTCCTACCGTCAAAACCCGTCAAGCACCTTGCTTAGACGAACAAGTCGTTAGCCTCTTTTGTTTGGAGAAGATCGATTCGTTAGGGCGCGCGCAGATGAGATCATTACTATGATACTTCAAGATGATCGCTTCAACCCCACCGCGTTGATCACAGAAACCGACGCAAGACAGCAGAAAGGGTGGAGAAAATCTATCAAATGGACCAACAATCAAGGAAGACTCTTCAAGCTCACCACCGGAGAAGGAGAGATGTTCAAAGGAGAACTAGAAGACGATGAGTTCGAGTCGGAGTTGGAGTCGGAGTCAGAGTCGGAGTCTAGAGAAGTCATTAGAGAGTCTACTCCTGTCGTCATCCCCACTCCCTTCGTTTCTCCTAGCTTAGTCTCGAGTAGTCACGGTAGTTCGGGAAATGCCCCAACCACTTTGTCCATTTGCCGCCACCGACCATGGATCGGTTGGCTTCTTTGTTTCAACTTTACTCAAATTTTAATATGAATAAATCGGGTTTCGCTTACTCTTTGTGTTATCTTGAGTGCAATTACATTTTATGATGATACCGAGGATGACCAAGACCCGGACTAATCGAAATACCTCCTACGTAGCCAAAGAAATACTACGGGAAAGGGAAGGGGGACCAAGAATAGAGGACACCAAACCCATCAACGTAGGGAACCGAACTAGAACCCCAAGAACTTAGGATAGGGACTACCTTGAGCTCTACCGAAAGGGCCGATTTCATAGATCTCCTAAATGAATTCAAAGACGTTTTCGCTTGGTCCAACAAAGACATGCCAGGGATCGACAGGGATATCGCCAACCATAGGATTCCGATTAAGCCAGGTTTCAAAACGTGAAATGAAGCTTGACGAATGAGAACAGAATGGGCTCTAAAGATTAAGGAAGAAGTTGACAAGCAATTCAAAGCCGGGTTCATCAAAGTTTCGAGTATTCGATTTGGGTAGCTAACATAGTACCCGTACCCAAAAAGGATGGGAGAATCCGTGTTTGTGTTGATTTTAGGGACTTAAACAAAGCAAGCCCAAAAGATGACTTCCCTCTACCTCACATCGACATATTGGTAGACAATCTGCGACCACGCATTACTATCCTTCATGGATGGGTATGCGGGTTATAACCAAATCAAGATGGCCATGGAAGATATGCACAAGACCGCATTCGTCACCCAATGGGGAACCTACTGCTATACGGTGATGCCGTTCGGATTGATCAATGCCGGAGCTACATATCAACGCACCGCAACTACACTCCTACATGACATGATGCACGAAGAAGTTGAGGTATATGTAGACGACATGATTGTCAAATCTAAGGAAAGAGAGGGACATATCGCGAACCTTCGCAAGTTCTTCGCAAGACTACGAAAGTACAACATGAGGCTCAATCCTCAGAAATGCACATTCGGGGTAACATCTGGTAAACTCCTGGGATACGTTGTTAGCCAACGTGGTATAGAAATAGATCCTTCCAAAATCAAAGCTCTGATTGAAATGCCACAACCTCAAACAGAAAAAGAAGTCAGAGGATTCCTAGGAAAGGTGCAGTGCATAAGTCGATTCATATCGAAACTTACGATGATTTGTGAGCCTATCTTCAAGAAACTCAAGAAAACAGACCACACCATGTGGGATGACGATTGTCAAAAGGCATTCGACAGGATCAAGGAGATATTGGCTAAACCACCAGTGCTTATGCCACCACAACGAGATCAACCTCTTGGTTTATATCTCACAGTAACCGAAACGGCCATGGGTGCCATGCTGGCTCAAACTGTAGGAAGTGAATAAAGAGCTATCTACTATCTTAGTAAAAAGTTCTTGGAATACGAGTGCAAATACTCACAACTCGAAAAGACATGCCTCGCTCTTGTGTGGGCAACGAAGAAGCTACGCCATTACATGCTTAGCTACTCCGTCAAAATATATTCCAAAATGGATCCAGTCAAATACCTCTTCGAGAAACCCG
Source organism: Silene latifolia (assembly GCF_048544455.1). Taxonomy (NCBI): domain Eukaryota; kingdom Viridiplantae; phylum Streptophyta; class Magnoliopsida; order Caryophyllales; family Caryophyllaceae; genus Silene; species Silene latifolia. Next base: position 301,964,241 of record NC_133537.1, read on the forward strand.
TCCTTAACGGACGTCTAGCAAGATGGACCTTGATGCTCTCAGAATTCGACCTCAAATACGTGCCACTGAAAGTTATAAAAGGTCGCGCCGTCGCCGAATTCTTCGCAGAAAATCCTATCGATGACGCACAAACGATAGATACTTGGTCATTTCCAGACGAGGATATACTCCAAACTGATGTAGACTCCTGGGACCTGTACTTTGATGGAGCATCAAACTTAAGAGGATTCGGAATAGGAGTGTTGCTCATTTCTCCTGAAGGCGAGCATACACCAATTGCTGTCAAACTCGACTTCGAGGTGACAAACAATGCTGCGGAATACGAAGCTTGTCTCATTGGACTACAAGCGGCAGTGAGTTTAGGCATTAAAAACCTCCGAGTACATGGGGATTCATCGCTAATCATTAACCAAGTTACAGGATCTTGGAAAATCAGAAGCGAAAGCCTCGCACCTTATCAGGCTAGGATAGACCAAGTCGCTCAATTCTTCGATCACGTAACCTACCTACACCTACCTCGGGAGGAAAATCAATATGCAGACGCTCTTGCGAAACTTGCATCATTGATTAATATGCCAGATCACATGGTGGAAATGCCTTTGTGCATCGAACGACGGTCAGAGCCGGCTTACGTCCACCAAATCACCGATGAAGAGGAAACCGCGCAGGAACCCTGGTTCTAAGCAATCCTGAATTTTAAGCTTAATGGTACCTATCCAGCGGATATGGACAAGAGGGGACAACGTGCTATACGCCTACTAGCTTCCCAATACATTCTCATGCAAGGAGAATTATACAAAAGAACACCTCTTGGTGTAGTCCTACGTTGCCTTGATCATTCACAGGCACGAAAGGTGATGGAAGAAGTCCACGACGGAGAATGCGGTCCTCACATGAGTGGACCCATGATGGCAAAGAAAATCACACGTTTGGGATATTATTGGACCACAATGGAATCCGTTTGCATCAAATACGTAAGACATTGCCACCACTGCCAAATCTTCGGGAATGTACAACATGTCCCTCCTTTATTGCTCTATACAATGACATCCCCTTGGCCATTTTCTGCATGGGGAATTGACATAATCGGGAAGATAACCCCAGCCGGAACAGGAGGTCACTGTTTCATTCTAGTAGCGATCGACTATTTCACCAAATGGGTAGAAGCGGCTTCCTACACTGGTCTTACGGCTAAAAATGTGGCAAAATTCATACAAAACAACATCATCTGTCGATATGGTTGCCCACATGAGATCATTAGCGATAACGGATCACACTTCCAAGCTGAAACCGAACAATTGCTAGCCAAATACAAGATTAAGCATCACCACTCTTCGCCCTATAGACCACAGACTAACGGCGCGGTAGAGGCGGCAAACAAGAATGTTGTCACGATTCTCAAGAAAATGATTGACAACTATAGAGATTGGCCAAGCAAGATACCCTTTGCCTTATGGGGGTATCGTACATCTGTCAGGATGCCCACTGGGGCTACTCCTTTCTATTTGACCTACGGCATGGAAGCTGTACAACCAGTCGAGCTAGAAATACCATCCTTGCGTATTTTACTAGAAAGTCAAATCCCGGAAGCCGATTGGAAGAGGGATAGATATGAAGAACTCATCCTCCTGGATGAACGTAGGCTGCGCGCCTTGCATAATGTCCAAACATATCAAGCACGTATCAAACGAGCTTTCAACAAAAGTGTTAGGCCAAGGAATATCAAAGAAGGAGACTTAGTGCTTAAATCGGTTAGAGCTCTCTTACCTGTTGACCCACGGGGAAAATTCAAACCTAATTAGGCTGGACCATTTCTAGTCAAATCCATACTCCCAGGGGGTGCGGTTAGGATCACAGACCTAGATGGGAATGAGTTTTCAAACCCAACAAACCTTGACCAACTGAAACGATACTATGCCTAGAATAGGAATGAAAACGCGCCTCGCGTAAACCCACGTGTCGCTCTTGTGGCACTAAATAAACGGCCCTGGCCAAGTGAATGTCTTTGTGCTCTTGCATTTTGACAAATTTGTCATCCTCATATCATCAAACAAACTAAATTCGCACCTTCAGAGTAAGCAAAAGCTCATGCTTCTTTTCTAAGTTCATTACAAGCTCTTGCTTCGAACAATTATTCTTTTACATTTACTTGAACTACGCGCAAGGGTTTGATTTCTCTTTTTTAAGTGAATACGTAGGCAATCCTTCACGGGATTCAACCCATTATATCTAAAATGTAAATAGAAGGACATTTGCATTGCATTTGAAATTCGACAAGAATAATAAATAGAAAATCACGACGGTTCCATAACCACTTAACCTTTTTATTTCATTCATTTTCTTCTAATAATAATACGCTACATAATAAAAATAGAATAGGCTAGGATTCTAAAAATCCCTCCTTTTTATTACAACAACAATAATAATAATAATCAAATAATAATAAAGAGACTTGGGCTATTCCTCCATCTTCCCCTTGCCCTTGTCATTCCTGTCATATTTCTTATCACGACCTCGAGCCGGACGCTCTTGCGCCACTTCAGACCTAATCATCAACGGCCTTTCCCGAGGTCTAGCTTTGCCATTCTTGCCAATCACCATTTCCGCGACAGGAGCAGTCTTTGGTTTCTTCGAAGGATGAATGACTTGAAACCCGGCTTCTTCTTCTCCCTCTGTCAGATGCTTCTCTTTCTCTTTCTCTCCCTCGCGCACCTTGTAGTCGATGGGCTCGCGCTTCCTCAGCTTCTCGCGCTCTTCCGGAGTTGTAGCCTTTCTCCACCTCAGATAAGAATCCGACACCCATAAAGCATTGGCGGAGAAATTCAAGAACCACATGTTTCTTTGGGCCCATTTGATAGCCCACTCTCTTTGACTCTCGTAGTAAGCGCCATAGCAATCTGGGACGGTATCAAGCCTCGGGATCGTCTGTTTCAGCCCAACTTGCCTCATCGGCCTTTCCGGAAAGATGCATACCATAAACTCCAATCCAGGAATGCGCACAGACCTAGTGGGATCCAAAGATGACACTCCGGTGACGGACTTGAGGTGCCACCATGGAACGACCCACCTGATCAACGGGCCATCATCACTCTTCAGCTTGTTCTTCCAATAATCACAGACCCGGGTGAAGTCCACCATGTACAACCTTGTCCTCATCGCGATCGAGCGGGCATGATAGGAAAGTGCATGAACTGGGGGCTCGATCAATCGGAGCCGCTCCATAAGCCAAACCTACCAAAAGCAGGTATTATACATCGAAAAAAAACGAAAAAAAAAGTGTCTTTTACCTGCAAGATGACGGGACTCCCCAAGAACGGCAGATCACGGTTGGATTTCCTATTATCCAAACCCAATATAATCTCTCCTAAGCATAAGCAAGTTGGGCTCCTACGCAGCTCCATCTCGCTCAACGAGGCCCGTGAAGTCGGGGATCACCTCTCAAGTCTTCATCAACATGCCCTTGGAAGACATACACATGCAACAAGCAAAAGCCAAATGCCCTCCGCCTAGCAACATGAGAAACGGTGGGGTCGGCCCTATTGATGAATCGATCTATGAAGTCCAACATTCTCACACCTTTTGAGGTAACTAGACGGTCCACCTCAAGTCTAGTCAATCCGAGCAAGTCTCTAAATTTGCTTTTGTACCCTTGAGAAGTGGAAGGAATGGCAGGCAAATGTTCGGGGTCCCATCCACCAATAGCAGCAATCTCTTCAGGAAAGGGACAAATGTCACCTCCAGGGAACGCAAAAACATGGTAATTTTGGTCCCAATAGTCAAGGCAAGCATCCAAGAACGGTTTCACAACCTTGATGAGTTTCAAACTCAACAACGATCCAAAGTGATAAGAACCCATATCATGCTTCTCCATATTTGAAAACTCGTTGGTCCATTCCTTCAAGCGGATCTCTAAAGCATTCATGATGAGAAAATTTATTTTGAAGGGTTTTGTGTAATTAGACGAAGAATAGACGGAAGATTTGTGTGAATAAAAGCTCCATCGACGCTTCTATTTATACTAATTGCTGTTTCCAAAAATCCGTCGAACGGAACAATTGGGAACAAAGGCGCAAAGACTCTTGCGCCTCTTCAAAGGGACGCAGACTCATCTTTGCGCCTCTTCCCGAGCTTCACTTATGTGATTTTCCGCGTTGGATCTTTCCTAATTCCATAACGAATAATTTCCTATTCCTACAGGTTATTATTTTGGTAAATACGGGAAATTACCATGTTTCAGGTTTCCTAAATTCGCGGGCACGCATTTCGAGGCGACCTCGACATTTCTGCCATTATATTACGCTTGTATATTTTCATTTTAGGAAATAAATTTTATTTCATTTTAGGAAATAATTTTCATTTTAAATTTCAACTTGTAAATATTAATTTCTATTCTTTAATTTCATTTCTAAACTTATAGATTTCTATTTTTTCTTTTTTTTAGGGGGTAACCCTCCCTACCGTCCGGTCATTTCCGGCAAAATTTTTGCATTTTTGCATTTTTCGCGTTCTTTTGAGTCTCTCATTTTGCGCTAATTAAGGCCATATGTATATAAAAATGTATGCTTTGCGTGTTTTTTTCTATGTAAATTTCGGCAGCATGACGGCGTAAACCGTCATCTACCAAACCTGTTCGAAACTAACCTGCAGACACAAGCAACACAACCCAGCAGCAAAGGCACTCAGGCCATCGTATATATACCAAACGGAGGAAATGTACAAACTGGGTGCTCGAGCCCCAAACAAAGTCCAAAAATGTTCAAAATGATAGTCCCAATGTACAAATGTACAAGACACAGCCAACAAACAAAAAAAGCTACACAAAACTACTGCTGGGCGCCCTCCAACTCTGCAACTCTCGCCAAGAGAGCGGCGATCTCGGCATCCCGAACCTCGAGCTCCCTCAACACGCGAGCTGTCTCCTCCCGAGACTGGGTCAACTCTCGCTCCAACTCGCGGTCACCCTGTAAACAAGAAAATTGGCTCATGTCAATCAATTCAAGCAAAATCAGAAAATCAAACAAAATCAACAAATCAAAAAGGAAATAGGTGTAGGGTTCATACCTGACGACCTCGACCGCCGACAAGTGCCTCGACGGCAGTAGCTCGCAGCCGGTTGGCCACCCTCCACAACGCCACAAACCGAGACGGCGCAACCTACATTTTCAAAAAGAAATTCTCAACAATTGAACAAATTCAATCAAATGTGTTCTTACACAAAGGATATCTGATTAGAGGCTCACCCTCCGAATCGATCGCAATCGTCCAGGCCAAGATCCGTCACGGCTACGTCAAAGTCACGCAGCTCGGAGATCGTCGTCCTCCCGGTCGCGTCAGTGTACTCGAGGGTCTCGGGGTACTCTGGGGGCTCGATGCCCGCCGCCTCGACGTCCTACAAAGACAAATGGTTCTCATCAATCGATAATCTTTCATCATGATTCTCAAAAATCAAATCAAAAGGAAAAATAAAAGATACTCACCACCACTGGCCAGTACGCCAGTCTCCCGTAAAGAAAAGCCGAGTAGTCCTCACCAGGAAGAAGAAGGTCGTCACCACTGGCACCAGCCAAGTCCGCCTCCCTCTCAGCCTCAGAAGGCTCCCTAAACATCGTCTGGGAGGATCGACGGAACCGTCAACACGCCCGCGAGCACCGACGAGCCAAGCGCTCGCCCAAGTACCACACAGGACCCATCGACGTCCTCCTCGGCGGTCGACCCGAGCTCCTAGGTCGAAGGACCTCAGCCACAAAAGGAGGCGCTCCAGCGTACTCCGCCCAAGGTCGGGGCACCCACTGAGACAAGATAAAATCATTCCTACGATCAATTAAAAGCAAATATAAGAAGCAAAAGCAAATATACGTGGGATACTCACGCTACTCAGCTGAAGAGCGTTCACGTCCCGCCGGTAGACGTTGTGAGAAGAACGCTTGCTCTTCGTCCGGCACATCACCCAATCCCTCACCACGGGATATGCCCTCTCCAACGGCTCCGTCCTCTTGGGCGCGAGACTCGGGAAGTAGGAGTACACCCACGCCTGCAAAAGCAAAATAATCAATGACGATCTTTCGTAATTTAATAAAGAAAGGAATTTACTTTGGTCTAAAGGTAGGTTCATACCTCCGGTGAGTAGTCCGGTCCGACAGCGACACCGGGAGAAGTCCCCTTCTCCATCAACTCGGACGAACCATGGCCCTCATGAAGCGGATGAGGACCGCGAAACCAGCGGTGACCCGGTCCCAACGTCCTAGGGAACTCGGGTCGAAAGGAAGGGAAGAAGCTTCGTCGTGACCTCTCGCCCTTGTCTCCGAGGTAAATCGAAGACGAAACCACGAGCCACAGACGAGGCCCTCCGCTCACCAGACGGGGAGGAGGAGCCGTCTCCCTCCCATCAATCGTCACCAGCGCCGGGGTCTTCCCAGCAAAGTAGTCTCGAACGTAAGCGGGTATCAAACCCGATTTGTGATAGCCTTCGGCGACAAGTTCCAGCCGATCAATCTCCTCGCCTCGGCCGAGTCCGCCCTCATGGCAGTCTCCGGCCACACCACCTCCTCGGTCCCGCACGGCAGACCAGAAATCATGCCGTAATCCTCCAAAGTGACTCCCACCTCACCAAAAGGCATGTGAAACGTGGAAGTCGTATCCCAGAATCGGTCCAAGAAAGCACGGACCAGGCTAAGGTTAGCCCGCAACTTCCTCTTCACGATATCCCTCCAGACCTGAACCAAAGGATCGAACGCTCCACGCTCGATCATGGCCCTCTCCTCCGCCGACAGCCGCTCGTAGTGCTCCATCGCTGTCGTCTAACCCGAGAACGACCTGATGTTCCCGGCCTCCTATTATGATTTGAAACAAAGCTATCTTTAGTTTTGAAAGGAAATTTGAAAGAAATTTGGACAAAAGAATGAAAGGGGATGAGTAGTGAGTAGTGAATTCCTATTTACCAAACTCTTCACCGTCCTGTAAGACAGGTGACCCTCTACAGCCCACACCAGGTGCCTGCTCTCCCAAGTCTCAGCCCACGCAGGAGCTCCTCTCGGTGACGACCTCCTCGTCCGACGTTGGCCCGTCTCGGGGCCTCCTCCTCCTCAACGGCCTCCTCCTCGTGAAGCTCGTCCCCAGCAGCCATCACCGCAGCGGTGAAGGCCTGCTCTAAAGCCTCCTCGACAGTAGCAGCTTCGATCTCCATGGGAGCTCTCCCAGAAGTAGAAGCCTCATCACCTGCAACATTAAAGCAAATTTAGGCCGCGTCACATGAAGACAAGCCTTGGTTAAGGGATTTTCGAGCCTTCGGAAGCCCTGAAACCGCTCTCTTTTCGCCATCCTTGGCCATATTCCCACCAACCCGATCACTCATGTGATAAATTGGGTCAAGTCAAGCCAAATTCGAAGCCTAGTTCCGGGTTCGAGTCAAAATTTCGACAGCATTTCGCTATAATGGCGATTATGCCCTAGAAAGTGTCCTGAAAAAGCTGTCACAAACCAAAATTCCGAGATGGTAGAAAGTTTACCCATCATTCAAGGATCCCAAATATCAAGTTTCATTACAAATGGGCAATCCTAAGACTATTTTCGAAGCAATTTACGGTTCAAATTTAAAAACCGTCTCAAATTTCACTCAAAGGCTCAAAACTTGATGAAAATTCGAAACAAATACATGGTTATGTTCCTAACACTACCTACTATCCATTTCTAGTGTCAATTTGACAAGGTAAATTCATTTGGAGGAAAAGCCCCAAATTTTCGAGCAAATGGGTCACAAACCCTAGATTTTTCGGCTCAAAATTGGACAAATGTAGAAGATTAATGCAAGATTGAGACACATACCTCGATTAGTCATCTTTAATACAAGCTTTTGAATCAAACCTTGGCGGAAATGGTGAATATTTGAGAGAGAAATGTGTGATTTATGTTTCGAATAAAAATGAATAAAGCCTCCTGATTTTCGCGTTTTTACGCAGGAAAGACAATTTGGGGAATAGACGCAGCAGGCGCTGCGCCTCTTCCAAGAGACGCAGCTCTTGCTGCGCCTCTTCCTTTTGTTCCCTCCATACGAATTTTCAAAAATTCGTTATGAATTCGTTATTTGTGGGCCCATCTTTGGTGCGCCTCTTCCCCGATGATATTTTCATTCTTTTGGTCCGTTTGACGATTTTCTTTCGTTCCGGCCCGCGTTCTCAAACCCGCAGCAGACTGTTGCGTATTATTTATTCCTTCCAAGACCTTCTGCTTGTCGCAACGAGCATTTATTCCTTCACAGAATTCGACACACCTTCATTATGTCTCCAGCGAGAGTAAGCGGATATACTTTCCCTCTCATGACAAGAAGAATCAACTCCCAATCATGTCTCTAGCGAGAGTAAGCGGACGTACTGTCTCTCTCAAGATGTAAGGATTGACGATCTACCTAAGCAGATTTCCTCCCAGCAGTTCCCGCCTGTGTCCTGCTACTCGCAATTATTTCTCGAAGACTACCCAAGCAGTCTTCTCTCAGCAGCTCCCGCCTGTGTCCTGCTACTCACAATGTTTCTTGTTTCCCCGCAGAGTGCGACAAAGGTGTCGTTCTCCAGAAGTTCCCAAACCCAAAGCCTTATTTCTTAGGTTCGTAGACCCGAAATTAGGACTTTTAAGCTATGGGATCCCAATCCTTTTAGGTCCATAAGCCTTCAAATTCCCAAACCAATAGAGTTCCTATACCCAAGCTTTAGTTACCCTTAAGTTGAACTTACCTTAGGCCTCGTTCCCGCCGATGCTTTCCTTTAGGGTCCCACACCCTAGCACCAATCCTTATGTATCCTTTAGGTCTTACCCTTAGCTCCCATGCTCAACCTTAGCTCCTACGCACCTCCGGAAGCATCTCGAGAAAGAAGTCTCAGGTATGGTCTCTTCTTATGGCTGGCGAGTCTCCTTACGTAGTCAAATGGACTTTAAACGACCCTCCCCGATAGTCGACAGACTCTAAAATGTTCCCGACGACAGGTCCTTGGTTCAGACCCGTTGAACCGCCTCGCGTCGCCATAGTCGTCGAGGTTGTAATCTTGATTGACTGATGGCTATACTTTGACTTTCGCCTTGTCCAAGCCTCAGTCAAAGTGGGGGCTCTGTAGATACCTCATTTCTGCACCTCCCGCAAACCACCCAGTGATGATTGGGCCGCATGTTTGATACGCGGAACGATTTGTGACAATTCGTAAGATTATCGTCAAGTGATTGCTCAAATATTAATGTCTACCTCTTAGTCGTCATCTACGTGCCGATACGGTCGTTTTGACAGTAATTAGAGTACATTCGGAGTCCGGGCCTAAAACCGTCTCCATTTTCTGATAACCGTTAAATCCCGAGTCAGAATGTTCTGGAATGTTCCGGATATTTCTATTCCATATTTCATAAATTTTATCTTTTAAGTAAGCAATTTCCCGTAATATTCACAAAAGATATTAAGGAAAACCGGATTATTTCCGTCCTACCATAACTCAAACACGGAAATCTTTCTTCAGCAGGAGGAAACCACTTGGGAACAGACGCAGCAGGTGCTGCGCCTCTTCCAAGAGACGATGGCTCGCTGCGCCTCTTCCCGTGCCCTTTTCTGCATGTTTCTCGTATCTTTTTCATATCTTTCCGAGATTCACTTCCAAAGAGTCTCCGAAACCCTAATTCCTTCACGTGATTAGTATAAATAGGAGCCTTCGCTCCTCATATTTCTCACGCGAGTGTCCGCCCTTCTCTTCTCCCTTTGCATTCTAGACTTTGTTCTTACTTTTTGGCGTCTACGTGCTTGAACTTTCGACCAAGTAAGCTCGGATCCTTCTGAGTACCCGCCTCCCCGTTTGCATGACCGACCAATTTGACCAACTACACATTAATCAACTTAATTAACTTAATCGTTTTCCTCTTACGAGGGCACTTTCTTTGCATTCGCGTCGAGCATCACTAATCGATATCTTAGTCCTTCTCGTTTCGTCAACATGTAAGTCTGAGGGTGTATAATCTCTCTTTTATTTATTGTATTTTATTTTATTGTATCATCAATTGTAAGGTTTATGTCGAAAATACCATTAAAACCGATTTCTAAAGCCATGTTTTAAAACCTCTTTTTACGGACTTCCAGTAGATAACCGTCGAGAAAGGACGCAGTAACTGCTGCGCCTCTTCGAAGGAGCGCAGTTCCTGCTGCGCCTCTTCGTGAGGCTGCCGCAATTCCTGCTTCCTTTCTTCTTCGTTCATCCTCTGTTATTCGTCCCAAACTCCTTTTGTTTATTTCGTTTGTTTGTCAATTCTTCATCGTAGCATATAATTCACATGTATATTTATTGTTCATCATTAATATGTTTTAATCATCACAAATCTGACTTAAATCCCTAATAATCCAATATTTGCGGGTTTTCGTCATTAAATTCAATTCCAGGTTGTAGAGATTCAATTCATCAATATTGGGTTTCTGGGATTCGTCTTTGATATAGTTTTCATCTGTTTATTCGCATGTTCATCGCATATTCGTCATTAATCCGTCGCATCTAACCTAATTAATCGATTTAATTCGTTTGACTCATTAATATTTTTTCACTTCTGTCATTATTCCATCTTGTAATTAATTCGTTCAATCCGTCTTATTCATGTTTTACTGTTTTTATGACCCCATTCATATGTTAAATAACCTATTAATCACTTTCATCCGAGTAAATATCACCAATTGATCATTACATTCACCAATTAACATTAACGGCTTGCAATTACGGCTTCACAGCCAGAACTGAGCCAAGGAACAGACGCAGCGTCTGCTGCGCCTATTCCAAAAGACGCAGCTCTGCTGCGCCTGTTCCTGGCTGAGTTCTGTCTCTGAACTCCGTTTCTGCCTTGACGTAGTTTAATTAACGTACGTATTAACTAACTATTATCCGTAATATCACGCTAATTCCTGTTCGTTTATTTATTTCATTCTTTTATCTTTTTTTCTCAAATTATCCGTTTTAAAGGTATTTTCGACATAAATCGCCTAATCCAATGTAATTAATGTAATTTTCATTATTATAATTCATAATTGTTGTATTTCTTTGTTTGTATGTTCTCACATATAATTGAGCATTAAATCCTACTTCGACCCAATTGTATGCTAATTACGTGTCAACCGACTTAGTCTAATTCTCACATGCTAGGATTAAAACTTGGATGTTGCATTGCATGCATGTAATCGACGATATATCAAGTACGAATAACTTCCCTAATCATTAGTAGAGGCCGCTATCGGGGCGGGCGGGATTAGGTGTTCGATCAAAAGAGCTTCCTAATACGTACCCTCACCCCTTACTCCAGATATCTGTGAATACCCGTGTTCATTGGCATCCACGAGAGTCATTCTAGACATAGAATGCTAAGGGTAACGATTGCTTAGTGTTCATGTCTCTACTTTGTATCTTGACATGACACGAGGTATTCGAACGGTTCCAATTTCCCATAAAAATTGGTGGCGACTCCTTACAAAAATGCAAACGCTTGTTTCCCAAGCGCCCCCGTGGCCCCCGCTGTCCACAGCTAGGCGGAGGGCATTTGGTTTTTGCTTGTTGCATGTGTATGTCTTCCAAGGGCATGTTGATGAAGACTTGAGAGGTGATCCCCGTCTTCTGGGCCTTGTTGAGCAAATGGAGCTACGCAGGAGCCCAGCTTGTTTATGCTTAGGAGAGATAATAGGAAAGCCAATCGTGACCTACCGTATTTGGGAAGTCCCGTCATTCTGCAGGTAAAAGACATTTCTTTCTTTTCTTTTTGTTTTCTTTCTCTTTTTTTTTTTTTCGTTTTCTTTTTTTTTTCGTTTTTTTTTCTTTCTCGTTTTTTTTTTCTCGTTTTTTTTATGTCTAATACCCGCTTATGGTAGGTTTGGCTTATGGAACGACTCCGATTGATCGAGCCCCCAGTTCATGTTCCTTCCTATCATGCTCGTTCCATTGCAATGAGGACTAGGCTTTACATGGTGGATTTCACCCGAGTCTGCAATTATTGGGAGAACAAACTGAAGAGCGATGATGGTCCCATGATTAGGTGGATTGTGCCGTGGTGGCACCTCAAATCTGTTATTGGAGTGTCTTCTTTGGATCCTACTCGGTCCGTGCGTATTCCTGGTTTGGAGTTTATGGTGTGCATCTTCCCGGAGAGGCTGATGAGACAGGTGGGACTAAAACAGACAATCCCGAAGCTTGATACCGTCCCATGATTCTTTGTGGCGCTTACTACAGAGAGCCGAAGGGAGTGGGCCATTAAATGGGCTCAAAGAAATGTGTGGTTCTTGAACTCTTCTGCAAATGCCTTGTGCGTGTCGGATTCTTATCTGCGATGGAGGAAAGCTACTACTCCGGAAGAGCGCGAGAGATTGAGGAAGCGCGAGCCCGTTGACTACAAGGTGCACGAGGTAGAGAAAGAAAAAGAGAAGCATTTGACTGAGGGAGAGGAAGAAGCCGGGTTTCGAGTCGTTCATCCTTCGAAGAAATCAAGACCCTCTCTGTCGTAGAGATGGTGATTGGCAAGAATGGAAAATCTAGGCCTCGAGAAAGACCTTTGGTGATTAGGTCTGAAGTGGCGCAAGAGCGTCCGGCTCGAGGTCGTGACAAGAAATATGACAAGAATGACAAGGGCAAAGGGAAGATGGAGGAATAGCCCGAGTCTTTATTTATTATTTGTTATTATTATTATTTATTGTTGTAATAAAAAGGTGGGGTTTTTAGAATCCTAGCCTATTCTATTTTTATTATAACGTACTATTAGTTAAAAAAATGAATGAAATAAAAAAGGTTAAATGGTTATGAAACCGTTGTGATTTTTCTATTTATTATTCTTGTCGAATTCCAAATGCAATGCAAATGTCCTTCTATTTACATTTTAAATATAAGGGTTATTTAATGACAATAATCCAACCTAAGTCTCCCCTTCCCCATTTAATCCAACCTATTGATTATCCCATATTAATCTCATCTTTCCTATCATTTAACTTATTTTGATACTTTGGAAGTGCAACCTGTTAAACAGGTTACCCTTTGTGGGTTAAACAACTTATTTTGTCCCTTAGCTTCTACTATCCCATCTGCCAACACCACAACCACCACCATCCAACTGCCGCCGCCGACATCACCATAGCTACCCTCCTACACCTCACCTTCGTCCACCACGCACTACAACCATCTCTGCCCAACCCGACATCACCTCTGAACCGAAAACCCGACAGTCAAGCGGATCTCACCTCTGCTTTCGTCCAACTATCACCACTATCCTGGACTCCGTCAACACCAACTTCGGCCACGAAGCAAGCAACACCAACTCCTCTCCGGCGTATCTCGGTGCCCTCCTATTCACCATCTGCATCCACCAATTTCGTCACCAAAGTCGACCAAATTAATTGAAAATCATTTGGTCCTCACTCCTGGCTTCACGCACCATTTGCCAACATCAACATCACAACTCACAAGTCACAATTGACAACCATCCATGTAAAACATTAAAGAACCACAAATCAGACGATCTTCTTGCTGCTTCTTTCTTGTCCCACAAATCCGCCTGAGCGAAGGACCAAATGATTTTCAATTAATTTATGTTTCTGGAAATTTTAATTTACGTTTGTCTTGTAAATTGTTGTTTCAATACATTGATTTCTCTCCTTTTTTAGGGAAACCCTTGTTCATTAGGATGAAGAGATGAAAGATAATTACAGTAAGATGAAAAACAATTAATTGTTGTTGATGTATCAGGAAGAATGAAGAAGGTGGACAATGGAGAAATGAAGAAGGGAAAAAATAGAAAGAAGTGGGGCTGACCTGTTGGGCAACCTGTTCTAGCAGGTCAAATATGGGACAAGATCAATTTAAGTTAAACGATAGGAAAGATGAGATTAATATGGGATAATCAATAGGTTGGATTAAATGGGGAAGGGGAGACTTAGGTTGGATTATTGTCATTAAATAACCCTAAATATAATGGGTTGTATCCTGTGAAGGATTGCCTACGTATTCACTTAAAAAAATGAAATCAAACCCTTGCGCATAGTTCGAGTAAATGTAAAAGAATAATCGTTCTAAGCAAGAGCTTGTAATGAACTTAGAAAATAAGCATGAGCTTTTTGCTTACTCTGAAGGTGCAAATTTAGTTTATTTGATGACATGAGGATGACAAATTTGTCAAAATGCAAGAGCACAGTGACATTAGCTTATTTCTGCTTGGCCAGGGGCCGTTTATTTAGTGCCACAAGAGCGACACGTGGGGTTACGGGAGGCGCGTTTTTGTTCCTATTCTAGGCATAGTACCGTTTTAGTTGGTCAAGGTTTGTCGGGTTGGAGAACTCATTCCCGTCTAGGTCGTGATTCTAACCGCACCCACGGGAGTATGGATTTGACTAGAAATGGTCCGGCCCAATTAGGTTTGAATTTTCCCCGTGGATCGACAGGTAGAAGAGCTCTAACCGATTTAAGTACTAAGTCTCCTTCCTTGATGTTCCTTGGCCTAACCCTTTTGTTGAAAGCTCGTTTGATACGTGCTTGATATGTTTGGACATTATGCAAGGCGCGTAGCCTACGTTCATCCAGGAGGATGAGTTCTTCGTATCTATCCCTCTTCCAATCGGCTTCTGGGATTTGACTTTCGAGTAGGATACACAAGGATGGTATCTCTAGCTCGACTGGTTGTACGGCTTCCATGCCGTAGGTCAAATAGAAAGGAGTAGCCCCAGTGGGCGTCCTAACAGATGTACGATACCCCCACAAAGCAAAGGGTATCTTGCTTGGCCAATCTCGATAGTTGTCAATCATTTTCTTGAGAATCGTGACAACATTCTTGTTTGCCGCCTCTACCGCGCCGTTAGTCTGTGGTCTATAGGGCGAAGAGTGGTGATGCCTAATCTTGTATTTGGCTAGCAATTGCTCAGTCTCAGCTTGGAAATGCGATCCATTATCACTAATGATCTCATGTGGGCAACCGTATCGACAGATGATGTTGTTTTGTATGAACTTTGCCACATTTTTAGCCGTGAGACTGGTGTAGGAAGCTGCTTCTACCCATTTGGTGAAATAGTCGATTGCCACTAGGATAAAACAGTGACCTCCTGTTAAAATTTGGGGTTATCTTCCCGATTATGTCAATTCCCCAAGCAGAAAATGGCCAAGGAGATGTCATCGTATAGAGCAATGAAGGAGGGACATGTTGTACATTCCCAAAGATTTGGCAATTGTGGCAATGTCTTACGTATTTGATGCAATCGGATTCCATTGTTATCCAATAATACTCCAAACGTGTGATTTTCTTTGCCATTATGGGCCCACTCATGTGAGGACCGCATTCTCCATCGTGGACCTCTTTCATCACTTTTCGCGCCTGTGAATGATCAAGGCAACGTAGGATTACACCAAAAGGTGTTCTTTTGTATAATTCTCCTTGCATGAGAACGTATTGGGAAGCTAGTAGGCGTATAGCACGTTGTCCCCTCTTGTCCATATTGGGTGGATAGGTACCATTGAGCTTAAAATTCAGGATTGCTTGGAACCAGGGTTCCTGCGCGATTTCCTCTTCGTCGACGATTTGGTGTACATAAGCCGGCTCTGACCGTCGTTCGATGCACAAAGGCATTTCCACCATGTCATCTGGCATATTAATCAAAGATGCAAGTTTCGCAAGAGCGTCTGTAAATTGATTTTCTTCCCGAGGTAGGTGTAGATACGTCACGTGATCAAAGAATTGGGCAACTTGGTCTATTCTGGCTTGATAAGGTGCTAGGCTTTCGCTTCGAATTTTCCAAGATCCCGTAACTTGGTTGATGATCAAAGATGAATCTCCATGTACTCGGAGGTTTTTAATGCCTAAGCTCACTGCCGCTTGTAGTCCAATGAGACAAGCTTCATATTCTGCAGCGTTATTTGTCACCTCGAAGTCGAGTTTGACAGCAATTGGTGTATGCTCGCCTTCAGGAGAAATGAGCAACACTCCTATTCCAAATCCTCTTAAGTTTGATGCTCCATCAAAATAAAGGTCTCAGGAGTCTACGTCAGTTTGGAGTATATCCTCGTCTGGAAATGACCAAGTGTCTATCGTTTGTGCGTCATTGATGGGATTTTCTGCGAAGAATTCGGCAACGGCGCGCCCTTTTATTACTTTCAGAGGCACGTATTTGAGGTCAAATTCTGAGAGCATCAGAGTCCATCTTGCTAGGCGTCCGTTGAGGACGGGTTTCTCGAAGAGGTATTTGACTGGATCCATTTTGGAGTATATTTTAACGGAGTAGGTAAGCATGTAGTGGCGTAGCTTCTTCGTTGCCCACACAAGAGCGAGGCATATCTTTTCGAGTTGTGAGTATTTGCACTCGTATTCCAAGAACTTCTTACTAAGGTAGTAGATAGCTCTTTCTTCACTTCCTACGGTTTGAGCTAGCATGGCACCCATGGCTGTTTCGGTTACTGTGAGATATAAACCAAGAGGTTGATCTCGTTGAAGTGGCATGAGCACTGGTGGTTTAGCCAATATCTCTTTGATTCGGTCAAATGCCTTCTGACAATCATCATCCCACATTGTGTGGTCC
The DNA here is from genome assembly GCF_048544455.1 of Silene latifolia. Classification (NCBI taxonomy): domain Eukaryota; kingdom Viridiplantae; phylum Streptophyta; class Magnoliopsida; order Caryophyllales; family Caryophyllaceae; genus Silene; species Silene latifolia. The sequence continues at coordinate 301,980,778 of NC_133537.1, forward strand.
GTTTTCTTGAGCTTCTTGAAGATAGGCTCGCGAATCATGGTGAGTTTCGATATGAATCGACTTATATACTGCACTTTTCTCAAGAATCCTCTGACTTCTTTTTCTGTTTGAGGTTGTGGCATTTCGACCAGAGCCTTGATCTTGGAAGGGTCTATTTCTATACCTCGTTGGCTAACGACGTATCCCAGGAGTTTGCCAAATGTTACTCCGAATGTGCATTTCTGAGGATTGAGCCTCATGTTGTACTTTCGTAGCCTTGTGAAAAATTTGCGAAGGTTCGCAATATGCCCTTCTCTATCCTTGGATTTGACAATCATGTCGTCTACGTATACCTCAACCTCTTTGTGCATCATGTCATGTAAGAGTGTAGTTGCGGTGCGTTGATATGTAGCTCCGGCGTTGATCAATCCAAATGGCATGACCGTATAGCAATAGGTTCCCCATTGAGTGACAAAGGCGGTCTTATGCATGTCTTCTATGGCTATCTTAATTTGATTATAACCCGCATACCCATCCATGAAGGATAGTAACGCGTGGTCTGCAGTATTGTCCACCAATATATCGATGTGTGGTAGAGGGAAGTCATCTTTAGGACTTGCTTTGTTTAAGTCCCTAAAGTCAACACAAACGCGGATTCTCCCATCCTTTTTGGGTACGGGTACTATGTTGGCTACCCAGTCAGAATACTCGGAAACTTTGATGAACCCGGCTTTGAATTGTTTATCAACTTCTTCCTTAATCTTGAGAGCCCATTCTGTTCTCATTCGTCGAAGCTTCTGTTTTACAGGTTTGAAACCTGGCTTAATCGGGATTCTATGTTCGGCGATATCCCTGTCGATCCCTGGCATGTCTTTGTAGGACCAAGCAAAAACGTCTTTGAACTCGTTTAGGAGGTCTATGAAATTGGCCCTTTCGGTAGAGCTCAAGGTAGTCCCTATCCTAAGTTCTTGGGGTTCTAGTTCGGTTCCTACATTGATGGGTTCGGTGTCCTCTATTACTGGTCCCCCTTCCCCTTCCTGTAGTATTTCTTTGGCTACGTAGGGAGGTATTTCAATTGAGTCTGGGTCTTGGTCATCCTCAGTATCATCGTAAACAGAATTGCACTCAAGATAACACAAAGAGTAAGCAGAACCTGATTTATTCATATTAAAATTTGAGTAGAGTTGAAACAAAGAAGCCAACTGATCCATGGTCAGTGGCGGCAAAGGGACAGTGGTTGGGACATTTCCCGAACTACTGTGACTACTCGAGGCTAAGCTAGGAGAAACAAAGGGAGTGGGGATGACGACAGGAGGAGACTCTCTAATAACTTCTCTAGACTCCGACTCTGACTCCGACTCCGACTCGAACTCATCGTCTTCTGGTTCTCCTTTGAACATCTCTCCTTCTCCAATGGTGAGCTTGAAGAGTCTTCCTTGATTGTTGGTCCACTTGATTGATTTTCTCCATCCTTTCTGCTAACTTGCGTTGGTTTCTGTGATTAACGCGGTGGGGTTGAAGCGATCGTCTTGAAGTATCATGGTAATGATCTCATACTGTGCGGCCCTAACAAATCGATCTTCTCCAAACAATAGGCTAACAGCTTGTTCGTCTAAGCAAGGTGCTTGACGGGTTTTGACGGTAGGAGCCGTTTCTAGAGGGATGAAGTAGCAATCGTGAAAGATCTCGATTCCGGCTAGCTTCCTCTCGAGATTATGCCAAGGCTCGGGAAATCCGTGAAAGAGTTCTAGACTTCCTTCTTCAACAAAGTACCCATTTAGGGTAGGGAAATAGAGTCACATTTGGACTCCTACATGCTTACGGTTTTGGACTTGAGCAAGCATTTCGAGAACCTCTTCTTTAGTGGGTTTGTACCCTAGTCCAAGCGGTATCCTCTTTGAGTTGCCTTCCTTATATGGTGCGAAGGTATTTCTTCGGTAGGGTTCAAAGGCATTCCAGGGAAGTATCCCTGGGTTTTGAGCATGTGGTTGACCACCAAGTTGGAGTAGGGATCATAGTATAAGGGTGCCAACTCACTTTCTATGACACTTATGCTTTGGAAGCCCCCAAGTTCGTATACGGGATCTGCAAGGACTTGATTGTTCGACTGCTTTTCGATTATTGCCTTGATGGGTGACGAAGTGATCGTCACTACTTTGCCATTTAGTGGGATCTTGATCTTTTGATGGAGGGTGGATGTTACCGCTTTGGAAATGTGAATCCAAGGTCTTCCTAGAAGTATGTTGAAGGAAGCTTCGATGTCCACTATTTGGAAGTTAACCTTTCGCTCAATTGGCCCTGTGGCTATGGTTAGGTTAACAAGTCCTACCACCTTTCGTCGTGTACCATCATATGCACGCACACCTTGATTGGTAGGGGTCCAATCTGACTCTCTCATGCCTAATTTGTATGCCGTTTTGAGGGGTATGACGTTGACCGCGGAGCCATCATCTACCAAAGTCATTGGCACGTTCTTCTTTAGACAAATTACAGTGATGTAAAGAGCTAAATTGTGACTAGCGCCAAAAGGTGGCAAATCTTCGTCTGAGAAAGTAATAGGATTACTTAGCTTTGGTGATTCTTGGATGAAGAGTCTATCACACCCGAAATACTCGAGAGGGGGGGGGGGGGTGAATTGAGTATTTAAAAAATATGTCTACTTTTTATTTTATATCAAGGTAATTAATTACTTAAAGTTTATTGATTAAACTTTAACTAATTAACTAATTGATTATGAACGTAATGAAATGACTGAAAAGAAAGATGCAAGGACACACGATATTTGAAGTGGTTCAGCTTCACACGTCGAAGCCTACGTCCACTATTCTCGATTAATAATTTTAGTACCTTACTCCGGATTACAAAATTATCAACCCAACTCGTATAGTTAACTCTAACTATAACTCGATTTGAATATCACTAGATATTCGATTTGACTATCTTAAGTTACTAAGAAAGCACTTGATTGTTCTTCTAAGTGTTCACACAATTGAACGAGTAAGAAACAATATGAAGTACTATTATCTTATGACGTAATCTTAAAGAAAGATAAGCAATTTGAAGAGCACGACTTTTCGCAAATATTTTCCAAAACAAAACAACAAGACAATTAAGAATTTAAACTCAAATATGTTTTGCAAAGATTGTTATATCTCAAAAAGCTTAGATAAATGAAGAATGATCAATTGTATTTATAGTAGAAGTGGGAACTAGGGTTAGCGCGAAACCCTAGGATGCCGTGAGATAGGCGGCTAAGGCTATAAGAGATAAATCTTTATCTCTTTCCTAATTTAATCCAAGATAATATAGTTTAGGTAAACAAGATAAAAGTAAATCTTATTTAACAATTAAAACTATATCTTTAAGATGTTAGGATAAGTAAACAAATCAAATCATATATTATAAAGATAGGAAAATATCTTATATAAATATAAGCTAGATTTGATTAGATAGGTTACTTAAACACAACCATCTCACACGCCCCAACGGTTTGCAGCTTACGGCTGAAACCCTAGGCCCGTGTCCAATCTTGGATAAAACCTATCTCCTTGGATTAGGGTTAGATTAGATAGACTAGCAAACCCTAGGTAGAATGACGACCCATAAGTCGTTTTACTAACCAATAGGAATATGCAAGTCGCCAATTATAATAACCCATAATTCAACTCTACTATATATACAAAAGATTTCGAAATATGTTTAAACGAATTTTATCTTTTGAAAAAATGATTTTAAAACTATTAAAATCGTGCCTTTAAAATGCTACCTAAAGTTATAGTAGAAACAGCTATAACTTTAAGTTTGGTTAGTAAAGTTATAGGTGAAATAGCTATAACTTTACTTCCCAATACTCTTATCTTAAGATACCGTCATTAGATGAAGACCTATACTAACTAATCTTCCTGGAGATCTTCAGTAAAGGATCTTCTCTTTATCTTGACCAAAAAGCTCTTCATCTTGAGCTTTGTTAAAGACTTGATCTAGCCTTTTGCTTGAATGATCATCATACTTGAAACTTGTTACAGTTGCTTATGATGCTTTAAGAACTTCCAATGTTATAGCTCAAGCTGCTATAACATGACTTGAATGATGCTTCACAAATCTTCAATGTTATAGCTAAGAAGGCTATAAAATTACTTGCTAAACTTGTAATCTTACGTTATTCTAACAAAGACTAGACAAACGATTACAAGCAAGAGTATATATGAAACGAAGCATACATTTGTCATTATCAAAACTTAATCATATATCTATATGGTCCAACAAATTCCCCCTTTTTGATGATGACAAGTCTCTTAAGATTTGTGACTAAGTGTAAGTTCCCCCTCAACATAATACTATAAAAAGTCATAGACAGTTGAACGCAAGAACAATCACTTATATACAAAGTATAGCATCTAAGGACCTTAAGAGATTAAAGATTCCGACAAGGAGCAAGCTTAGGCAAATACTTAAGTCACGAAGATTTCTTCCCCCTCTTGACATCATCGAAAAGACGAGAAAAGACATAAAACAACTAGAATAATATTAGTCGAGACACAATTTAAGCATGCAAAGAGATATTAGAAAACGAGAAAGTAATCTATATTAACATGCCAAAATAGAAAATAAGCATACTACAAACCAAATTAGTCTAATTGCCAACTGGGCCGAATAAGAACAAGTGTTTTAAGCCAAATGGGCCGAATGAGAAGTAAGTCAAAATGGGCCGAATTAGACAATCATTCAAAAAATAAAGTCTAACAAAAGAAACGGCAAGGAAAAGAGGAGGACGGGTTTAAGGAATGTCACGTTTCACGACATTGGGGTTGACATAACCGGGACGGGTCCTAAACTCAAGAGAGTCGAGACGATCAAAGCATGAACGAACATGGTTAGCTTGTGCCGTGAGACATCGCTCAAAATTAAGCACCTTCATTGACAAGGCTTGAGTAGCCTCGTACACAACCCGCATATCCTCATGCATAGCCTTCCCTTCCTTCCACAAAGCCCCACCTTGACTAGCCAAATTAGCTAACGAACTAGAATGACGAACACACTCCTTTGCCGCCCTAGCCGCATCCTTAGCCATAGCATCCACTCGTGCTTCAAGCCCATGTAAATAAGACAAGACTTCACCATGATCCGAACCCTTCGAACCCGAAGCCTCATTCCTGTCTTTTCCCAAACCCGAGACCAACAAAGGAACAAACTTTCTTCCATTCTTGAAAATTCAAGAAATCCTTAAAGAATTGCAAAGCTTCAATTTTTACATACCACCTTTCGGAATAGAGACGACCACCATGAATACCGTACCTCATAACATAGTTGACACGGGTTCTTTCATCCACGGTGAGTCGAAGCTTATCAAGCCCCATTGATGTTGCATTCGGCATATATTCCCGAAACATTGTCCTTTGTGGAACTTCTTGAGTAGCTTCAACCTCAGTTTCTTCCACCGAATCTTCAAACCCCACGGCTTTCTTTTTCCCTTTATTCAACTTCCGCCTTTTCCCTTCTAAGTTAGGATCAACCCGGTTATGTTCGGGATTAGTTGGTTTTTGGGTTGATGAAGGTGAGGGAGTTTTGATAGGGACATAGGTTTTAGTGCATGAAGGTTTGGAGGACCCGGTCCGAGTTGTGGACCGAGTTGAGGGCGAGTGAAAACGGGTTGAGGGAGGAGTCATGATGATCAAAGGATTTTGGAGGTTGAGTGTGTAGAAAAGTCTAAAAAGAGATCTTTGGGTTTTGTGTTTGTGATGGTGATGGTGACGGTAGGAGGGAGTATTTATGGGAGTTGGAATCTTATTATGGCAATAGAGATTTAAGGGAAGTAGGATAGTGGAGGTGGCGTGTGGAGAGGAGTTAGGTAAGTTTTTTTATTTCATTTTTTTTTTTTTATTATTTTTTTTTAGAGATTTACCAAAAGATAGACAAGTGGTTAGGGTAAAAGATATGGCAAGATATATAAGGATAAAGTAAGATATGGTAAGAGATAGACTTATGGAAATTTCGGTTTTGGCAGGAAATAGAAACAGTTGGTTACGACTCTTGGCTCATAATAAACTTAAAATATATATGACTAGAAAATGGAATATTCTCATAATATAATAAAAATTTGACATAAATAAAAGTGCAACTAAAAATACGGACACAGTCATACAATCTCGTCAAATCTAGTCAGTCATATAGAAAATAAAATTTTTGTGACAAGTTTAGTTGCCACCAATTAAACCAATTTCAAATCGTAAAATCTCAAAACGTTCTCTAGCCAATGTTTTGGTAAAAATATCAGCCCATTGTTTTTCTGTGCTTCAAAATTCCAGTCTTATGTTGCCCTTATCTACATGATCCCGTAGAAAATGGTGTCTAATGTCTATATGCTTAGTTCGTGAGTGCTGTGCAGGATTTTTAGATATAATTATAGCACTTGTGTTGTCACATAAAATAGGTATACACCCTACATTAACACCATAATCACATAGTTGTTGTTTAAGCCATAAAAGTTGAGAACATACCAGTCCAGCAGCAATGTATTCGGCTTCAGCAGTAGATAATGCAACGGAATTTTGCTTCTTGGATCCCCACGTGATGATACGTGGTCCAACAAATGTGGCTATGCCGGAAGTACTTTTTCTGTCAAGTGAACATCCTGCATAATCTGCATCTGAATACCCTATGAGATCGAAATTACACTCAAGGGGATACCACAGATATAATTTAGATGTACCAATCAAATACTTCAAGATTCTCTTAACTGCAATCATATGCGATTCTTTAGGGCACGATTGAAATCGAGCACATACGCATACACTAAACATAATATCAGGACGACTTGCAGTTAAATAAAGGAGTGAGTCAATCATACCTCGATAAGTTGTCTCATCGACAGACTTACCGTTCTCATCCAAAGTCAACTTCTTCTCAGTGCCCATAGGAGTTGGTTTAGAGTTAGAATTTTCCATACCGAATTTCTTGATTAGCTCCTTGATGTATTTTTGTTGGTGTATCATAATCCCTTCAGGAGTTTGTTGGATTTGGAGTCCAAGGAAGAACTTGAGTTCTCCCATCATGCTCATCTCGAATTCTGAGTTCATTAAATCTGAAAAATACTTACATAAGCGATTATTAGTTGAACCAAAAATAATATCGTCAACGTATATTTGTACGACTAATAAATCGGAAACCTCAGTTTTCAGGAATAGGGTTTTGTCGACAGATCCTCTTTTAAAACCACTTTCGAGAAGATATTTTGACAATCTGTCGTACCATGATCTCGGAGCTTGTTTCAAACCATACAAAGCTTTATCCAATTTGAAAACGTGGTTTTGAAACTTGCTATCGAGAAATCCTGGGGGTTGTTCAACAAAAACCTCCTCATTCAAATAGCCGTTAAGAAAAGCTGTTTTAACGTCCATTTGAAAAAGTTTTATTCCTTTATGAGCAGCAAATGCTATTAATAATCTAATAGCCTCAAGTCTGGCTACAGGAGCGAAGGTCTCATCGTAGTCAATTCCTTCTTGTTGATTATACCCTTGTACAACCAATCTAGCTTTGTTTCGAACAATAACTCCTGTATCGTCCAGCTTGTTTCTAAACACCCATCTCGTACCGATGACCGTTCGATCTTTAGGTCTTGGAACCAAATGCCACACTTTGTTTCGTTCGAACTGTTGAAGCTCTTCTTGCATAACAACGATCCAATCTGATTCGGCAAGTGCTTCTTTGATATTTGTTGGCTCAATGGTTGACAAAAAAGAGTAAAAAGAGCAAAAGTTGTTAAGTCTTCTCCGAGTTCGAACGCCTTCATTCAAACTTCCTAGTATTGTTTCCATTGGATGGGAATCCTTATATTTCCATTTCTTAGAAATACGAGGCACATCTTGATCTGAACTCGTCTCGCCTTCTTCGAATGATTGGGGTTCAAGCCTTCTTCCCCTGAATCCAAGTCTGGGGTTATAACAGAATCAGTTATAACTTTGGACTTAGTTTGTTGATTAGAAGTTGAAGTTATAGCTTCATCAGTTATAACTTTATCCTCCAATTGCTTGGATTGAGAAGAGGTTTTAGTATCATCAACTAAACTCTCAGTACTCTTTCCTTTATCATTCGAAGGGGTTCCTTGTTCATCATTTGTGCCCTCAATTTCTTTATCTTCCTCACCCAATTCCGGAAGTTCATCCCTGGATAATCGGAAATCAGGTTCGTTCAAATCTTCTTCCTCATCCTGTTCAGCTTTGTCAAACATATTATTCTCATCAAAAACAACATGAACACTTTCTTCGATGCATAAGGTTCTTTTATTAAAAACCTTATATGCTTTACTATGATTAGAATAACCGACAAATACCGCTTCGTCTTCGGGATCGAATTTGCTTAATCTATTTTTGCCATTATTATGGACGAAACATTTGCTCCCGAAGCAACGTAGATGTGATATGTTAGGTTTACGTCCCCTAAGAAGCTCATAAGGAGTCTTCTTGAGAATAGGTCTAATCAAAGCTCGATTATGAACATAGCATACAGTACTAATAGCTTCAGCCCAGAAATTTCGAGGTAGGCCACTACACAATAACATCGTGCGTGCCATATCCTCCAATGTTCTATTCATACGTTCCACAACACCGTTTTGCTGTGGGGTTCGTGGTGCTGAGAAGTTATGCCCAACACCATTCTCCCTACAATATTGTATGAAAGCTTGGTTATCAAATTCGGTGCCATGATCCGTACGAATGGAAATTAATTTAGATTTATACTTATTTTGGGCAAGTTTCATTAGAACTGCAAACTCCTCGAAAGTCTCATCTTTTGAGTTTAGAAAGATTGGCCAAACAAATCTAGAATAGTCATCAACTAGAACGAAGACATACCTGGATCCACCTCTACTTCTTACCTTCATTGGGCCACAAAGATCCATGTGCACAAGTTCTAGTGGTTCCTTGGTACTTACTATTCTCTTTGGTTTGAACGATGATCTAACGTGCTTGCAACGGGCACAAGAATCACATAGAGTTTCTTGATCGAATTTGATTGATGGAAGTCCTTCCACCAGATCCCATTTCTTTAGCTTATTCAAGGTTGTTGAATTTATGTGAGCAAATCTTTTGTGCCAAAGGCACGGATCATCTGCCGTTACTTTCATGCATGTGAATGAATTAGTAGGAATGTTATTTAAATCAATCATATAGACATTCCTTCTACGGTGTCCTTCAAGCACAACACTACTCGTTCCTTCAATTATTATTCGACAGGAATCTGAATGAAAAACAACTTTATTTCCTTTGTCGCATAATTGCGAGATACTTAGCAAGTTGTGTTTGAGACCACTAACAAGATAAACATCACTAATTGCATGAGAAGAGGATATTCCAACTTTACCTACACCGATGATCTTACCCTTCTTGTTATCACCAAATGTGACCTTACCTCCATCGAAGGGTTCAAGTGAAAGAAATAAGTTTTGTGGACAAGGCCCTCGGGAACTGCGTCCGCGGGATCCACACTAGGCATAATCGACTCGAGGTTCTTTCGAATCGAATTAAGACCAATTAGAGTCGCCACCAAGTTTTTTGGGAACTTGGAACCGTTCAAGTCAACTTTACACCTTTCATCGAAAAGCATAAAGCCAATCGACTACGAGTGATTAAAGATAAAGACTTGTACCCTATATCACTCGATTTGAATGACTCTCGTAATCCAATGGTATTTAGACGGATCCACAAACCATAGATCTTGAGTAAGGGGTGAGGGTACGTGTTGGGAAGCCCATAAGGACACCCAACCCCGCCCGTCAATAACGGCCTCTACTAAGTCAAGTATGGATTTCAAACAAGGTCATAGCTACTACGATATATGAAATGCAAACATCGTTTTAACCCTAACATGTGAAGTTTCTATGTCGATTTAGATGCAACTAAACTAACTTTGTCAAAGTTGTAATTTAGCATGTGGGTTGATTAATCTAACAACATACAAAACAAAGCAAACAAGGCTTAAGGAGGAATGGGGGAGCCGTTGGGATCTACCTATTACAAACCAGGCATTTCATGCCGACACAACAATAAATTAAAGATACAACTCGATCTAAATACAATTGCTACATACAACACTATACCCGACAACACACATGGCCAATCGGCCTAGAAAAGCGTGCACAAGAGGGGTGGCCCACGGCTTACATGACTCACGGCCTTGGGTCACTCCTCGTGATGTGTGCTTTCGCTCAATCTCATCGAATTAGACATAGGGCCGCACACCAAAGCATGCATTAGCATAAATCGGGCCATGTTGCTTTAAACAACATGCGATTTACTACGCTCTTACAAGCATTGGGGCACAACCATCTAACCAAACAAGACTAAGGTTTTTTGAAAGAGGTTTTGACTCGATAAAAGAAAACTAACTTGAAAATTACAAACAAACTAACGAACGATAAATTACAAGTGACAAAACAAATAAAGAACGAGCGATGCGAAAACCAACGAACCAGGAAAGGCCAAAGGCCACGGCCAAATCATGGCCAAACCCAAACAAGGCTATCCTAAGTCCTAGGCCAGGTTCATTAGTTGGATCAATTGATTGCGAAACAAGCTCGGAACGAATTAGAAAACAAGTTAGAAACGACGTTGATCGATTGAAAAGAGGTCTTGCAATTGTGTATTCTTCACGGCTCAAAAGGGGTCAAATTAGGTCAAGTTCGCTAATTAATTTAACTCATCGAGTGTTAATAAGAAGGTGCTAATCACGCACTCTTATACTAGCGAGAAATTAGGTGAAAGAGAGAGATGCGTTCATTAAGTTACAGAATTGTCGATTGATTTTAAAAGCTATGTCGAAGCACCCTAACATGTCTAATTAGGTTATTTAAATGATCGAATGTCGTCTAAATAAGTTATATGTTAACAAACAGAGGTCAAACTAACATGTGAATGGTCCTAGGGTGTGTCGAATTGGCCGAAACAAACAAAGGGTCAAAAACGAGGAGCGAAGTTAGAAATTCGTTTTATTTATGCCCTACCTTGAACACGAGGATATGTAAATGAGACGGGGGTGTATGACCGACTGATGTAGCGGTTTCTTTTCCCATCTCAAGTCAACGCGGGTGTTCATGGTGGTACTTTAACTCATACTCGGACTAAACTAGTTTCATAGTTAATTTAAACAATAAATAAAAAACGATAAACAAACAAAACAAACTATAAGAAAAACAAACATAAAAAAACCGAAATAAAAGGGAGAAAGAGGAGGATTTGATGCACCCTCAACCTATATGTATCGTTGACACCATCTTGGGTCGTAATCGATGGTAGATTTTATCTCGAGAGGCCGTCGTCGACGAAGAAACAAAGCAAACACGCGTTTTTATCGAATCTGGACAGCAACTGTCAAACAGCGATTTCTCCCTCGTTTCACGATGAAAATTCGATTTAAAAGATGTTTTGAAAACTAGAAAGATAGGAGAACAGAGATCTTAAAGCAACCCCTGCTCGTTTTGAGTTATTGGGCACGAAAAACGAGCACAAATAAGAATGGACAGACAGAACAAATCGCAAAAACAGAGTGTATAACACTGTTTTTCGAGGGATTTCGTGTACTCTCAAGGGAAATTTGGCTCGTAAATCTTTGTCTAATGTGTAGATGGATGTTATATGGTTAATTAGGAACAATAAACTCGAGTTTTGATGGAGGTTTGAAGGAGGAACGAACTGTTTTTCGAAGAGGACACACAAACTGTTTCAGTTTGGATGTCGGTTTTGTGGAGGGTTTTTGAGAGGCAATTAGGGTTTGTTTCTGAGGTTTAAAGCTTGTGAGTGAAGGTAGGATGTATGGAGAACTTAGAGGAATGAATGTATGGTGAAGGGTGGGTATTTATAAGGAGTTAAAGTAGGGTAAAATGGAGGAGAGGCAGACGGGCTCGGCTGAACATAGCTGCTGTCCAGCAGCTTTTGGGGGGTTTTCTAGGGTTCGTTTGGGGGTTTTTCTTGGTGATTAAGGTAAGGTAATATGGGTAGGATATTAGGGTATGGGTTAGGGTTAATGGGCACGGGTTTTGGTGGTGTTTGGAGCGGGTTTTGGACTCGGGTTTGAGCTGCAAAACAGGGGGGCTGCTTCGCTTTTGTGCGGGCTGTTGGGGGGGTGATTTGGGGCATGATTTGGGCCGTGGTTATGGGGTTCGAACTGGGGTTGGATGGGTAGAGGCTTAGGTTGGTTAGTGTACTCGAGATTCGTGCCAATTCGTAAAGGAAACGGGCTCAAAAACCGAGCTATAATCGAGCTCAAAAACGCATGTTCAAAACGAGTTCTTTTCAATTTTCAAATCGATTTTTCAAATCAATTAACACATTAAAATAAATGATTTTTCAAACCAAATATACTCATAAAATGATTTTTCAAATCAAATATTTATTTTATTTTTAATAAAATAAACTTGGGAAAATAAATTCAAAATAAAATAAAATAAATTGAAATCACTTTAAAAAGCTTTAATTTAAATATCATTTAAATTAATAAAATGGACTCACTTAAAAAAAACATTAATTTAAATATCATTTAAATTAATAAAATACTTCATCGACGACACCCATTCTACATCGTAAAACGAGCTCCAAATAATGACAATGACAACTAAAGAATACATGTGTCCTATCATCATCGGGTGTTTGTCGGGTTCTCTATAAATTCCAATATCGACAGATACGGGTATCTACAGAGCCCCCACTTTGACTGAGGCTTGGACAAGGCGAAAGTCAAAGTATACCCCAGGTCCCTTTCGACCTGAGGATTCTTCGGGTCGTTTATAGTCCATTAGACTTGCGTATATAAGCTCGCTTGACCATAAGAAGAGATCATACGAAACTTCGTTGGGGATTGACTCTTGCTTCTGTTGTGTCAAATTATCGTCATTGGTCGTCGACCCATAAATTGCATATATGGTGGATTGAGCCTTATCCTTAGGCACCTACGTATCCGTTTCTGACGGAATCAAACCCGCGTCGTAGTTCGGCAACTGCTGACACATGCCCAAAGTTTATCATCTACTGGCATTTGTCCAAAATTCATCATCTGTTGACACTTGTCCGAATGGGACGGGACTTTCCAAAGAGGTTGCCGCCGCTTTCATCATTTGCTTTCAGCTACGAAATTCTTCCATTTCATACTCTTGTATTGAATTGAATTCTTGGTGGATATCATCCTTTACATCTTGATAATGGTCTCTGAAGCCAACGGCTTCAGAGCCTCCAGTTTGCAATGGCTCTAAAGTCGAAGACTTTAGAGCCCCCAGTTGAAGCATATCCTGCTATATTTGAAACACAAAAACGTACTAGCAATAATCATCACATAAGCACATTTGGATCATCGATCTTGAAATTGGATTATTTGAAATACTGGGTCATCAACCCGAAAATTGAATTTGAAAATTTTGAATAATTGGGCCATCGACCCGAAGCTTGAAATTGACATCACTTGGAATGTTGGGCCATCGGCCCTTCAAAAAATTGAATTTTAAATGAAGGATTGGATCATCGACCCACAAAGCGTCCACCACTTAATCTATCCACAATTCGCAAAAAGTTTTTGGAATTTTGAAATTTTGAATTTTTTTTTGAAATCGAACCTTGATGGGTGAGCATGAAATATGACTCAGACACTCCGGATGACTTGTAAACTACGTGGGCGTAGCCCGCTACCGTAAAACAAAAAAAGAAAATAAAACCGTAAGTGTGCATGGGTTTTAGTTCAAATATTGACTCGTTGAGGGTAGAAATGTAAATTGGCCGTTCCGGCGCACCAAAAGATGGCAAATGGGAATCACAAGGTCGTCGAACTTGGGACGAAGATATCGTATGGCATGGTTGTGCTCCCGAGGGCACATGGGAATCAAGATCACTTGGCATTGATAAGGTGGATTAAACTTACGGAGCACCAACGTTGGCTTCGCCCAGACACTAAACACAGGTTGATTTTATGAAAACACTTAGACATCACACATCACTTTCGTTGGGAACATTCTGTCACTCTTCTCCTCGCCTCCTTTCTTTTCAGCGAGTTTTCATCATTTCTTGCCACCGCCTTCTTTCTTTTCAGCGGGCTTTTACTATTTTTCTTCCACGCCTTCTTTCTTTTCAGCGGGTTTTTCATATTTTCTGTTCCCAACACAAACCCACATCTATCTGACTGAGCATCTTTGCCTACACTGTTAGATAAAGCTCATTCTGAGACTCGATACTATTCATCTGAACCTATATCCTTATCCTAGCTTACATCAAGTACTAAGACCAACTCAAACAAAGGTGGCTTTATTTGGACTTGGTTAAGACCCGTAAGAAACCAACAAGATGACAACTTGGATGATGGGTGGATTGAATCCTTTATTCTGAAGGACTGCCTACGTATTCGCGTGGAGCGAAATCAAATCCGACGTAGTTCGATCTTGGTGCATAAACATGGCATTTTGATTGTGTGTACACACTCAAAGGTTTCACCTAAGGTATCATGTCGTATCCCATTCTAGCCTGTAAGGTACCGTTGTATCCCGTGTCTAGGGTTGGTACAAAAGGTTTTGATTCTTTGGGATGTGGAGCTTGGTAAAAATAGGCTTGAATAGTGGACCGTCATTCTGAAGGTTCATTTTCTGGTGCTAAGGCCAATGGGTTATGGCTTACATCGTGGTTGGAAAAGGTGTCTCGGGTTTGATGAAACCCTAGTGCAAATGGGTTGGAAAACAATGTGGGTTCAAATCTCCATATCTGGTCCCTAAAGGCTGGGTGTAACAACACAAGCGGAATGATTCTCAAAATTCCCGACTATCCCCTCAGAATCGTCTCTCGGGGAAGGACTTAGGGGTAAAGAGGTTACTACTTAAGCTTTTGGGCTTCGCCCATTGAACTTCAACTATGGGTACTTGACTTGACTTCTGGCTTCCGTAACTTCGACATTCAACCAAAAAGCATTCCCCAATAACTTCAACATCTTTTTTCTTTTTTCTATTTCTTTCATCTTTTTTTCATTTTTCATTTTTTCATTTTTTTTTCATTTTTCCAACTTTTCTCTTTTTCTCTTTTTCTCATTTTTTCATTCTTTTTCATCTTTTTTTTTTCTCTCTTTGAAAATGATCTTCTATTCATTCTCTTAGTCAAAAATGGATACACCTTGAAAACTGGGCTTCGCCAACTAATTTGGGTAAGAACTAACAATTCATTTTTAGAACGGTTTGATATCTTCTCTCTTCGAGATGGGATGATTTTATGGGAAAAAGGCTTGCCTTCCGTCATCGATATGGAAAACAAGGAGCTAGTCTGGGTTCGTCCTAGAATCATCTAAAAGCTTGTCAAAAGCACTGGTTCTGATGGAGGTTTTCTACCGCCAGACATGGAATAGGTAAAGGAATCAAACACGGAATCCTAGTGTACCTTACATTTTGAAACGGGACGTATTTCTACCTCAGGGATGCCTTTGAGTGTGTTGTGCATTTTATCATGTTTCGGAATGATTGAGGATTGGAAACAAGACATATTTAGAAACGAACTGCAACTTTTATTGGAAAGGCAAATGCTTAACAGACTCGATGGAACGACTCCTAGGACACACCCTAGGTCATCACGGAAGAAAACGACTCAAATTCAAGAAAAAAAAGTCCTAGACTCGACTCGACTAAGATAAGAAAACATATCCCGACTCATAATTTTCAAATATGGTCTTGAGCTTTCTCTTGTTCAACTGTCAGCTTAGATGCTCGGCTCTTGTCCACGATCCCTTTGATGATCGGCCTCCATCTCGAGATAGTCCTCTGAGGATCTACGCCAGTGATGAAGGTTGGTGAATCGAACTGTCTTTTATTAACTTCGTTAATAAGAGGAGTACATTCTAGAGCGAGACTCCCGTTTTGAATTTCATTCTTCAGGTTTGACAAGAATTCAAAGCAATCCACAAATATTTTTCCGATAAACACCCCTTTCAAGTGACATGGGCAGATAAGATGGGAATAATCGACATTGTCTTCGACAGAAACAAAGTTGGAGTGATCGCCAAATGGATTGGGGATGTTATTAGGTTTAACAGCTGGGATCGGGAGCGTTCCGTTCTCAATCATGTCTTGAATTTCGTGCTTCAGTCGATAGCACCTTTCAGTATCATGGCCTTTCCCTTGATGAAAGGCACAGTAGGCATTTGGTTTATACCATTTACCTTGTTGATCAGCGGGAGGATCCGGAGTTGGACCAATAGGCTTCAGCTTTCCTTGGGCTATGAGCCTTTGAAGAGCATATGTATAAGTGCATCCGATATCGGTGAATGCCCTAGGTGTTTGGTGCTGCGACTTCTTCGATTGCCCTTCTAAGAGATTGATGGCTTCATCCAAATGGGTCATTGCTGGGGCCTTGGCCTTAGATGATGAGGCCCCTTGGTATCCTTTCGGCTTTTCAGCCTCTGCCTTTATGACATCATCTTCTACCTTTATCCCGATTCTTATCAATTCTTTGAAAGAGCCAAAATTCTGGTATTTCAGAGCATTGCGGTAAATAGGTCGTAGATTCTTTACGAACTTATCTACCATTTCAACTTCGTCAGGCTTCTTGGCTAATTTCACGCTTTCAGCGCGCCATCTTGCGAGGAATTCAGTAAAGCCCTCTTTTTCTTTCTGTGTCATTACTTCCAAAGTCCTTATGTTGGTTTGAATCTCAACATTGTCGGCATAGTGCTTACAGAACTCCACCGTAATATCTTCGAAAGTGGGTATGTTCTTAAGGTCAAGATTATAGAACCACGCCTTCGGGTGTTCACCCAGAGATTGGGCAAAAATTTCAGAGAGCATGTCAGCAGGTACTCCCTTCAGTGCTAAGTACCCTTTATAGGCCTTAACATGGTGGACTGGATCTTTGGTGCCCTTGAACTTTGGGATGTCAGTGAGTACCATGTTCGTGGGCAACTTATCCTGAACTGGGGCATAGGCCTTAGCATTCTCATAGTGAATGTTCTTCCCCTGGGAGAGTTTCAAACGGTCCTCAATGAACTTGAACCGTTTCTCCAGATCAGTCAGAGGTGGGGTAGATGAAGCGGAATCTTCACCCAGCTTAGATTCGATTGCATCCATTCGGGTCATCATGAGGTTCACGGCCTCCGTGAGCTTGTTAACAGCATCTTCCATTGCTTGACGTCGGGTTTTTGGCGGCCTTTCTACAAGAAAACCCCGTACTGAGTCAATATTTAAAGTAAGAGCCCCTGCACACTTAAGGACACGACCCCAACTTGACTTAAACAAAGACTCGACTTGAGACTGACTAACCAAAGGTTCGACTCACGGTTGGATTTAGACCTTGGTTCATTTTAGACTCGGCAAAACGACATGACTCAAACTGTCATAGCACGATTCTAAACCGGACTCGGCGTGACTAAACCCGTGATTGGACCAACATAGTCCTTAGGTTCGGGTGAAACGTCCTAAAGGGCCTAGCTTGGACGTGTCTGTGGACTATCCTAGACCAAATGGTCGACCAACATGACTCAAAGCCCAAGAGGTGAGCTTGGGTGACCCAACAGGGTCATGTTCTAGACTCTTAGAACGAAACACACCCGGCCTAACACGGCCATGACCCGGACACGACTCGACGCATTTCATGCTTGGTTGAGGTTCGAGAGGCATTTTGGATTGATTTTGAAAAACGAATGATCGATTTGAAAAAAGAGATTTGAAATGGGCAGCATGCCGGCTATAAAAGCTCATTTTGGGCCGAAAATTCTAGTCCTATTTGGGCAGCATTCCGCGTTTTTAAAACCATGCTATTTTGAAAGTAAGTTGTTCAAAAGTTCGGTTTCGAAAAGGACGTGGAAAATTTCGAAAAGACTCGGGAAAACAATTTGCACATTGTCATTCTCATGTTATAAGGATGTATGCTTCTAGACATCTCTAAGTCTCGGCAAGTCTTCTATAAGAAGGTCTATGCCCTCCATCCTTTTGCGGTCTTATAAAGCAAGGTGTCTTAAGGTAGAGTACCTAGAAGATCGTCCCCACCATCAAGAACCACGCGAGGTGAAGTGGAAGCGAGCAATGTGCAGCTTCCTAGCATAGTGGGACGTCGCCCCCCACGCATCACGAAGAAACGCTGGGACGGCCCGGGCAAGTCCTTAAGGGTTTATGCATGAATCGTAGCACTATGAGTAATGTTTTACTTTCCGACACTTTCTTTTCAAGTTTCACCTCGGAGGAAAAGACCCTAGAAACAAAGTGTAACTAGTCCTCTTTTCCCAGTGAGTCGCCAAAGCGTGGACAAGGCCCTCGGGAACTGCGTCCGCGGGATCCACACTAGGCATAATCGACTCGAGGTTCTTTTGAATCGAATTAAGACCAATTAGAGTCGCCACCAAGTTTTTTGGGAACTTGGAACCGTTCAAGTCAGCTTTACACCTTTCATCGAAAAGCCTAAAGCCAATCGACTACGAGTGATTAAAGATAAAGACTTGTACCCTATATCACTCGATTTGAATGACTCTCGTAATCCAATGGTATTTAGACGGATCCACAAACCATAGATCTTGAGTAAGGGGTGAGGGTACGTGTTGGGAAGCCCATAAGGACACCCAACCCCGCCCGTCAATAACGGCCTCTACTAAGTCAAGTATGGATTTCAAACAAGGTCATAGCTACTACGATATATGAAATGCAAACATCGTTTTAACCCTAACATGTGAAGTTTCTATGTCGATTTAGATGCAACTAAACTAACTTTGTCAAAGTTGTAATTTAGCATGTGGGTTGATTAATCTAACAACATACAAAACAAAGCAAACAAGGCTTAAGGAGGAATGGGGGAGCCGTTGGGATCTACCTATTACAAACCAGGCATTTCATGCCGACACAACAATAAATTAAAGATACAACTCGATCTAAATACAATTGCTACATACAACACTATACCCGACAACACGCACGGCCAATCGGCCTAGAAAAGCGTGCACAAGAGGGGTTGCCCACGGCTTACATGACTCACGGCCTTGGGTCACTCCTCGTGATGTGTGCTTTCGCTCAATCTCATCGAATTAGACATAGGGCCGCACACCAAAGCATGCATTAGCATAAATCGGGCCATGTTGCTTTAAACAACATGCGATTTACTACGCTCTTACAAGCATTGGGGCACAACCATCTAACCAAACAAGACTAAGGTTTTTTGAAAGAGGTTTTGACTCGATAAAAGAAAACTAACTTGAAAATTACAACCAAACTAACGAACGATAAATTACAAGTGACAAAACAAATAAAGAACGAGCGATGCGAAAACCAACGAACCAGGAAAGGCCAAAGGCCACGGCCAAATCACGGCCAAACCCAAACAAGGCTATCCTAAGTCCTAGGTCAGGTTCATTAGTTGGATCAATTGATTGCGAAACGAGCTCGGAACGAATTAGAAAACAAGTTAGAAATGACGTTGATCGATTGAAAAGAGGTCTTGCAATTGTGTATTCTTCACGGCTCAAAAGGGGTCAAATTAGGTCAAGTTCGCTAATTAATTTAACTCATCGAGTGTTAATAAGAAGGTGCTAATCACGCACTCTTATACTAGCGAGAAATTAGGTGAAAGAGAGAGATGCGTTCATTAAGTTACAGAATTGTCGATTGATTTTAAAAGCTATGTCGAAGCACCCTAACATGTCTAATTAGGTTATCTAAATGATCGAATATCGTCTAAATAAGTTATATGTTAACAATCAGAGGTCAAACTAACATGTGAATGGTCCTAGGGTGTGTCGAATTGGCCGAAACAAACAAAGGGTCAAAAACGAGGAGCGAAATTAGAAATTCGTTTTATTTATGCCCTACCTTGAACACGAGGATATGTAAATGAGACGGGGGTGTACGACCGACTGATGTAGCGGTTTCTTTTCCCATCTCAAGTCAACGCGGGTGTTCATGGTGGTACTTTAACTCATACTCGGACTAAACTAGTTTCATAGTTAATTTAAACGATAAATAAAAAGTGATAAACAAACAAAACAAACTATAAGAAAAACAAACATAAAAAAACGAAATAAAAGGGAGAAAGAGGAGGATTTGATGCACCCTCAACCTACATATATCGTTGACACCGTCTTGGGTCGTAATCGATGGTAGATGTTATCTCGAGAGGCCGTCGTCGACGAAGAAACAAAGCAAACACGCGTTTTTATCGAATCTGGACAGCAACTTTCAAACAGCGATTTCTCCCTCGTTTCACGATGAAAATTCGATTTAAAAGATGTTTTGAAAACTAGAAAGAGAGGAGAACAGAGATCTTAAAGCAACCCCTGCTCGTTTTGAGTTATTGGGCACGAAAAACGAGCACAAACAGAACTGGACAGACAGGAACAAACCGCGAAAACAGAGTGTATAACACTCTGTTTTTCGAGGGATTTCGTGTACTCTCAAGGGCAATTTGGCTCGTAAATCTTTGTCTAATGTGTAGATGGATGTTATATGGTTAATAAGGAACAAGAAACTCGAGTTTTGATGGAGGTTTGAAGGAGGAACGAACTGTTTTTCGAAGAGGACACACAAACTGTTTCAGTTTGGATGTCGGTTTTGTGGAGGGTTTTTGAGAGGCAATTGGGGTTTGTTTCTGAGGTTTAAAGCTTGTGAGTGAAGGTAGGATGTATGGAGAACTTAGAGGAATGAATGTATGGTGAAGGGTGGGTATTTATAAGGAGTTAAAGTAGGGTAAAAGGGAGGAGAGGCAGACGGGCTCGGCTGAACATAGCTGCTGTCCAGCAGCTTTTGGGGGGTTTTCTAGGGTTCGTTTGGGGGTTTTTCTTGGTGATTAAGGTAAGGTAATATGGGTATGATATTAGGGTATGAGTTAGGGTTAATGGGCACGGGTTTTGGTGGTGTTTGGAGCGGGTTTTGGACTCGGGTTTGAGCTGCAAAACAGGGGGGGGCTGCTTCGCTTTTGTGCGGGCTGTTGGGGAGTGATTTGGGGCATGATTTGGGTCGTGGTTATGGGGTTCTAACTGGGGTTGGATGGGTAGAGGCTTAGGTTGGTTAGTGTACTCGAGATTCGTGCCAATTCGTAAAGGAAACGGGCTCAAAAACCGAGCTATAATCGAGCTCAAAAACGCATGTTCAAAACGAGTTCTTTTCAATTTTCAAATCGATTTTTCAAATCAATTAACACATTAAAATAAATGATTTTTCAAACCAAATATACTCATAAAATGATTTTTCAAATCAAATATTTATTTTATTTTTAATAAAATAAACTTGGGAAAATAAATTCAAAATAAAATAAAATAAATTGAAATCACTTTAAAAAGCTTTAATTTAAATATCATTTAAATTAATAAAATGGACTCACTTAAAAAAAACATTAATTTAAATATCATTTAAATTAATAAAATACTTCATCGACGACACCCATTCTACATCGTAAAACGAGCTCCAAATAATGACAATGACAACTAAATAATACATGTGTCCTATCATCATCGGGTGTTTGTCGGGTTCTCTATAAATTCCAATATCGACGGATACGGGTATCTACAAGTTTACATCTCCAGTCATGTGCCTTGAGCATCCACTGTCAAGATACCATAGGTTATTTTCTTTCACCACAACCTGTAAAATAATTAGATACAGTTTTTAGGTACCCAAGCTAAGTTGGGTCCTTTGACGTTAGTCACCCTGAAAACTAGATCCTTCCTGATCCAAACCCTTTTAATAACCTTGCGTTTTGGAGGCGAATGGATTTGGTTAGTAGTCGTTTTAGGTTTAGTCGTGGGTTCCTTATGTCGTGGTTTTTTAGGTTGTTTTGGAGGAGCTTTGGTTTTGACGGGCTCCTTAGGTTTTGGTGTTTGTTTAGCTTTGGTATCCTTCTTGAAATCAAAGCTCATATCATAGAACCAACGATGATCATTGTTGCGTTTTTCACTGGTACTTGGTTCAGATGGGGTATTGACGCTTTCCTCGAAGATAATGTCAGCTGCTTTGACAAAGTTAATTCCTTTTCTTAAATCCTGAGCATATTTGACACAATTTTCTTGGATATGTCCAGTATGACCACAGTAATTGCAAATCAAGTATTCAGGTAAGTTTGTATATTTTCTCCTTCTGAAGTCTCGTTCGGAAGGGGTTGATTTGCATTTAGAGTGATCTCTACGACCGTAGCACTCGTGCCCTAAACCCATTTTCATGTTATTATCTGATTGCTCGGTTAGGAAATTTAGAACACGTGTGCTACCTTCCCATTTTTCATGAACCTTTCTAGCATGCAACAGAAGTTCTTTTAAGGACTCTATTTCCTTGTTGCATTTAGAATGGTCTGACTCTATAATTGTTACGAAAGTTTTGGAATCTTTCATTGAGAACTCGAACCGTCTCGGTATGCGTTCTTTTAGTATTTGAAAGAACGGTTTTGAATTCATTTAATTGCTGAGTCAAAGATTCGATCTCCTTTTTTTGATCTGAGATTACGGTTTCTCTAGCCGTAGCCTTGGACTCAAGAAGCTCTTTGACTTTCCTCAATTCCAATGTTATAGCTTCACTGGCTATAACTTTGGCCTGAAGATGCTTAATGTTGAGTTTTAGGTCTGAGGTTATAGCTTCATTAGCTATAACTTTAGACTCAAGAACCTTCTTCTCAAAGATTTGTCGAATCGAAGTTGTAGCTATATTAGCTGTAACTTTAGATTTGAGCTTTTTGGCCTTTGCCTTAAGGAGTTGATTCTCTTCAGCAATATCGAGAATCTGTTCTTTCAAATCTTTCAATTCCATCTCTTGTTCGTGACACTTATCAAGAGATTGCTCAAAATATTCTATTAAAGCATTCTTAGAAAGTTTCTTGACACTCTTCTTAAGTTCAAGATAGCTTACCTCTTCTTCTTCTTCTTCTGAATCGGAATCTCTAGGAAGCGCAGAGGAGTCCACACTATCTTTATCATCGTCTGAGAAGAGGTCCAGACTAACGTTGCTTAAGCATAGGTTAGCAATTTCTTCTTCTTCTGATGCTTCGTCGTCCTCAGGGTCGAGATCTCCCCAGCAAGATGCTATCATAACTTGCTTGAATTCCTTCTTGGTTTTCTCCCGTTTTGCTTTGTCTTTGATTCTCTCCCATGTGGGACAGTCCTTAATCATATGACCGTATTATCCACACTTGAAGCATCCTCTATTAGCAAACGTGTTCTTTGTCTCTGAAGTTTTCTTATTAGAGAACTTATTATTGTTGTTGAACGATTTTGCTTGCTTATTTCTGAAAATGCGTTTGTTCAATCGTTTAGCAAACAAGACCGTTTCGTCCTCTATTTCTACATCTTCTTCTTCCTTAGCAGAAGCTTGTAGAGCCATGCTCTTCTTATTACTGGACTCGGCCTCATCGTCTTCCAGGACGAGTTCATGAGCCATGAGAGCGCCAATAAGTTCTGCATAAGGAAGGGATGTGAGATCTCTGACTTCTTCCATAACCGTGACCTTGGGACGCAATTTCTTGGTTAGACTCCTAAGTACTTTTCTAGCAATATCCTCGGAGTTGAAAGTTTTACCAAGATTTTTGAGCTCATTGACTATAGTAGAAAATCGTGCTGACATGCTATCAAGTGATTCATTATTTTCCATTCTAAAGAGTTCATATTTTTGAATCAGCAAATCAATGCGATATTTCCTTACAGCCGATGTTCCTTCATAGGCCAACTCAAGACCATCTCATATTTCCTTGGCCGAAGTGCAAGAAGAAAAACGATCGAATTCAGTCGATGTCATGCCGTTTTGTAACAGGCTTATCGCTTTCGAGTTTTTCTCACCTTCTTGTAATCACCTCAACATAGTCTTCTTCCTTTTTCTCATATGTAGTGCCTTCCGAAGATGCGACCAAAATTTTATGTGGTCCGTTCTTTATAATCGTCAAAGACTCCCAATCATGTCCTTTTATATAGTGTCATCATGTTTTTCCAAAGTCCATAATTCTTCCCATCAAAGACGGGACACTTAAGATACTTGGAATCCATTTCACACGTGTAAGGCAGCGGAATAAAAATAAAATAAAAAGATAAAAAGATAGACGGATCTAGCCTCTTTGCGGTTAGGCAATCAAGAGCACGAGGCTCTGATACCAATTGAAGAGTCTATCACACCCGAAATACTCGAGAGGGGGGGGGGTGAATTGAGTATTTAAAAAATATGCCTACTTTTTATTTTATATCAAGGTAATTAATTACTTAAAGTTTATTGATTAAACTTTAACTAATTAACTAATTGATTATGAACGTAATGAAATGACTGAAAAGAAAGATGCAAGGACACACGATATTTGAAGTGGTTCAGCTTCACACGTCGAAGCCTACGTCCACTATTCTCGATTAATAATTTTAGTACCTTACTCCGGATTACAAAATTATCAACCCAACTCGTATAGTTAACTCTAACTATAACTCGATTTGAATATCACTAGATATTCGATTTGACTATCTTAAGTTACTAAGAAAGCACTTGATTGTTCTTCTAAGTGTTCACACAATTGAACGAGTAAGAAACAATATGAAGTACTATTATCTTATGATGTAATCTTAAAGAAAGATAAGCAATTTGAAGAGCACGACTTTTCGCAAATATTTTCCAAAACAAAACAACAAGACAATTAAGAATTTAAACTCAAATATGTTTTGCAAAGATTGTTATATCTCAAAAAGCTTAGATAAATGAAGAATGATCAATTGTATTTATAGTAGAAGTGGGAACTAGGGTTAGCACGAAACCCTAGGATGCCGTGAGATAGGCGGCTAAGGCTATAAGAGATAAATCTTTATCTCTTTCCTAATTTAATCCAAGATAATATAGTTTAGGTAAACAAGATAAAAGTAAATCTTATTTAACAATTAAAACTATATCTTTAAGATGTTAGGATAAGTAAACAAATCAAATCATATATTATAAAGATAGGAAAATATCTTATATAAATATAAGCTAGATTTGATTAGATAGGTTACTTAAACACAACCATCTCACACGCCCCAACGGTTTGCGACTTTACGGCTGAAACCCTAGGCCCGTGTCCAATCTTGGATAAAACCTATCTCCTTGGATTAGGGTTAGATTAGATAGACTAGCAAACCCTAGGTAGCATGACGACCCATAAGTCGTTTTACTAACCAATAGGAATATGCAAGTCACCAATTATAATAACCCATATTCAACTCTACTATATATACAAAAGATTTCGAAATATGTTTAAACGAATTTTATCTTTTGAAAAAATGATTTTAAAACTATTAAAATCGTGCCTTTAAAATGCTACCTAAAGTTATAGTAGAAACAGCTATAACTTTAAGCTTGGTTAGTAAAGTTATAGGTGAAATAGCTATAACTTTACTTCCCAATACTCTTATCTTAAGATACCGTCATTAGATGAAGACCTATACTAACTAATCTTCCTGGAGATCTTCAGTAAAGGATCTTCTCTTTATCTTGACCAAAAAGCTCTTCATCTTGAGCTTTGTTAAAGACTTGATCTAGCCTTTTGCTTGAATGATCATCATACTTGAAACTTGTTACAGTTGCTTATGATGCTTTAAGAACTTCCAATGTTATAGCTCAAGCTGCTATAACATGACTTGAATGATGCTTCACAAATCTTCAATGTTATAGCTAAGAAGGCTATAACATTACTTGCTAAACTTGTAATCTTACGTTATTCTAACAAAGACTAGACAAACGATTACAAGCAAGAGTATATATGAAACGAAGCATACATTTGTCATTATCAAAACTTAATCATATATCTATATGGTCCAACATTGGAGGACCAAGTTGACTACATCTTCGGGTGTCGAGTTATGTGCTACATTTAGTTTGGCCAAAGCTTGCAGTAAAGCTTGGCAATGCGGGAATGAGCTTGCTGTTAATTGCCAGACTGAAAGATCAGCCTTTGTCTTCTGTAATTGCTTGAGCAAATGGTCAGTGGAGTCCTCTTCGTTATCATTTGGTGTGACAACGTTGGTTGGACCATTTTGAGTAGTGCTTTGATATGGACGTCCCGAACGAGTTAGGTGGTCCACATCTTGGTCTTCACCGTTTTGGACTATTTCCTTGACTAGGGAGTTCTCAATGAGGTACTTGTCCTCATCATCGTCGGCCCAAACTCTATTGATTGTAGCTAGTTCCCTCATTCTCATGATTTCATCTTCTAGTCGTATGATTTGGTTGACTAGTTTATCTACCACGACGACTATTTCTTGCATAGTAGCGTTTTGAGAGAAGATCAGTGGCATATGCTCTTTGGGTGTTGCGTTGGGATTGCATAAAGTTGTCACCATATTTCCTAATTCCCAAACTTGCCTATCCACACTTCTTGCCCATATGATGAAGTCGGAAATGGTAGGGGAGATAGTAGAATAGAACCCTTCATTCTCGATTGCACGGATTTCATCTTCTATTGGAGAAATGAGGTGTGAGCAATCTAAGGTAGATTCGTCACTTGTAATCACTAGAACTCCAAGAGGATTCTGAGTGTTGTTGGGTTTACCTCCCGACGGTATTGGCAATCGACCATCTTCAATCATGTCTTGAAGCACATTTTTCAACTTGTAGCATTTTTCTGTGTCGTGCCCCTTGCCCCTATGGTATTCACAGTACGAGTTCTCGTCCCAGAATTTAGATTTCCTTTCGGGTTCGGGAGTAGGTCCAATGGGTTGGAGTTTGCCTTGCTTCATTAACTTTTTTAGAACGTTGGAGTAAGTGTCCCCAAGATTTGTGAATTTCCTTGGTGGGGTAGTTTTCTTGGATGGCTCGAGAAGGTTAACTTCATCTGTCTTGCTAGTGGAGCCATATGAACGACTTGTTGAGCCTTGATATCCTCGACCTACCGTTTTGGACAAGAGTCCTTTACGGATGTCATCTTCAATCCTTGTCCCTAGTACGGTTAAGTCTTTGAAAGTTTTGATATTTTGGTATCTCAAATGATTGGCATAGATGGGTTTGAGATTGTCCACAAACTTCTCCACAAGGGTAGCCTTATCCGGGCGTTCAACTAGTTGGGTACTAGTCTTCCTCCACCTACTTAGGAAGTCGGTGAATCCTTCTTTGTCATTTTGGGTAAGAACCTCTAGAGTGCGCATGTTAACTTGGATCTCGGCATTATCCGCATATTGTTTAGAAAACTCGATTGCGGCATCTTCCCAAGTAGCGACCTTCTTGTGTTCTAAGGAGTAGAACCATTGCTTCGGGATGGTGTCAAGAGATGAAGGAAAGATCCTTAAGAACATCTCGGGTTTGATGCCTTTGATAGACATGTAATCCTTGAAGGCACGGATGTGGTTCAAAGGGTTCTCGTGCCCTTTGAATTTAGGGGTATCCGTCATATTGAAGTTGGTTGGCAATTTGGAATTGACGGCCTCATACTTGCGATTATTCTCCCTATAAATGTAATCCCCTTTAAGGTACATCAATTGCTCCTCTAAGTATTGAAGTCTTTTCTCGGCTACAGTTAGTCCCATAGGAGGATTTTCATCCCTGGATTCATCCGCGGAGTCACCTATTACTTCACTTTCATGGGGAGGCAACCTACCCTCTACGGCATAGATCCGTCCCTCGATGGTCTCAAGGCGATCATGGACTTGGTCTTGGGTAATTTGGATTTGGGCTAGCGCGGCTAGGATTCGATCATTACCATCTTGAAGTTGGTGGAGGTTTGTTTCGCTGGATCCAGGCATCTTGAAAACTGGATAAGAGATCGATGACGAATCAAATCACGATCGACCATTCTAACACACTTGCTAAAAGAAGAAATGTTCTGACTCGTGAAGTGGGTGTGTGACACTTGTGTTGAGTGAGTTGAAGAAAAGACAAGGTTTTTGAAAATGTGTATCCTAGTCAACTATAGTGTAGTTGTAGGAGTGGACTCGAAGTGAGGTTTTGAAATGGGCTTGTGACCCGGATTTTGACTTGACAAACGGACAGAGTTTCGACTGGGTTTTGCGCTAATCAAAGGCCTTTTTTCGAAATTTCGATTAAAAGAGGGTTTTGACTTTTGCAAAATCGTCATGGTTTTGTTTAGAAATGGTGATCACGTAAGGTACAAACATTCATACAAGCATTATAACGGGATGCTGAGTGCTTTTAAAAGGGTTTTGGTTTAAAGGGTGGGTTGCCATACCGAACCATCAAACTCGAAGTCTGTGGAGAGGCTCGTGCCAAACAAGAGTAAGGCCGATTCCTAGTCCATTTCTTCAAGTAGTGAAGGCCCTTGATACAAACAAGAGTAAGCATCATGGTATAGATGACGTCAATCGCTATCCATCCTTAGGCCCAAATAAGAATTAGGACCGTTTAGACGGGACGATTGGTCAAATGGGTTGGGTTGGGCCTAGGAAGGCCGAATGAAACGATCTAGGAAGACCGAGTTATGAAAACCGACAATTGTTTCGTACAAACTATTCCCTAACCTTGTTCAAGTTTCACCCTTGGCTACACGTAAGTGTATTATCCCCAGCGGAGTCGCCAAACTGTGGGCAGTGGGGGGCCCACGGGGGCGCTTGGGAGGAAGAGAACAAGCGTTTGCATTTTTGTTGGAGTCGCCACCAATTTTTATGGGAAATTGGAACCGTTCGAATACCTCGTGTCATGTCTAGACACAAAGTAAAGACATGAACACTAAGCAATCGTTACCCTTAGCATTCTATGTCTAGAATGACTCTCGTGGATGCCAATGAACACGGGTGTTCACGGAGATCTGGATTAAGGGGTGAGGGTACGTATTAGGAAGCTTTTTTGATCGAACACCTAATCCCGCCCGCCTCGATAGCGGCCTCTACTAATGATTAGGGACATCATCTATACTCGATATATCGTCGGCTATATGCATGCAATGCAACAGACAAGTTTTAATCCTAGCATGTGAAGATTTAACTAAGTCGGTTGACACTTAGTTAGCAAACAATTGGATCGAAGTAGGATTTAATGTTCAATTACATGTGAAAACATACAAATGATGCAAGAGATATGATAAATACAATAGGAAAATAAAATGCAATAATGAAATTACAATAATTACAATGGATTAGGCGATTTATGTCGAAAATACCTTTAAAACGGATAATTTGAAAAAAAGAATAAAAGAATGAATTAACGAACAAAACAGGAGGTGATAATACGATTAATAGTCAATTATACGTAAGCTAATTAATTAGGTCAAGCAACAACGGAGTTCAGAGACAGAATTCAACCCGGAACAGGCGCAGCAGAGCTGCGTCCCTTGGAATAGGCGCAGCAGCGATTGGTATGTTCTGTTTCGACCAATTCCTGGCCGTGAAGCGGAATTGCGTGTTGTTAATACTCGTGGGTAAATTCAATGGTTGATTAAATTATTTAATCGGATGAAAGTGATTAATAGGTTATTGACATGTTAATAATGGTCATAAAACAATAAAACATGGATAAGACGGATGCAAACGAATTATTTACAAGATTAATGAGATTAAATATAAACAAATATAAATTAACTAAACAAATTAATTAGTTTAAACATGATGAATTAATGATGAATGTGATGAACAAACGATGAATAACAGGTGCAAATATGTCAATGACGAATTCCAGAGACTCAATATTGATTGAACCGAACCTCTAAAACCCGAATTGAGTTTAATGACGAAAACCCGCAAATATGAGATTACTTGGGATTTAAGTCGGATTTATTATGGATAAAACATGTTAATGATGATGAATAATATACATGTGAAATTAATATGTTATTGTATCGAAGAATTAATGAAAACAAACGAAACAAATAAAGGACGAACGAATCACAGAGGACGAAGGAAGAAGAAAAGAAGCAGGAACTGCGGCAGCCTCACGAAGAGGCGCAGCAGGTACTGCGCTCCTTCGAAGAGGCGCAGCAGTTGCTGCGTCCTTTCTCGACGGTTTGTCTTCTGAAAATCCGTAAAAAGAGGTTTTAAAGCATGGTTTTAGAAATCGGTTTTAATTGGTATTTTCGACATAAACCTTACAATTGATGATACAAAAAGTAAAATACAATAATAAAAGAGAGATTATACACCCTCAGACTTACATGTTTGACGAAACGAGAAGGACTAAGATATCGATTAGTGATGCTCGACGCGAATGTAACGAAAGTGCCCTCGTAAGAGGAAAACGATTAGATTAATTATGTTGATTGATTGTGGAGTTGGTCAAATTGGTCGGTCATGCAAACGAGGCTGGTACTCAGAAGGATCCGAGCTTACGTGGTCGAATGTTCAAGCACGTAGACGCCAAAAAGTAAGAACAAAGATCTAGAATGCAAAGGGAGAAGAGAAGGGCGGACACTCGCGTGAGAAATATGAGGAGCGAAGGCTCCTATTTATACTAATCACGTGAAGGAATTAGGGTTTCGGAGAGTCTTTGGAAGTGAATCTCGGAAAGATATGAAAAAGATACGAAAATTACGCAGAAAGGACTGGGAAGAGGCGCGGCACCGCTGCGTCTCTTGGAAGAGGCGCAAAGACACGCAGCCGTCTGTTCAAGGAGGAGTTTCGTCCTGCGGAAGAAAGATTTTCGTGTTTAAGTTATGGTAGGACGGAATCATTTGGTTTTCCTTAATATTTTATGTGAATATTACGGGAAATTGTTTACCAAAGGATAAAGATTATGAAATATGGAATAGAAATATCCGGAACATTCCAGAACATTCTGACTCGGGATTTAACGGTTATCAGAAAATGAAGACGGTTTTAGGCCCGGACTCCAAATGTACTCTAATTACTGTCAAAACGACCGTATCGGCACGTAGATGACAACTAAGAGGTAGATGTTAATATTTGAGCAATCACTTGACGA
The DNA here is from genome assembly GCF_048544455.1 of Silene latifolia. Lineage (NCBI taxonomy): Eukaryota > Viridiplantae > Streptophyta > Magnoliopsida > Caryophyllales > Caryophyllaceae > Silene > Silene latifolia. The sequence continues at coordinate 302,011,520 of NC_133537.1, forward strand.
TAAACTTATGAACTGTCACAAATCGTTCCGCGTACCAAACATGCGGCTCAATCATCACCGAGTGGTTTGCGATAGGTGCAGAAATGAGGTATCTACAGAATCCCTCTCTGTTCCAAACCAGCAACTTTGACTTGATTTCACCGTCGCACCATTTTTTCATCGTATACTTCCGAATATCAAACCCGGACGCCAGTGCATAAATTTTATAGAATGTCACTGTCTCGTCGATTTCAAAAAATTGTTGTCCTACACAAGGTGTAAACTCCGTTGTCAAATGCTTACAATACTCAGTTTCCGCTTCCTTTCGACCATCTGAGTAGAATCAAACATCCATGAGATGATTAAGAAATATATAACTCCAAGCATAGAATGTATAACCCCAAGTATAAAATGTATAACTCCAAGCATAGAATGTATAACCCCTTAGCATTTACTCTGTAACTCCAAGCATAGAATGTATAACTCTAGGCATATACTGTATAACTCTAGACACAGACTGTATAACTCTAGGCATATACTGTATAACTCTAAACATATAATGTATAACTCTTAGAATATAATGCAAAACTCCAACATATAATGTATAACTCTAGACACAGACTGTATAATTCTAGGCATAGAATGTGAAACTTTAGGCATAGAATGTATAACTCTATGCATATATTGTATAACTCTTAGCATATAATGAAAAACTCTAACATATAATGTATAACTCTAGACACAGACTGTATAACTCTAGGCATAGAATGTATAACTCTAGGCATATACTGTATAACTCTTAGCATATAATGAAAAACTCTAAACATATAATGTATAATTCTAAACACAGACTGTATAACTTTAGGCATAGAATGTATAACTCAAGGCATATAATGTATAACTCTAGGCATATAATATACAACTCTAAGCAGATAATGTATAACTCTAGGCATATAATGTACAACTCTAAGCAGAGAATGTATAACTATATGCATATAATGCATAACTCCAAGAATATAATGTACAACTCTAATCATATAATGTATAACTCTAGGAATATAATGTATAACCCTCTACATCCTATAACTTTAATTAATGAATGTATAACTTAAGTTATAACATGAATAACTATATCAAAATTGGTTGTATAGTAATATTTTTTATGCAAAATTTAGGGTTAGAATTACAGGAGTTATGTACTCTGTTAAATGAAGCTGTAGGAAATTGTCAAAGAGTTATACAAAAAACCACTGGAGTTATAACACGATTAATATAAAATTTTATGATCCAAGAATATAATGTTTAACCTGAAGCTAATTCATTAAATGTATAACTCTAAGAAAATAATCTGCATGAGGTTCTATACACAAGCTGTATTATTGAAGTTATACATATATGGGTAAGAGTTTTACTTAAACCCACTGAAGTTATAATTCGTTCTTTATCAAACTTTTAAATTTCCATCATTTTTGCCATGAACAACAAGCTACCAAAATGAAAGAACAAATCTGATGAACACCATGAAAGAACAATTATACCAAATTTAATTAACACCATGAAATAACAACACCATGAAGAATAATGAACCGATACAAATGAAATAACAACACCATCAAGCTAAAATTACATATAACATTTTCTTCATGAACATCAAGCTACAACAATAACCAAGACACAAATAAGAAAGCAAATAACTCACCATCGACGGCAACTTCAATCTGCATATGATCCATTTCACAAACACTGACCGTCATTTTGATCGTATTTCTCTGATGAACAATGACAAATTATTTATCTTCAACAAAGCGAATGAAATTTATCCGGAAATATGAAGTAGTTATACAGTGGGAATGAAATTTCTCTTATTTTTTTGATGATTTATAATGGATTTTACAGAATTTTGGATGCTTTTGAATGTTGATTTTTATGGGTTTTGCTTGTTGAGAGGTTTTGAATGGTGAAAGAATAGGGAAGCATGCAAATTGAATTATTAGTCTTTGTTTATTCCTTTTGTCCGCGGGATTGTACTGCAAGAAGTACACATACAGTGCACTGTCTACCCTCTCTCATACAATCAGCATTTCCTTTTTTTTTAGCTCTAAAAACGGCGCCCTCTCTCCTTATCTCATCCATTAAATCCCTTCATCCAAGGGTTCTTATAAAGACTTAAGGCCTTATATGATATAAGGGACTTATAACAACCTCTCTCTCTCTCTCTCTCTCTCTCTATCTATCTATCTCTCTCTCTCTCTCTCTCTCTCTCTCTCTCTCTCTCTCTCTCTCTCTCTCTCTCTCTCTATATATATATATATATATATATATATATATATATATATATATATATATATATATATATATATATATATATATATATATATATATATATATATATATATATATATATATATATATATATATATATATATATATATATATATATATAAGACAATTTTCATTTAGCCATTATCTATGTCTATAAATTTTTTTTTGTCCAACTTGTTAATAAGATTGAGATCCTCGCAACTGCAATTTCATTTTATGAGAGCTATTTTCAAAGAAAAAATGATGAATAAAAAAGAAACACATACCCAAATAAAACATATATTTGAAAGTTTCTGAAATACTAAATTTTATTTATGAACCTAAAAACAATTAGTCATTCACATTCATATAGTCAATTTTGTAGTTAGTTTATAACATATTTCCTTCGTTCTAAAATAATTGACGTTTTCAATTTACGAGGTGAGCCTTTCAATTCAATTTATACAAAAATATATTGGTCGGAAAATTATAAAAATTACACCATAAAATTCCTTACGAATAGAGCTTTAATATGAGTATACATTTCAACATATTTAGTCATATATTTTGAGAGATATTGAAGAGAGAAGTGAGTGTCTCGAAAAGTGAGAATGCTAATTAAAAAAAAACAGAAGGAGTAGTATTGAGTGGAATGGAGGGAATATTTGTTTAAGCAATTCTAGTATTTCTCTTCTTCAAATAGTCTTCTTTCTCCAATGAACTATCCCTAAAAAAAATTACTAAGTGATTAATAAAAAACAAAATGGTGGAATTTGATTTATGTAAGATTAACCTTATTGTTATTAATTTAAGTTTTTCCTTAAATAATGTAAGAAATAGGGTATTGAATCATAAAGATGTAGGTATATTTACCTATGAATAGCACTACTCCACAAATCTTGATAGCCCCTAAATAAATGAGAACAAAACAACATATATGTGAAGGTTAAAAATGTGAAGATTACTTCATAACCAATGAAACTTAAAAATAAATAAATAAATTATTAATGTAAAACCTTAGTACATTTACCTTGATATTGATACAATGATAAGAAAGATTATTGACACATATATATAATTCTTTTGGCGATGAGGGTAAAAAAATATTCGCTTGAATTTTGGCTCACAAATGTTGTCTTCCATCAAACATTTATAGCCAAATGAGGATGCGTTTTATGACTTTTGGATTTTTTTTATTATTACCAAATTTAATATATACATAAATATGTATAAATGTTTTATGACTTTTTTTTTTGAGAAAAAATGTTTTATGACTTTTGAGCATTCATTTTCATTATTAGCAAATTTAATATAGCCATAAATATAGAGTAGAGAGAAATAAAATACTAAAGGTTTACTTTTTTTTTTTTTTTTTACAAAATCCATATTGCATGATAATTGTTTAGGGAGTTACCTTACAAACTAAAAAATGGTAGATATTTTGTCTTCCCTTTTATTTACAAATCATAATTATAGATTTACATATATATTCAATTTAATGAAATTGAGCAAGTTTATTGCAATAATATTTAAGAAGGAGTTGCACATATAAATATTTAAAATTAAAGTGATGTAAATTTTTATTTTTCGTTTAACCAATTGTAGTTTTAAAAATTAAAAATGTTTAATGTTAAGTATGTTATTATTTGCCCTTAATATCTACAAATCTATAAATATTATTAAAAGGCTAAACATTAAAAGTCACGTAGACAATGCCACATTGACAAAATAAATGTGACATGGCAACAATTAATTGTGACGTGGTGAAATATAGTTCACGTGAAAATCCATTAAAATTTCACAATAATCCTTATTTTTTTTATCATTTATATTATATTTTTTTTCAGGTCTTGAATGGTTTTTAACCATTATTAGGCGATTGTTGATCTCAAAGTAGAGATCTTATAATATTTTTTTAGTCATCAATAACTAATATTTAAAGGCATGTTAATGAACTAATTGACAAGGATTCTACATTTTTATCAATAAATATTATTAAAAGGGTAACCATTAAAAGCCACGTAGACATAGCCTAAATGCCACTTTGCATTATCAAAATTCCACATCACCAATCCGAGAAAGCCACATCATTATTTCTTATTTAAAAGGAAAAAAATTGATTTTTTTTTGAAACATTAAATGCAAATAACATAACAAACCTTAAACTTTGGCCTTTTAATTTCTGGATAAATTAAACAACAATTAAAAAAATCACAAAAACTTCCGAGAGACGGTTTCTCAATAGCGTTATTGAGAGACCTCTCTCATGATGGGGTGAGAAATCCACATCATTTATTTTTTTCCTATTATGTCTCTCACTAAATTAGTGAGAGACGATCTCTCATGAGACCTACTGGAAAAAAAATCATACTAAATTTAAAATTTCTTCGTTTATTGTTAAAATATTTTAAGCAACAAATAAATATCACGTAATTATAATTTTAAGCTGTTTATAAAATAATAAAGATTTTTAAATTAATTATTAAATTTTATTTATTTATTTAGTGATAATTAAAAGGTAAGATTGAGGAGTGTACATGTCAATTTTTTTATTGATCAAAATCCCATGTGATAATTTCTACAAGAAAGTTAGTTTTTAATGCTTTTTAAGAACATCATAATAAAAGGCTAACTAAAGCATTTAATTTTATTGCACATGACATTTCACAAACCCTTAATTTATAGTATAGATGATTTAATTATTGATTGAAACATGACAACTATAAATAATAAATAATCTTATTAGAAGATAAAAATCAAAGTACTTGGCAAAAGCATAAGAGATCGAAATCTAATTTGGCATTAGTTATGTGAGATGATTAACAAAATAATGTGAATTCCAATTCTAATGGCATAATAAAAGTCACACAACAATCTTGCCATTATGGTAAAATAAATGTCTTACAATAATACACATTAAACGCTCTGTTCTTTTAGCTTCCACTACCATTACAACTAACATACGAACAATTAAATGATTTTCATTTAAATACCCCGATCTTTGCCATTATATAATATGAGAATCAAAACAAATCTCAAATAATTAGAGGTAAGTGGAATAATGGACTCAATATACCCCTTCATGCATCGAATGATAGGTAAGATGTTAATGGATTTATATGCCACACTTTAAAGTGCCTCAAATTTTAAGTCGTATTACTAACTTTGTTTGAGTTTTAATAGGATTCGACAACTAACTAAGTTGTAAGATTGATTGAATTGAAGATCAAGTTATGGTAAAAGAAATATCAAATGATGGTAATCTAATCTATTGAACTCTTAATCAATACTCTATTATACGTCATTTCATAATTGATTTTGATTAGGAGTTTAAAGGTTGTTTAATGAAGATAAAGGCTTACCCCTTGTAATTTCCATATTTATTGACAAGGTAACTATCTCATTCTCTCTTATTTCATAAGGACTTTTTGCCATGTGTTATCACAGTCGGATCCTCTGTCTCATTTTTGTATCCCATCTTGTGTCACACTATCTCTCCATTCGACGCATAAGCAATAAATATTAAAAGTAAGTATGTAGATATTATCTAAGGATGAGGTGTCAGCATATTAAGGCAATGGGACACGATAATGGGACAGAGGATTCGGACTGTGTGTTATCAACAATATGTGGGTGGATAATTCATTTCCTTATGGCAATATGATTTTCACTAATTTGAATTTTTTTTTTATGATTTTAGGATTCGACAAGTAACCAAGTTTAAGAATGGTTGATTTGAAGATTAAGCTATGATAGAAGACATGGATGTGAAATAATAAAGAGAACAAAATTCTTTTATTGGTTCTCAAATGTACCCTTATTAACAAAGGCCCGTGCTTTTGCACGGGCATCAAACTAGTTCTTTATTATTTCATAAACGGCGTAAAATTAAAATTGTGTGATATTTATTTCTTACTTTAAATATTCTAAGAATAAACGTAGAAATTAAAACCTAGTATGAATTTTTTTTTATTTTTTTTAATTTATCTAGGAATTAAAAAAAAAAATTAATGTTTTTTATGCTAATTTATTTTTTATGTAAATATTTTTTAATTTGTGTATCGTTTTAAGTGGATGATTATGTAATACTACGGTTTTATGTGTCTTTGGGTACTCTATCGAGTGGGGCTTACTCTATCGAGTAAGTAGTTTTTGACGCAAAACAGTAGACTGCCTGTAAGGTACTCGATTGAGTAAGTTGGGGACTCGATCGAGTAAGGGGCACTCGATCGAGTAAGTGAGTTTTACGGGCTGAATGATGCGAGAGTAATATAAAAAGATAACCGTCACTTTTCTTAATCTCTTTTAACATTCTAAAAACCTATTTGTGAAGAAGAGGAGTTACGTAAGTTGGTTTCGTCGCATTGTTAACAAATCCCCAAGGCTGGGAGTGTCGGATCATCTTGTTCTTTACGCCGTTGTGATCCTTGTGTCGAGGGTAAGTTTTTTATATAATTTTTATAATGTTTTGTTAAAGTTGGTTGAAACCCTAATTGGGTGATATTGGGGTTTTTGGGTGATTTGTATGAATGTGGTAGTAATTGTATATATGTATGTATGTTATAGGAGGAGGTTTCTTTGAGGAAAGATTCTGATTAGCTGCTAAGACCGTCTGTGGTGTTTGTATTCCAGGTAGGGTTTCCCTACTCAGTATTAATTATATGGCATTGTTGGTGTTGATGTTGTTGCTGATTGATTCTTTTATCGTATTGGCATCGGTTGTTGGTAAGTGTTGTTTGTATAAGATGATTGATTGATAACTGTCTGTGATCTTCGGGGTGCATCCCTGGCTGAGTGTAACGATCCGCACACTTCGAACCCTTAGATTTATTCATGCATATGTAATTTCATTTCCCTTGTATATTTTTAGTAAATACTTTCCTAGTTTAGCATAGTTAGTGTTCCGGGTGTAATTCCGGAGCAGGATTGTGACCACTTAAGCTTGCAGAATGATATCGTTGCTCGTCTCTTCCTTTCACTCTTTCCTGTCAACACTACTACATTTAGATTCTATAACAACACTTTGCTATTGTTGCATAATGTCATATAAATGTTGCAATAGAGTTTATGCAACACTTAATCAAGTGCTACATCAGGTCTTGTTGCATTAGGTCATTGCAACGCTTAATGCAACACTTTTTAATCTGAAGCAACACTTTTGAAAAGTGTTGCATTGGTCATGTTTATGCAACGCTTTTTCAATTGCAAAGGCAACATTTTTTATCTTCTAATGCAACATTTCTTATGTAAAAAAAGCAACACTTCCTGAACTAATGCAATACTTTTCATGTTGATAAGCAACACTTATATCAAATTAATGCAACATTTTTATTTTGGAAACGCAACACTGGTTACGTCCCAAAACAACACTTATAATAAACAAATGCAACACTAATTTATTCAAAAACAACACTTAATAAAGTGCAACGACATAAGGACTTGTAAGGCACGCAACAATTGTAATTCTCTCTAATTGTGCATTCAATTGATTCAGTCTCAAAAATATATGTCAATTACATTTCAAAAAAGGATCAAAAGTAGAACTTCGATCGCAAATGTTCAATTATTTAACTAAAACAAATATAACAAATGTTTAAATAGAACAAATAATAATTCTTAACGACTATTTGAAAACTACTAATTATAAGTCTTCATTCTTGTATTGTGAGCATATTATATGTTGCCAACCGGACAAAAAATCAACCCGTCATCATTGTTAATACCTCAAATGCAACCTGTAACATAAAAAATACAAAGAGCGCAATGGCGAGAATGAGGCGAAGCTTGTGACTTGTGGTGAGGTTGGAGCTGAGCAGATGACTTGTGGTGAGGTTGGAGCTGAGCAGATGAGCCACTTGAACCCGTCATCATTGTTGTAACATAAAAAATACAAAAAAACAACCCGTCCCTTGTTCATCTTCTCCACTGTATCCATCATTAGTTGCTTGTGACTTGTGGTGAGGTTGGAGCTGAGCAGATGAGCCACTTGAACCAAAATACAAAGAGTCAAGACCGCCCGATTGTGTTACCTAGCGCAAAAAACAAGCACAAAGGTTATACTAAAAGCTGAAGATTGATTCAAGCTAATGTCATGTTGTTAACGATTAAGACTTCTTTACTCGTAATCAAGTCATTCGTTTTATCTTTTCCTTTTCCTTATAACGGGAGGGCGCAATGGCGAATGAGGCGGGAGCTATCGAGTTGTCAAGCACAAGTAAAAAAATCTGAAATTTTCACTTAAAATTGATTATTCTTACTGATCTATTTTGTGTATGCATAACTCCTTATCAGTCCATCCCCTAAGTACTATCATCTACTAATATATAACATCGATTTCTTTAGACATTAAATCCCGCCTAGGATTCTTAATGTAATTCTTTCAGATTACATGAACAAGTAGATACACAAGTTAGGACTAATATTTAGTACAAAATTGTGAATTACCTGTTTTAAACAATAAATAATATATTATTAAGTATTAACAGAATCAAACTGAACATTATGCAAGTGAAATCGTGTAGTTGTAAGATTTAAAGCAAAGCTCAAGCCCACCTTTAACAATAGCAACAATGATATTGCCCTAGTGCCTAGCCGTACATAACATTGTAAGGTATCTCAAACCTTCAATGAAGTTGAAATAAGAACACAATACTGAAAAAGGAGTGAAATTACCTGGATAAGACGATGGAGAAAAAGCAAGAAAGGCTAGCAAAGCATTGCAGTTCGGCGCGATGCCGTCAAGCAAGTAAAGGTTATTATCTTTGTACAAACATATGTGTCACTCCTTTTTCATATACTTAAGGTTCCCTTGATATCACATCCTACTTTTTTCCATAACCAAAATCAAACAAATAAAGCTTTGTCATTCATTAATATAATTTCCTAAAGCATTTATTAAACATTACCCTAGTGCCTCAAACGTACTCGCATGGCGGGGATCGGACCCATGCATCCTTCGGTGTTAACACAAAGACTACAACATAAAGAAGCTTTATTCGGATGACCCTTGATAAAATTGGTACCACGAATGCCATCAACTAATTCGTACTTCATGGTAAGTCGGTAAATAGTCCAAGTTAAGTAAGTATACCCTACAAACCCAATATACTACAAGCTCGGAACTTCGAAAGTATTTATATATAAAACATTATAAAGCAAAAAAATCTATATGACCAACATCACCAGGCCCCTCTTTTTCATCAATAGCGATTCTTTAAGATTGACTCCATTCTAACGATATGAATTATGTGTGGAACAACCTGCAAATGATATCATTGATGAGGAATTGGCACAATGGCAGAACGGGCCTAACATAACCATCATGCTCTGATCCTTGACTACCTACACCAACACCACCATATTAGCTTAATCATCGATATCAAATAACAAAACAACTTCATAGAGGAGATATACGTCCTCAAAATTATCAAATAACATAACAACCATTTGCTAAATTACAAAGTTTGTTTCCTTTGGTCTCATCATGTGTTGCGAGCATGTTATATCTTCAGATGTATGAATGCTATTCTTGTTTCTTGACGACATGTTAACTAACTTGTGGCATTTCTTCAGGCTTCTTGTCGAATAAAATGCATGTAAAAGTGGCATTTCTAGACTCTTTGCTGCAGCCAAAGGTTGAAAACGCATTTCAATAGATCAAGCCACTTCTTAGACCAAGCCTAAACTCTTTTATCTAACGACTATAGATGGCTTCGTATTTCTTTGGAATTACAATTAGAATTTTAAGAAACTCAAAATCCACCTGTGAATACAATAATTTAGTCAATCATCCAAGAGTTTTGAGTCAAGCACTCACACAATATAAGAAAACACCCAACACTAGATGTGAAGCGAAAAGCTTTTGATAGTGAACACAATTCATAAAAACATAACCCAAAATTAATGGAATGAGATAGAATTAAACTATACCAATTTCACAAACCCTAAATTTCAAATCTAATCAGTTTAATGTCACTTGCATTCCCTTTCAAGAATTCACAAAACAAAATCGCTTATTACTCCAATCCAAAGATCGTTTAACTATCAATTGCTTGATATACACTAGCATCATTTTTGCTGATTTACGACACCCTTTGCCTCTTGAAACAGATTCTAAGTTCTTTGATTTTATAAATTACCACACCGAATCTGGTCTCATTCCGGTGATGCATCTTCTACAAAGTTCGATGCCAACCCACCCCAAGTCCGATTGCAATAACTACTATCTCCTAGTTTTAAGCATCGATTTTTTTTTTTTTTACATCGCCCAACTAATCGCTGATTGAACTGGTGTAAGGTTTGAGAAAAACATACTTCTCGCTAAATGTACAAATTAGGTATAAATTGAGGCATAAAATACTCATTTTACACAAAATATGACAGTAATATTGCTAGAAAATTAAAGGTGAAACGAAATAAATAAGATAAAATTGAAATTACCTTGGATTTTGTCACACTTAATTAGGACAATCGGTGGTGTTGCGTTAGGGCGATGATGAAGGAAACCGTGGCGATGGTGGTGGTTTGCGAGGCTACTGGTGGTAGCGTCGATGGTGGTAACGAGAGGCGGTGATGGGGGTTATAAAAACTAGGGTATAACCGTATAAATGTATAATGAGTGTATGTGTTTGATGGTGGTGAAATGTGTTTGAATAAGTGGGGAAGGCAATAACCAGTGGGGGAATTTTGATGGTCATTATTAGAAGAAAAAAGACGGTTCTTGTAAATAACCGCCTTGTTTATTAATAAGAGAACGGTTTTATTGACCAACCGTCCTTGTTACATTTACAAAGAGGATGGGTGTTTCTATTAACCATCCTATTGATGTGATCACTAATAGCGCCAAATTTATTGACCACAATAAGACGGTTCCGTTCCCAACCGTACTCCAAGGGGCGTCCTCTTAACCTAAAATTGTAGTAGTGCAGTGAGGGAGGGATGAGGTTAGAGTAAAGAGTGAATGAGTGATAGAGAACGGAGATCTACGCGGATGATTTATTTTAAGTCAATTTTGGGGAAATTAATAGACATCGGATATTGTATACGTCCGATGTTATTTAAAATGGACATCAGTTTTTAAGTTGAACCGATGTATATTAAATTATATAGACATCGGTTTTTTTAGATCTCTGATGTCTATTATTTTGTACATCAGGTTTCTAAAACTCTGATGTTTATAAAGTGATGTCCATAACGCTTTTTGTAGTAGTGAATGTTGCTATTGTTGCTTAAAGTGTTGCGACAAAATGCAACATTTGTGTCAAAACGTTGCATTTATAACAATACAATGCAACACTTCTCTTAAAGTGATGCCCTATATCAATAAAAGCAACATTTTTGAATAAAGTGTTGCATGATTAACTAAAATGCAACATAAAAAACAAAGTGTTGCAGATGAAATGTTGCATTACATCAATTTTTGTAGTAGTGCAAGATGAACAAACTGAGGGCTCGGCTTGGGGCCGAACGTAATCACTCCGACGCTCAAGTCAGTAAACTTAGAGAGATAAGATGTATGTTAACTTGGCAAAGTATATTGTAGAGAGATAAGGGAGTTTATACCAGATTATTCAGTTAGTTTCTCAATGAGAGATGATGAGTATTTATAGACTTTCACCTTTTGTCACGTAGTGGCCAAGTGGCCAAGTGGCTAGCAGGTGGAAAGACTGTCTTACCCTCGGCCGAGGGACCCATGACAGGCCGGCAGGCCTGGTTGACTCCATGCCGAGGGGACTGGATGTGAGTACGCGGATATGCTTCTCGGCCAGCTAGTTGCCGAGCCGAGACCCAAGTGACAGGCCGACAGGCTTCGTCGGTTAGGTCGCTTTTCTTTTGACTTGTTGTCTTTTGGCTTTGACCTTGGTCAATATGTTGACTCGGTCAGCGGGTGCAGAATATGCCCCATCAATTTGCCCCCAGCGTAGTCTATGCCGTGGTATGGACCTTCGATGCGTGTTGAGCGTATTCTGCGCATGTCGAACTTCTTCCTCGGCTTGGTCCTGTTCAGGCCGTACCATATCCCCCCTCCACATGGTTGTGTAATGGACATCGAATGTGGAAAAGAAAATGGCGCTGGCCGAGACCAAGGTTGGGAGTGCCGTGTGCTTTTGATTGCCCCCGGCCGGCGCTGCCAAGCTTGGTTGATCAGCTGGCCGTTGGCAAGTAAATACCAAGAAGCGTGTCGAAGAAGATGGGTCACTGTATGTCGATTGACATTCGTGGTCGCATGCATGTGACACGTGGCCTGGTGTTGATTGGTGGACGCTTCATGGGTTTTGCTCTGATTGGTCCACTGAATGGGTTTTGCTCTATAAATAGAGCAGTATGCCCCTCATTTTGACCTGCAAACTTCTTTTTCTTAAAAAAAATTTCCTCTCTCTAGTTTTCGAAGAGCTTTCTCTCTCTAATTTTCGAAGCGTTACTCGGCGTAACACTTTCTTTCAAGGTAAACAAACAAATTCTTCCTCAACTTTTATTTGTTAAGTATTTGTTGCCACCATGTCTGCTGCTGATGCTCCGCCTAGTACCTCAACTCCGGGGGGCGAACCGTCGCGTCCCGATGAACAGGAGCCACTGGTAGTCGCCCCGATAGGGTTCGGGGGTCGCAAGTCGTCTTCTCCTGAAATCGACGAGAAATATCTCGAGGATTTTGATGATGATGATGATGAAAAGACCCAATCTGACTCAGAGAGGCCGCATTACTTGTGGCACGGCGAAGCCTGCTCGATCAAACCTGATCGCGTTTGGACGAACAAGTTCGCACGTCTCCGGGCTGCTTTTGAACTTTTTGAAGATCACTACAACTTCGGGAGGGGGTATAGAATTATTGTCCCTGTGGGTGATCAGGCAGTCTGTTGCCCTCCCGAAGGTTGTATCGGTGTGTAAATTAGACATCTAGAGTATGGGCTCCGATTTCCTCTTAATGAACACGTCGCGGCCATAATCAAAGCCATGAATGTCGCCGTGGCACAACTGCATCCGTTGGCCATTAGGACGATTATTGGCTTCGTATGGTTTTGTCTTTTTAAGGGGGAGGCCCCAACGGTGAACCTTTTTCGCCGGCTCCACCATCTTCGGCTGTCTACCCAAGGCGGCACGGGGTGGTACAGCGTGCGAACCCGAGCGGGTTACGTGGCCGTCTCAAGCCGACATCCCGCAAAGACCGGAAGGGGCGGTGGGTATATGTCGAGGTTCCGGAGGACTATCCACCCCGGTCCTTCAGCGCCGCGTCAATTTGCTTGTTGTGAGAGTTAGGGGAGCATGAAAGATATGTCTCCGTAATAAGATTAAGATGGACGCCAAGAAGGTCTATCTTAAGGACGAGGAAGTGCGGGCAATGAGCATGTTCGAGGCTGAGAGAGATGGCACGCCGAAGGGATGGATGCCTCCGACGCAGATCGTCCTTCAAGACGAGCCGCTTTGTCACGTCGGCCTCATAGCGGCCCTCAGCCAGGGTGAGTGGGGTTGGTATGAGGCCCACCTTTGCTTTTTATGCTTCTGTATTTGAGCCTCGGTTTACTTCTTTTGCTTAACTCCTGCTTTGTTTTGTTTGCAGATCGATTTGGCCGAGATCTCTCTGTCTCCATCCTACGCAAGTTGGGTCTTGACCAGGACAGGAGAGTTGTTGAACTGCACCCGAAGGCCGCGTCGCGTGATCGCAGGCTGGCCCTGCACGAACTCATGGAGCAGGCGTTGAAAGCAATGGACGTGGGGGTGGCTCAAGCAGAGATTGGCGGTAACGTGCCGCGCCGAAAACCAAAAGCAATGTCTTCGGCGGCTACGACGTCAACTCCAACTCGATCTCCAATCCCCATAGTCCAAAAAGATAAGGAGGTCGTCAATGTTGACGAGGACGTCACCGTTCTGGAGGGTCCTCCTCCTTCAAATAAGAGGAAAGAAAAACAACGCTTCTTCTTTGCTGCTTTATTCGAGGCGGGGAAAAAGAAGGGGTCAGGCCCTCAATCCAAGAAGGCCGGGACTTGTACGGATCTAACCCATGGCTCGGATTTAGCGGGTTCCTTATGCATTCCCGATGACAAAGCTTTCGATATGTCGATGAATGTTGACATGGACGCTTTGTGCAGGTTTTTTATAGATCGGCCGTCGCCATTTGTTGTTTCTCACCGAACAGCAATTGGAGAAGCGGAACTGTGCGGACGGGCGACAAAAATGTCGCCGCCGACTCCTCGTCCGAGAAGGCTTCCTTCGTTCGGCTCGGGGGCGGACGGCATAAGGTTGGCCAAAAGGCTGGTGAAGTGGGTTGAAGTTGCCGGCACTCATCTTCTCGAGCAAGAAAAGCTCGTGGCTCAATCTGCCCCTGCGCTCGAACGGCTTAGGCTTGAGCTTGCCGCTTCTAAGGCGGAGGCCGAGAAGACGAAGAAGGACTTCCTGGCCACCATGAAGGACTTCCTCGCTGAGCGAAAGCTTAAGGAGGACGCTGAGAATGTGGTCCTGGCCGAGAGAGCTAAGGTTGAGTCTGCGTTGGCTGATGCCACTAAGCACGGGAGGAGAGAAACAAGTTTGAGGGCGGTTATAAGGCCATGGTTGAGCAGAGGGAAAGATGGAAGACCCTGCATTCGGCCGAGGCGAAGGAACATAAGGGCACAGGCTATCCTTGCTCAGAGGGAGAAGGATATTGAGATGCTGAAAACCGTCATCATCCCTGAAATGTGTGCCCGGTACCGGGACCAAGCTGATGATGCTACAAGGGATGCGATTAAGGAGCTCCTTCCTGAAGGCACCTTTTCGTGGCAAGATTTTGACAAGCTTCTGGACGAGAAGGCGGCTGCTGCGGAGGCCAAGGCCGCGGCCGAGGCGAAGGCGGCGAAGGCTGCTCAGGAAGCTGCGGCCAAGGCGGCCCATGATGCTAAGGTGAAGGAGGCTAGAGAGGAGGCTGAGAGGGCAAAGGCAAGTGAAGCTGCCAAGTCGTCCTCTGGGCCGCCCACCGTTGGTGATGCTGCTACTGCTGCCGGTGGCGAGCAGCAACAAGCATAGGGAGACGGGCGGTCGTCACCGGATTCACCGGCCCTTCGGACGACTTCACTGTTCGGGGCCAACTATTGAGCCTTTCCTCCCTGCCATCCTTTTGGCGCTTCATGTCTTAATGTTGTAATCTTTTGTTGTTCCTTCTTTTTTGTTAAACTTTGGTAGGTTGTGCTTAGGCTATCCCTATGGGGACGGCCGTCGACTTTGTTTTGCCTCACTTGTAAACATTTTTAATAAAGTTTGTTTATTTGCCTTCGGCTTGGCCGAGGCTTTGATCTCATCCTCCATTCAGTTGTCTTCTTACGTTTTTAAACATATTGAGCGCTTTTTCGTTTTACCTTCGGCTTGGCCGAGGCGGTTAGATTGCGATATCTCATTGTACTTAAACGTTTTAGCATATTGGTCGTGCCCTCCTGCCGCACTGAACAGCCGAGGTAGCAAGATTCACGTTTCCCAATTTGCTTAGCAACATGTTGGCATGTCGGTCGCTTCTGCTCCACTCTCGGCCTGGCCGAGGCGGCAGATTTGCGCTTCCCAATCTGCCTGTTGTAAACATGTTAGCATATCGGTCGTTTCCCCGTCACTCCCGGCTTTGGCCGAGGCAATCGAGGTTACGGCTCGACTGCATTCGTATCTATAGACATATTGATCGCTTCCTCTGCCACTCCCGGATTGGCCGAGGCAGTCAGATTTGCGTTTATCAACTGTACTTATACGTTCTTAAGCATGTTGGTCGCTTTCGCGAGTATCAACTGCATTTGTAGTGACTGCCCGGCTTTGGCCGTGGCGTCTACTTTGGTACGACTACGGAGGGGGCAAGCATTTCGATGGAAAACTTGGATCATTCTTCATAAGATATAATCACGCGTTGGGGTACCCACAACAGTCTCGGACACCTCCGCCGCTATACGAAATATTTCCTAAGGTTGTCTGTGTTCCAATGGCTCATTAGAGGCACACCCTCCATGTCTATCAGCCGGTATGTCCCCGGCCTCATTTCTTCAACCACCCTGTAGGGTCCTTCCCAGTTGGCCGTCATCTTACCATGGATGTTTCCTTTGTTTGTTGCGGCCGACTTTCTTAGGACTAGATCTCCTACTCTCAGGTCCCTTTTGTGGACCCTACGGTTGTAGGCTCTTCTCATTCGGTTTTGATATACTGCCAAGTTGAGCCGTGCCGTATCTCGACTTTCTTCGACCAGGTCTAGGGAGACTCTCAGGCCTTCTTCATTTTCGACTGGGTTAAAGGTTTGCGTTCTGAATGTCGGCACCGCTGCTTCAATTGGCAGGACGGCCTCAGACCCATAGACTAAGTGGAATGGGCTGTACCCCGTTGCTTCTTTCTCCGTGGTTCAAAGGGACCACAGGACGCCGGGTAGTTCATCAGCCCATCTTCCCTTTAGATCTTCAACCTTCTTCTTCAACCCGTTTAGTATTGTTTTATTAGGCGCCTCACTTTGCCCGTTGCTACGAGGGTGGCAGACGGAGGAGTATGCAAATTTGATACCGAGCTCTTCCAACCAATTCATCACCATGTCGCTCCAAAACTCTCGGCCGTGGTCAAATACGATGACTTGGGGTAACCCAAAATGAGTTATGATGTTCTCCCAAATCACCTTTCTTACGACCGCCGTGGTCTTGGCAGGTACCGCGACAGTCTCGACCCATTTGGTGAAGTAGTCAACGGCGAAAATCAGGTACTTCCTTCCTCCGGAGGCCGTCGGAAATGGTCCTAATAAATCCATCCCCCACTGTGCAAATGGTAGGGGACTAATTGTCGGTTGCGAGGTCTCGGGAAGGTGCATGTACATGGAGCATGCATCGACAATTCTTGCACTTCTTGGTTTTTGCCCCGCAATCTTTCAACATGGTAGGCCGAAGTAGCCGGCTCGGAGAGCTTTGTGGGCTAGCGTTCTCGCCCCATGTGGTGTCCGCAGATGCCTTCGTGAATCTCGTCGGTATAAGCTCGCGTCGGCCGGGCCGACACATTTCAAGAGTGGTCTTATTACGGACCTTCTGTACAATTCTCCTTCGAACACTAAGTACCTTGCAGCGATCCTTCTTATCTTCTGAGACAGACTGCGGCCCTCCGGCAACTCTTTTGTCAGCTTGTATTTCATTATCGGAGTCATCCACGTCGTCTCGGCTTCGATGTCGCCCACTATGCCGACGGTCTCAGTGATGCTTTTAGCATTTTCGATATCCACCAAAGACGTTCGTTCGTGACATTTTTATGCTTGAACGGCAAGTTTTGAGAGAGCGTCGGCTTGGTTATTCTCGGACACTGGGATGCACTTGTATTTGGAAAGATTTCAATTTTGAGGTGTCGCCTTTTACCCTCTCCAGGTACCTTACCATCCCATCGTCTCGAGTCTCATACTCTCCTCGGATTTGATTAGTCACTAAGAGCGAGTCTGTTTTCAACACAATATGCTCCGCCCCGGCAGCTCTAGCTAACTCGACTCCGGTTATCACCGCCTCATATTCGGATTCGTTATTTGAGGCCGAGAAGGTAAACTTCAAGGCGTACTCAAACTCCTCTCCGTTAGGGCTGATGATAAGGATGCCGGCTCCTGAGCTGTTCGCCGTGGAGGATCCGTCGGTATACATTTCCCACACGCCGGGATGTGATTCTTCTTGATACGTGCACTCAGCCAGGAAGTCTGCAAGCGCTTGCCCCTTTATCGAAGGCCTCGGCTTGTACTGAATGCCAAAGCCGGAGAGCTCCACTGCCCATTTGATAAGTCTGCCGGATTTTTCGAATTTTTCTAATGTTTTCTCCAATGGCTGGTCGGTTAAGACCATCACGGGATGTGCGTCGAAGTAGGGTTTCAGCTTCCTTGCGGCAACGACGACGGCGAGGGCTGCCTTTTCGATTAGTGGGTAATTTCTTTCGGCGGCCAGCAGTGTATGGCTGATAAAGTAAATTGGGTATTGCTGCTTATTTTCTTCCCTGACGATTACGACCGACCGTGGTCGAGGTAAGCGCTAAGTATAGATATAGCGTCTCCCCAGCGTCGGCACTGGACGGGGTCGGCGGTGTCAAGGTGGGCTTTCGGTTGCACGAAAGCCGTGCTCTGTTCCTCCCCGGCTAAAGTCTTTATTCCCCTTGACTTTAAAGAACGGAGTGCTCTTGTCGGCCGACCGAGAGATGAAGCGGGCGAGAGCCGCCATCCTTCCGGTCAGCATCATAACCTCTTTTCGATTTCTCGGCTCCGGTAGGTCTAGTATTGCTTTGACTTTCTCCGGATTGGCATCAATTCCCCTGGCGCTGACAAGCACGCCGAGGAACTTGCCGGCCCGGACACCGAAATTACATTTCTTTGGGTTAAGCTTCATCTTATACTTCCTTAGTGAACAAAATGTCTCGCTCAAATCGGCTAAGTGCTCGCTGTCAGACTTGCATTTTACAATAGCATCGTCGACTTAAGCCTCGATGTTTCGCCCTTTTTGATTTTGGAACACTTTGTCCACCAACCTGGTGTAAGTTGCGCCAGCGTTCTTCAAACCGAACGGCATCATTTTATACATGAATGTGCCGTGAATGGTGATGAATGCGCACTTAGGCATGTCTTCCTCGGCCATAAATACCTGATGATACCCTGAGAAGGCGTCTAGCAGGCTTAGCATAGTGTAGCCTGCCGTGGCGTCAATTAAACTATCTATTCGAGGCAAGGGATAACAATCTTTAGGGCACGCTTTATTAAGATTGGTAAAATCAACACACATCCTCCACACCCCTGACGATTTCCTCACCATTACAACATTTGCTAGCCACTCAGGGTAAGTACAAGACATGATAAAGCCCGCCGCTAATAATTTGTCTACTTCAGCTTTGATGGCCTCATCCTTCTCGGCCGAGGAGTTCCTCATCTTCTCGCTTTGACAGCCGAGCGGTGGAGAGTACGTTCGGCCTTGTGAACGATCACCTCCCGCTCACGCCCGGAATCTCGGCCGCTGAGTATGCGAAGACATCTTTGTTCTTCCTTAGCAAGTCTAGGAGATCAGCTCTGAATTTTGGCTCCAGGTCGACACCGACAGTTACGGTGCGCTCTGAGTCAATTTCCACTTCCTCGGTCTCCGCTCCTTCGACCATGCCGACATTAGTATCCATCGGTTCGCGTTCCTGCTGCAAGGATGGGCTCTTCCCTTTCTCTGATTTCTTCGCCACTTTGAGGGATTGCATGTTGCACCCCCTGGCAGACACTTGGATATTGACTATTTCATCTCTCTCGTCCTTTTAGACGAGCTTTTGTGTTTCCCCCGGTCCGAGACGCACATCAATGTCAGGGCTCGGATGGACATCACTGCATCGGCCTCGCTCAAAGTGACCCGGCCTATGAGAACATTGTAGGCAGATGAACCATCGATAACCACGAACTCAGATAAAACATTTTTAGCCGCATCCGCTTGGCGAACATCACCGTGATCCCGATTGACCCAGGTGGGTACAGGCCGCCCCAGAGAGAAGTCAGTATAGCGGGTTAATGCGAGGGCTCGGTCTCCTATCATCGACCGAGATTAAGAAAGCACTCCCCGAACATGATGTTCGTGTAGGCGCCTGTGTCAATCGGGCACCTTTTGACCAAGTGGTTGGCTATATCCAGGTGGACTACAAGCGGTCATTTGTGCGGGGCGACGACTCCCTCATAGTCCTTCTTTACAATGGTTATATCGGGGATGGTGGAAGCGGGGATCGCTGTTTTGGGCACAAAGTTGATGGCTTGGTATAACTCATTCAGGTGCCGTTTGTGCCCATTAGCTGACCCACCGTTCTCGTTTCCCCCGATGAGAACCTGGATTACTCCCATCCGTTGGAAAACTGACTTTCTATTCGCCCCGTCGGAGCTTGTTCCTGGGCCTCCAGCTACATACTTGTTGAGGCTCCCCTTTCGGATTAGCTCTTCGATGGCGTTCCTTAGATGCCGACAGTTGTCAGTTTTATGGCCGGTGTGGCCGTGGTATTCGCAAAAAGCGGCTTGTGTCACCGTCCCCTCGCCTTGGGGGCCTTGCCCACTTCTGTCCATCATTCTTGCTTAGGGTAAAGACCTCGGCTGGAGATGCGACCAGGGGGGGTGAGACTACCTCACCGCTTCGGTCGGTTGTATGGTCCCGAACTCCCCGGCGCCCGCCGAGTGCTCTTTCCTATTAAATCTCTCAGGCCGTGACCTATTCCCGTCACGGCGACCTTCATCTACGTTGTCCCGGCGGCTCTTCCTCTCTGGGTGCCCAGCTTCACTGTGGCCTACCCAGGTTTTGTGATAGTCCTCCACCTTTACGGCTCGGTCGGCCATCTTTCTGGCGGAGTCTAGGTTGATGTCTTCGCACTTGATCAGCTCGTTTTTGAACTCGCCTTTCGGGAGGCCTTTCATCAGCGCGAAGGCCGCGGTTCGATGTTCGGCTCACGGATCCGCGAACCTTAGCGTCGAATCTTTTCACGTAGCTTCGGAGGGACTCGTCCTCCCCTGTCGAATAGTTAGGAGATCTGATGTTTCCACGGCCCTTCTCTTGTTGCAAGCATACTGGGCTATGAAATTGTCTCTCAGGTCGGCATAACAGTATACCGAGCCATTAGGTAGCCCCTTGTACCAACTCTGAGCCATCCCATGCAGGGTCGTTGGGAAGACTCGGCACCACACCTCATCAGGCTGCTCCCATACCGACATGTATGACTCGAAAGCCTCGGCATGGTCGGTCGGGTCGCTATCCCCTTTGTATGATAAGGGCGGCGGCTTCGGTTTAGTCGGCACGGGGATCTCGAGGACATAGGTGCGAGGGGGTGCCCCGACCACGTGTCGAATGACACGCGGCGATCGGCTCCTCGCAACCTTAGTCCGGCTTCTCTCCCTCTGGCGGGAAGGGCTTCTTGTCCGACTTTGGTGAGTCGGACTTCTTTCATTCCTTCGGGGCTGGCCTCGTTGTTGTCGCGGCGACGCTGTCCTCCCGCGAGTGGGGGAAGGACTCGGGTGCGCATCGGCACCACGGGCTCGGTGGCGTCCCTAGCATGCCCACTCCTTGTATTGCTCCGGTCAAGTTGTTCGAGTCACTTTATGGGCCCTGGTCACCTGTGGATGCGCCGTCACCGCGCCGTGATGGGGGTGATCGGCGTACTACCCATCAGGTCCAGGAATAGCTTTAATTTGGCCGCATCGACCACATGTCCCATGACGGTGACTTGGTCGGTAGGCGCGGTGTTTTCGGCTCTTTCGGCATCCCGAACATCACCGTCTCGGTGACTCGGCGGTGGGGATCGCCCGATCTCGAGTACGGAACGTATCATCCTAGAAGAATGCAGTTCCTTCAATCATAGTTTCTTGTTGCTTTGACATCTTCTTAGCTCGCTGAATGGTTTTTTTTTTTTTTTTTTGTAATGTAGGTGACTATCTTTTAGTATCTTATTTCCCACAGACGGCGCCAATTGTTTCCGGGTGTAATTCCGGAGCAGAATTGTGACCAGTTAAGCTTGCAGAATGATGTCGTTGCTCGTCTCTTCCTTTCACTCTTTCCTGTCAAGATGAACAAACTGAGGGCTCGGCTTGGAGCCGAACGTACTCACTCCGACGCTCAAGTCAGTAAACTTAGAGAGATAAGTTGTATGTTAACTTGGCAAAGTATATTGTAGAGACATAAGGGAGTTTATACCAGATTATTCAGTTAGTTTCTCAATGAGAGATGATGAGTATTTATAGACTTTCACCTTTTGTCACGTAGTGGCCAAGTGGCCAAGTGGCTAGCAGGTGGAAAGACTGTCTTACCCTCGGCCGAGGGACCCATGACAGGCCGGCAGGCCTGGTTGACTCCATGCCGAGGGGACTGGATGTGAGTACGCGGATATACTTCTCGGCCAGCTAGTTGCCGAGCCGAGACCCAAGTGACAGGCCGACAGGCTTCGTCGGTTAGGTCGATTTTCTTTTGACTTGTTGTCTTTTGGCTTTGACCTTGGTCAATATGTTGACTCGGTCAGCGGGTGCAGAATATGCCCCATCAGTTAGCATAGCTTTTCTTTCCATAAATAGGTATATCGCTATTCTACACATTCAATGTTTCCTGCTACCAGGATATAAATATCAAATTTCCCTCTTTAGGGAGTACTAGTGAATGAAAATCTGCTTCCTACCTTGTGCCTTCGTGTTGCTTGTTGTTGCTTTGTTGTGAACGACTCTTTGCCTTCACTTTTCTAACAAGCCGTGTTTGTGGGATCGACACTAGGATCTCGACTCACACACCCGAGACCGATTACGAATGCCTAGTGCTTGACAAACACTAGTGCTTGACGCTCTTGTTGCAATCCTGTCGAGTGTTACCGAGACCCGAGTATCGTGCTAGTGAGCGATCTTTCACTAGTACGAAGATCCTTGCCGCTTGCATCTTGCCTTGAGCCGGGCAAGGGTGCTCGCCACGATCAGGCAAAAGTATCGGTCTG
Organism: Silene latifolia; assembly: GCF_048544455.1. NCBI lineage: Eukaryota > Viridiplantae > Streptophyta > Magnoliopsida > Caryophyllales > Caryophyllaceae > Silene > Silene latifolia. The sequence continues at coordinate 302,034,206 of NC_133537.1, forward strand.
TGACATTTGGTATCAGAGCCCGGTCTTCGGATGGGTTTCTGCATGCCGCATTTGTTTATCGAGATCAGAAAATGGGCGAAACAATTGAGGATCGAGTGGATGCCTTAGAGGAATCAATCGACGTCAAGCTTCGCAAACTCGAGGGCGTCGTTATGCGGATGGCCGCGAGCCTCGAGGAGTTGCAGAAGACGGTTTGTGAATTCAAGACGAAGGTGGACGGGATGAACACAAGCCTCGAAGCGATCAGTGATGCGATCCCCGATGATCGGGAGGAAGAGATCATCATCTCCACCGAAAGGTCGAGATGTTAGAGAACACTTGCGCCATGCTCGTGAAAGCGGTGACCAATGACGGGAAATCATTGGGGGGCCATAAGGTGAAGGCACCTCCACCTCTTACCTACGATGGGGCGAGGGATTCGAAAGCGGTCGATAATTTCGTCTTCGATATGGAGCAATACTTACAAGTAAGTGGGCTCGACGAAAAAGGGAAAGTCGACACGGCAAGTATATACTTGGTGGATGATGCTAAGATGTGGTGGCGGGCTAGGTACAAAGAAATCGAAGCGGGCACGATCACACTAACATCGTGGGCCGACTTCAAGAGAATTCTGAAAGATCACTTCTACCCCGAGAACACCGAGTTTGTCGCTCGGAGGAAGCTGAAGGAAGTAAAGCACACCAAATCAATCCGGGATTATGTGAGGTAATTCCCAGCTTGCATGCTCGAGATCACGGAAATGACCGAGACAGACAGGACATTCGAGTTCGTCAACGGATTGAAGAGGTGGGCTCAACAGGAGGTAATGAGACAGAACCCAAAGACTCTGTCTTCAGCCATATCGGCTGCGGAGTGTCTTCTCGATTTCCACGGGGAGCGAGAGGTGCCTCGAGATGTGGCACCAACGGAGAATACTGGTGCACCTCAAATTGGGTTCAACGGAAGGAAGCCACAAGCTAGTTCGATTTCAGTTGGGAACAGTCAGTTTCGCTCACAGGGGAGCCAGGCTCAAGCGGCGAGCAGTTCGAACTCGCCCATAAGCTCATCTTCAAAGGTGGGGAACTCGACTGTGTCCACAACGAAGAAACCGTTTGCGTGTTTTGTGTGCAAGGGTCCTCACAAGATGGCCGAATGTCCCAACAAGGCCGAGTTCAATGCGATGATTCAGAAGATGCCAAAGGGAGCTCAAGAGCGTCTTGATGGAGCGCTGGCCGACTATCACCAAGAGTATGATGAGGGCTCGGGTGATGAGGAAGACCAGCCGTGTATGAGCTCACTTCAGAGGATAAGCGCGATGGGGAAGTTGGACGAACCCTCGCCAAGAAATCCGTCGGGCTCATGTACGTAGACTTGACGGTAAATGGGAGGAAAGCAAGAGCCATGATTGACTCGGGTGCATCCCACAACTTCGTGACCAAAGAAGAAGCTGATCGACTGGGAGTAGTTCTGAGCGACATGAACAGCTGTCTCAAGCCAGTGAACGGGAAAATGAGACGTGTCCAAGGAGTGGCTAAGAAGGTTGCGGTTCAGGTAGGTGAATGGGCAGGGGAGCTCGACTTCACCACCGTCCCGTTAGACAATTTCAAGTTAGTACTCGGGATGCAGTTCTTTCATTAAGCATTGGTAGTATTGAAACCGAGTGACGGATCGATGCTACTAATAGGGTCTATCTTAGTGAAGACGGTAGACGGTGACGAAGACAAGGGGCAGCATCGAATCTCGGCTATGAGGCTGATACCGACGTCGAAACAAGGGATGCGACCTTGGAGAATGCCTAACGGTTCGGTGGAGCCGAGAGTGAACAAGACCCAGGCTAACTACGCTGCTAAATGGCCTGGGGGACGAAAGAAGAGTCTACCACCTCACCGAGGAGTAGACAATGAGGGCCGAGATGCCCAAAGAAGTAGGCCTCATACCATCAGGGGGCCGCGTCGATATGCTGAATCGACGTCCTGGTTTGCGAGTCAGTCGACTCAAGAGATAAGGCCTCGTACCATCAGGGGGCCGCGCCGAAATGCTTATTCGGCGTCCTGGAGATCTCACATGTCCTTGAATGCAGGTACCGCAGTGAAGATAGACAAGGGGAAGGTCCATGGGAGCAAGTGTTTGGAGAGACCCCGAGAGATGTTTACTCGGACAACGGCAAAGTGGAATTTCCTGGAAGACAAGGAGCGAGGAGTGGACTGGGAGAACATGATGTTCGGCAACTTCTATGTCAAGGAGCTTCAACCTATCCTTGAAGGGACGATGACGCCGATCATTGTGTTATCAGAAGCTCGCCCACAAGCCGGAGTGTAGAGAAAGCCAAATCCCAACACAACATGGATAACCAAGGCTCAAGCACGATGTCTCACTGAAGCACCATTCAAGATTATGGCGTTGCTGTGGGCGGCAACAGATTAGGTGGGGGAGAGTGTGACGATCCGCACACTTCGAACCCTTAGATTTATTCATGCATATGTAATTTCATTTCCCTTGTATATTTTTAGTAAATACTTTCCTAGTTTAGCATAGTTAGCATAGCTTTTCTTTCCATAAATAGGTATATCGTTATTCTACACTTTCAATGTTTCCTGCTACCAGGATGTAAATATCAAATTTCCCTCTTTAGGGAGTGCTAGTGAATGAAAATGTGCTTCCTACCTTGTGCCTTCGTGTTGCTTGTTGTTGCTTTGTTGTGAACGACTCTTTGCCTTCACTTTTCTAACAAGCCGTGTTTGTGGAATCGACACTAGGATCCGACTCACACACCCGAGACTGATTACGAATGCCTAGTGCTTGACAAACACTAGTGCTTGACGCTCTCGTTGCAATCCTGTCGAGTGTTGCCGAGACCCGAGTATCGTGCTAGTGAGCGATCTTTCACTAGTACGAAGATCCTTGTCGCTTGCATCTTGCCTTGAGCCGGGCAAGGGTGCGCGCCACGATCCGGCAAAATTACCGGCCGTGACATTGAGTGGAGTCACTTGCGGGAGTGGCTTCACGCCCTTGATTCGCCTTATGTGGAACCCGCCACAGAAGGGATGTGCACATTAATGAACATGGGTTTATCGCTCGATGGAGATGAGCGGGGCTTAGGTGGGAACGGCTGCGGTCCCCACTGGCGGTGAGGAGTACTTGTTGCGATGGGTACTCTGGCAGGGCTACACACTTTAGTGTGTAGTCAGATATGTGGAGATATGGTGGAGTTGTGGAGATTGTGATTGTGTGTTTGAGTTGTTTACATTGTGGTTTCTTATCAGCTGTTGGGGTGGTGAGCAGTTATTGAGCAGGTATGAGACGATGCGCATGGGATAGCTGGGATAAGTCATCACGTTGCAGTTTTAGAAGTCTTCCGTTGTGTCGAACATTTTATAGTTATTTAGTAGTTGATGGTTTTGAGAACCTTGTATTTCTTTTAACAGTTTTGGAGTTTGGCTTGTATCACTTAAACTTATTACTATTTAAGTATGTTTCCTTATTGTCATTTGATTATCATTATCTTGGGTAACTAGATGGTAGCACTTCCATATCTTAAGTGGTCCTGGTAAGGCACTTGGAGTATGGGGTGTTACAGATTATATGAACATGAATTACCCTCTTAATTAAACACGTTATACTACATCGAGGATTGGTGACGTGGAATTTTGGTAATAAAAGGTGGCATTGTTTGTGTGACTTTTAAGATTTACCCTTTTAATAATACTAGTTGTTGCACCGCGCCCGGTCCCTACCGGGCGCGGCGCCCCAATTTGGTGAAACGGTATGTGTTAATATTTAAGAAATATTTAATTAGTAAAAAGACATAGGCAATAACGTATTTCAAACAGTGGGTTAAACATAGAAGTGACAACACAATATGGAGAGGGTGTTTGAAAGCGATATGAAAATAACCTGCTATAAGTTGACACTAACTTGCCATTTCTGGCCCTATAGCCTATATAGTAACCACGTCAAGTAACAGACGTGGGTATGAGGCACGCCTGGGGTCTGCCAAACAACGAGAAGGCTTACATGTGGCACTATCTACAAACAAAAAGACAGTAGTTAGCAGGGTTGGTGTTTCACTGGCCAAGATTTAGGGTGCCTGGTTTCCTTTTTTTGCCAGGGGAGTCTGCAGACTGCTAGCACGTTTTGCTGCGGTCTAAGCAGAAAGCAGGTGTTTGTGGTGCATGCTTCTGAACTTTGGGGGTCTTGAGTAAAGGTGCAGCGACTTCAGATAACACTTTCCTTGGCCACATACTTGGCTACCTGACAAGCCTGTAGCATATCTGTTTGCACTATGGATATGGGGATAGACGTGGGGATATCTGGGTTAGACGTGAACTTTAGAAGAGTATAAGTAAGCTCTGATGGCATGTTTTCCAAAACACTGTTGGTGATATGAAGTGACTCTACAATCGATGGGGTTGGTGTCCTTGTTACTGACCGTTGTACGAGGTACTGGAACTATCTCAAAGTCGAGTTTTCTCGCTGTTGGCGCATTTTCATCCGAGAGCACCTGATCATTTTCTTGTACAAGAGGTCCCTGGATTGGTTCGTTGGAGAGTACCAGAGGCTCCTTTGGTTCAATTATCACTTGTTGCAATCCCCATTGCAAGATATTGTTCCTCCATAACATTCTTTAGGGTGCCACTTCAATGGAGGAGGGCACATTCTGCAGAGATGTTTGTACTATTTCGTAAGATTGTTTATTGCCCTAGCAATAGACGAATTCCAAAGATTAGATAATAGTTAAACCAAGGTAAAGGCTAGGCGTGCAGGTTGCTTGACAATCTGTTGTGTCCGTTTTTATTTTTGTTCTTTTTAATTTTGTTTTTTTACTGTGCCCGTGACCAATTGAGATGTGTGTTGGACACGGTGGGCTCTCTAGTGTTGCAGGATGTACTGTACAGTTACAGATTTGCTGGCAACAAGTGTCAATTCCGTTTTTGCATATATATAGCCATTTCTGTTGGGCATTAAGTGTAACATAGTACTTACTGAGCCCATTATATGGAATATATCTGGGGCCGACATCCGGAACAACTTTGCCGCGTCTTGTGAAAATGGTGTGATGTCTAATGTTTCGGTGTCGTCCGACACTTCAAAGTTGAATGTGATCCTGCGATTTATAAAGTATTAGTAGTCAAAGTAGAGAGGAGGCAACTTGCGATTTTCGTTGTCATATTTCATTAGAGACCACCAACCTAGGTTCAGAAACGACCTCTTCCTTAGTACAACTTTCACAGTTGAAGGTCTGGCCTGCTGGAAAGTTTGAACGCCTGCCGCAATGGGAATATCTCAGATATGCGTTCACTTTTTCAGAGTCTGCAAATGGCATCGTAACACGGACGATGTGACGCTCATCTTGTAAAGTGTTCTGGGCCTGTTTGCAGATAAAATGCATCAGTTATAGGATTGAAAGCGCCCTAGGTCTGCTAAACTCATGTGAATGTCATTGAATACCAGCATATGCATTCATCTTAGAAAGAAACTAAGATTAAGTCACTTGTTACTTAGCAGAATAATCAACAATAAAAACACAACATAATATTCCGGATTGCCTAGGCATTGATTATGCAGCCACAGGAGCAGAATATGTACAAAATAATATGAGAAAAGTAAAGGAAGAAAAATATTTTTTTGTCTTTGCAAGAAATAATTTTATTTTACCATCCACAAGGCTGTTTGTGTGGTTCTAAATTTCTTACTACATTTGAGATTTCGTCTAGATTCCAGAAGATTACATAATATAAAAAGAATGAATGAAGAGAATACGTTTATTCTATTTACTTCAACACTTGACCATGCCTGCATCTCCTGTATTGACTTCTCATTTCAAGCAAATACTGATACTTTTTTACAACAAAATTGCCAAGTCTAACACTTTGATATGCACCCGTGTTCGACACTTGAAGCCAATCTAAGTAACATGCTTTTATTTCATTTGTCACTGAGGACAACCTAGAACACCAAAATCAGCAGACATGCCCCTCTAATTGTCCAGTAAAGAGAGGAATAGTGGCCAAGCCTTTAGAAGAGTACCATTAAAAAAAGAAAGATTTTAAACAATTTGAAGGAAGAGATCCAAGTTACCTTTTATCCATGCAACAAGAAATCTACGGAGATAAGAACGTAACATCTTGTTAGTTGTAGAATGTTTTTTTTTTTTTTTTGAGGTCGTATACCTTTATGAGGCCATTAATTTCGGCCTGAAAGAAAGGCCATGTGAAGTCAATACTTAAGGAGAATCTTGATAAGGGGTAAATAGGAAAAGATACAAAAAGGGAAAAAAAAAAAGGAGCCTAACATAATAAAATGTTTAGTTTGTTTCTTCTTAAAGGAAGGCTTTCTAAGTGGTAAAAGTAAGGGATACACAAAATAAACGAATCCTTAAGAAAACATAAATTAAATGTTAGCTTCTTGGTTCTTATGAAAGAATTTCTGTAAAAATATGTTATGTTTGTTTGAAGTATGACATATTGACAAATGAAACTTTCAACAACTTTAGTTGCTCACTTGCTCTACAACCTAGGCTAATAATGTAAAATAAAGAAACAAGGATCACATACTAAGGCTAAACAAAAAGAAGAAGCATACAGTCCAATAATCAAAGACTCTGTACTAACTTCCTTTTCACCGTGTAACCACTCTTAAAAATGTGTAAGGGATATTTGAAAATTGGGAAGAACATGACGTCATGAAGAATTGGAGGGGGTATAAAGCATTTCTAGTAAACGTACCTCTCAAATCTCGGCAAACTCTTTCTCTACCTTGGATGTCTCGTGGAATTGGATCTTTGCTTCTTATGTGCAGAAGTGCTTGCTTTCTTATCTTTGATCCTGTATAAGATATGAATTTCAGCCCAACCATAGTTTAAACAAGGCTGCACACATCATATCCTATCATATTTGAAAGCAGGTCGTGTTCTTCATATTTGTAAAAGAATTCAAACATTCTACACTCTATACAAGTCACATTTTGACCTCAATGTGGACATCAGGTAAATTAAAGCCAGAAACAATTTGATCAACCACCTCGAGGGAGCATAAGATGTCAATAAACGTTGAGTAAACTTGCACCTAGTAATTGCCGATGAGGTTTGTCCCTGAACAAAAAAAAAGATTGGCGTATGAGATGATAATAATGCTAATCATCAGTGGATAGATCAATAACAACATTCCATGGTCAAAAATAGCATAACAACATACTCGGGGAGTAACATGGCACTCATGTAAGGCAAGCAAAACTTACTCACAACTACCAATTGCAACAGTAGGCACTCGACAAAAACCTGGGTGTTCCTGAATCGCCACATTCATAATTCATAGAGATGTACATACTAATCTGTCAGCCTCTTTCTCTCCATAAGTCAATAGATCACCCAAGATAAATTCACCTTCGCCTGACAAAAATAATTCTGGAAAGCTGTTAGGAAGCTTTCTAAATACGCTACTGACTACAATGAAGATTTGTCCACCATAGATCAAATACGAAGTAGGAAAGAAACTCACCAACCATTTCCCTGTGACCCTGAAAACTTTTTGTATTAAGCCGCTTCACAGAAATCAGCACACCATTTTCAGGCTTACCAGCAGCATATGTGTGCTCATCGATCCACCCCTTTAACTTTAGATCAATCCATAACACTGGTTTGACGTCCCTGAGCTTTAGCTCAATCTCTATTGTATATTCCCAACAACAACTGCTGTCACCTACAAAAAATCCCCAACAATAAGAATGAGCCGAGAAAAGCAATAAAGTAAAATCCCCAACTATAAGAATCAATCAGGAAAATCAGTCGAGTAAACTCCCCAACTATAAGAATCAACCGTGAAAAGTAGCTTTTGGAGGAGGAAGGGGTACACGTAAAAGGGAAAGTTGGAGGTATGGAAAACTCTAAATTTTAACATAAGGCCCTTTTCCCTTATAAAATGAAACAATGTACACAATCAACAATGCAAATCACAAGTGGCTTCGTGATACCTTCGTGAATATGCAGATCCCAAAAAAGCACGAACGAATAGTACTGAAAACGCCCGTAATTGCACGACCACAATGAAATCAATTGGAGCCGGGTTGCTTTATATATTATCTTTATAAGTACCAAAGTCGACTAAAACCAATCATACACGATCACAATACCTTATATTACGGCCTAACCCTACATGTCTATACATACCCAGTACCAATATATATTCTAAAATTCTCATTTCAGCCTCCACGAATTTCAATAGTTCAGACGATGGTGGTGGCAGTCATGGCTTATATTTTCATACAGACCCACAATCTAATCCATGCAGATTATATCAGCAACTACTCCAAAGAGCTTAAGTCATACAAATAGACAAACACAAGATATTCCAATCTGAATCCCAAAACCTATAACTAAATAGAAGCATCAAAGAAAGTTATCCATTGATGATAGGAATACTTAAAAAAAAACTATAATTGGACTTTAGAGAAGTGGCAGCACTAACCTTTTGAGAGGCAGGGTTGAAGCAACATAATTTATTTATTTTTTTAAAAACTGCTTACGCTTTTTTTCTTCACTTTTGATCTGCGAGAACTTGATAACTACTTTGTTTGCGGCATAAATAAATCACATTCTGGAAGTGCATACAATAATACATAATAAATTAAGACTCAACCTTAGCATTACAAAAACAAAAAAAAATAAAAAAAAATAAAGTCAGATGGTATGATCTTATGATATAAGAGGGCTAACCCACTATTTTACAACTCTAATGTCATGGCGAATGAATACTAAACAGAAGAAATAGAACCAGCAGCGGAACAGAATTTTATTGCAAACAATTGATGATGAAATTCAAGATCATTGTTTTGAGATTCTAGTGCCAAAGCTTTCTTTCTTAGCCTTTAAAGGTAATTTTTGGCACTTCATAAATTAGCCAAGTCAGAAAGGAAGAAAAAGACGCGCGGAGAACGAAATTTAAATGATAGCGCACTTACTCAAAAGTCATCTCCATTGAACCCTTTCTTCAGTAAGGTTTCTCATATTTTCATAGTGTGTACTCTTATTAAATATTAAGCGATACTACAAAAGACACATAACACACCAATAAACATATTAGAAGAGTAAAGTCGTAAAGTTTGGGAAAATTCGAAGTCTAATTAGCAACTGGACCTAAACCACATTACCAAGACAGCTAAATAACCAAATCATAAGGAGTCCAAATAAAGTCCTCTTAATTTGCAAACTTTTGCCAATTGGGTAATTGCCTAACTTGACCATAGAATAATAGATTGTTAATCGGCTACGTTAGTCCTAATTTCACACCGTAAAATTAAATGTGTAAAATGGCAAAGGAGAGGCAATTGACAGTACATATAAATTGTTTTGGATATTTCGAGGAAAGTAACAGGCTTTTCTATGCCATAGTGTTAATTTGTATTCGTCATCGACGCGCCTACCTCTTGCTCCTACCTCCAATAACCAGCCAACACCAACACCAACACCTATTGCCTGAAACTCCTAACTCTGTCGCATCTTCGCCTACCCTCTCACTCGCCTATTCTGCATCCTCCAACATTACATCAACAATTCTCAATCCTTTACATATTCATACATTGTGAATATGCAGCAACACAATCTTAGCTACCTAATTTCAGACTTCAGAAAAGGCGGTTCTGTTGAATAGTTAACCGTATAAAACCTTACAACCAGCAATTCAATCACATATTCATCAAAATCTGGGCTTTACTCCTACAATCAGCGGGATAAAGGAGTTGAAAATTGCAGGGAGAGAGTAGGTTTGATTTAGGGCAAAAAAACACGAGCTAAATCACCAGACTAAAACATCCTCTATTTACTAAATGAATAGGCCAATCTACGTTTTTTCCCGCCTAAAATATTATCTTCTAATTGGGCTTTTAATTTTTGCATTCTACTATGGGCTAAGTCTAATGTAAAAAATGATTCCCAAAAAAATATTATGTATAACGTTCTTTTCTAATACGTGTTAAATGTAGATCATATCAATGATCTTACCCAAAAATAACATAAAATTTGATTGCTACATATATTATTTGATTGCCAGAAATTGTAGATCATATATTATATTATTTGATTGACAGGATAATGATTTCAGCAAAATATAACTTATTATCTTGCCCAAGGATGATTTTTTGATTGCATATATTATTCTGCAAATTATAGTTGCTGAAATCAGTATAAGATATCAGAAAATGTAGATCATATCAATGATCTTACCCAAAAATAACGTAAAATTTGATTGCCAAAAACTCTTAAGTATAAAATCCTCAATCATTGCCAAAAAAAAAAAAGAATATACCGTCAATCATTGCTATATTGCTACAAGTAAAAAATCCTCGAAATATATGAAATCATTACCAAAAAGAATATACCGTCAATCATGTCAAATATTGCACGTCAGATAATATATCTTCAAAAAATATCTTCAAATTACCATTACTCATAAGACCATCCCCTATATACTAAAAGAATAGGAAAAGCTTCCAGTTTTTCCGCCTAAAGCACATTTTCTATTTTGATAAAATCTCTTATTTACTTTTCTATTTTGATATAATCTCTTATTTAAAATTTGTCTTAAGATTTTTGTAATAAAAAATCGTTTCTTTGTATGCTAAATCGTACCTAAAAGATATGTTAATAAAAAATTTATAAAAAATTTCATTAATTTTGTTTAAAAATATACACATTTCATGACATTACTCAATTTTTTTAATTAATTTTATTGTTAATTTTTTTTTTCTAAAAATAAACACTTTATGAATATCGCGCATTCATTGCGCGGGATCTACACTAGTATACATACTAAGCATCATGTAATAAGAACTATTACTTCACAATAACATACTAACATAATACTAAATTGTAATGATAATCTAAATTGTGGCATTATGCGTCCATTTTCCGAAAGTGTGCCCTCCCAACAAAAATAATACTCTCTTCATCCAAAATTATATTATTAGTTCAAGTAGCACCAAAACCATAATAAACAGATGAAATCAAAACCCTAATTAATCCAACGAAATCAGCACTGTGCTTTGGCGGCGCCCATAATATCAAAGCATCTAATTGCAAAACAACCGAATAAACCACCCCACCAACAGAAACTTCATCTAAAAAACTGAAAAGGGAGTATAAGCAAATACATACCCAATCGAGACCATGAATCCAAGTAGTAATCTGCGCAAGTTCTACAATTTTTAGCAATGACAAAATCAGCACGCATAAAAAATAACCCATAAATTAAAATGGGAGTAATAGCATTCGGACATGCAAATGTTCAACCGAAAAAATGGAAAAATAGAAAGACAAACAAAAATCTAACCCACCTGCTACTGATCCGTCAAGAAAAAAAATAGGGGAAAGTTGAAGGGAACGCGCCAGATGAGAAGCAAAAGTATTGTTGAAGAAGAAGATCAGATGAAAGAAATGCATGGCTCAGAAAAAGGTGAATGAAGAATGAAATGAAATAAGAAGTGAAGCGAATAGAATAAGAATGAAAGGGGAGGGGAGGGCAAAATGGGCAGAAAAGCACAAAAGTACTGTGCTGGGCAAAATGAACAGTAACCCATCTTTGGGTTTTTTAAAGAGTTAGGATTTATAGATTTTCTTAAATTGAGGTCGTTTATTAAGATTTTTCCAACAGAAATCGATTGTTCCATTACGATCTTCTCTCTCATACTAATATACTATCTACATCTTTTCTCCTATTCTCTACTAGGGTTAACAAGTTGAAGCTGTGGGCCTGTGGTAAACGATGGTGAATGTGGTGCTTAACTCCCTTGCATGTTTTGTGTTTGCCGTCTCCTACTTCTGATCATTTCAACTTATAAAACTGCAATTTTCTGGTAATTTCATTAATTTACTAAGTGGGTTACTCTCTAACTTTTTCACATTTGTCTTGATTTTTGCTTGACTGTTAAATTTTGCATCTTTTTTCACTGTAATTTGCATGATACGGTTAATTTTGCTTGCTTGCTTGATTGCTGATTCCAATTTTATCTAGCTTAGCTTAACTTGAGGTTTTATTCCGGCAATAATTATAGTGTAAGACCGTCTATCTTACCGTGCTAGACGAGTCCTTTTACACAAATTCTCATTTGTGACGTCTCACAACCGGTTAAAATAATGTTATACCGGGAGATGGTTGTGGTCTGTGCGATGTCACAAAGTCACTTTTCGTCACTAGCAAGAATTGCTGGTCCTTTTTATATAAAAACACAAACAATTGGATGCATTACCTTCTATGAGGTTATAGTAATCTCCCGTAACTGTAGATGTACACAATAAACTGTTTTATAATATGGATTAACTATCTTAATTATGTTTTTTTTGAAAGAAATAATCTTTTAATTTTTTTAGTTTTAACATAAATCGCTTGCTTAACTGTTAGAATTAATCCGAATAGAGACCATAAACTTCATACTAAATTATTCGTTATATACTAGATGCGGAAGCGTACCTGATTACATGACGAGAGTTTGGAATAAACCGTCTGAAAGGACGGTCTTCAGGATTAGGTCTTCTAGTAGACACACATACCAATAGGGATCTCTCTACTGATGGGATGCGGGGAGATTAGGTTATTGTGTGCTACCAGGGACCATAACCCAGGTGACTTATATATAGTCTCCTTAATCTAATGCGCCCATCATGCATTAGTAACCTAATGGGTATCTACACAATTAAGATATCCGGCCCATACTTTATAAGACGTGATTAATATGCCCGTATTATATTATCCGGATGGATCACTATATTGGGCTAAACTTAAACGATAGCAAACAAATACAATCTGTATAATAGTGTGTCCACATAAATAGTATTGGACCCAATATTCTTACAATCTCCCACTTGGGTCAAATACAGATAGTGTGTGACACCTAAAAAATTGTATTCATTTTATAACCTTACGCGCTCAACAGTGCTATCAACATTCCAACCGTCTTATGCAATTCGGTCCATCAATCATACTAACATAGGATCAAAGCGGCCTTTGCTACAGTTTGTCGTAACAGGACCCTCAATGGTCACGTATGCCAATACAACCAACGACATGAATCTAATATAGGTGCGTAGCATGGAAACAACATCCAAATGTGATCCAAAATATGTATATTTCCAACTGGTCCACCTTATTGAGATCAACCAAAATAACACAGAGTGAAACCGTAAACCGAAAACCTTATTTCTGCAGAACTTAATAAACGTAAACTTTAATGTGTCTAACATGACAAACTCCCACTTAAACTGAATTTCCTTAAAACTGAAACACCCATTTGAGCTATTAGCTCAAGAAAGACCGTGGGTGGTAATTCCTTAGTAAGCGGATCCGCAAAATGGAGTTTGTATCAACATGTATAATTGACACCTTTTCACTCTGAATTGTTTCTTAAACAATACATCACTTATATTGTTATAAGAAACTTTACAGTTGTACATTTGTCGCAAAATAACTTAAATGGTCTTTCAATACCGTACTTAATTTGCAGCCTTATGACAAATGTTCATAACCAACTAGGAGTCGAAATACCAATTGATCTCAACCTGAATCGATCTCCTATAAAAAATGTTTTGTTCTAAATATAAATGACCAACAATATATTTGGCTGCCCTTAGTGGATCCAAGATCCTAATCCGTATTGCCTTAATATCTGTCCAACAAACTTTAGAATGTACGCAATATCCAAACGCATACAAGCTAAATATATACCATAATACTTAAACACATTAATATTTCCTGAGACAGATGAATTTAAGCATTAATGAATTTTTCTGAATATTTTCCTTAGGGCATTTGAGACTAATTTGTCTCCTTAACTGAAAGGGTATTAACCAGAAATATTTACTTACTCCCACCGAGTCTTGAGTATCTACAATCATCTACCCATTCATCTAAAACAAATAAGATGACAGCAAGGCAGATTTGTAATCTTTATGACGGAAAACTTTACTTGAGCTTTATTGGATGAATTCCCTTATTGCAGAAAATCTACTTTGATTCTATTGAATCAAAGTTCTAGTTACTGCACTGAATAGTTTCATCAATGTCACAATTGCAAAACAAACCTTTAACATTCATCCAATATAACCAAAAAATCGAATATGCCAAAATATCCTTATAGTCATTATCAACAAAATGATACTAACTGTCACATTACCTTTTAAGCCCTTCTTGGTAACAAATAAATATTTGAAGCCAATATATCTGAAAACTTTAGGTAATAGAACAAAGTCCAAATATCATCATTCATCAAATAACTTATTTTCTTTATGACATCAATCCACTTATATGAGTTAGGACCTTCAATGGTTTGGCAAAAGGAGATTAAATCATCTTTACCATTCCATTATCTAACTCTTATTACAACTAGTTAGTCCGTCACTATATTGTTGTCCATTTTTATCCATATAGGAAAACAATGTAATTAATGTAGTTGTATTTATCTTATTATGTGGATCTTCTAATGAATTGGTTATTGAGATATTTGAGTTTGTTTAAACAAATTGATCTTATAATCATGTATAAGGAGACTTAAAACAATGTCAATTACCTTTTCTCCCACTCAAACTCAATATTCTCAATGAACCCCTTAATTTCCGTCTTAAATAACTTTATTGTGGGATCATTACTTTATTACTCTTAAAACTTTAAGTACTATCCAACAAAATAGTCATTGACTATCCTTAAGTCCAACTATTAACCTTATAACATTTAAACCTCAACCTTAATTAGTTGGACATACCGGATGTGTACATTATTTACACTATGATTAAATAGTCAATGCTATTGTTAGAAATTTATCCAGAGATAGCTGCAATCTTAAGAACTTATAACTAGAGTAATATGGAAAAGAGTATGAATAATCACACTCCTTACCAGGCCTTAGGATCTTGTTTGCATATATACTACACCATCCATATTAAGAATCCTCATATGGTGTAATATAATATCAAATACAAGATCAAACTCCTCTAGAAATTCTTTAAAATAACCTTGACATTGTGATCCTTAATAGTCATTTGCCAAAGTATTAACACTTATGAGCAAAATGACATAATTATTCCTTTACTGAGAAAAATAACTCAGTCAAATATCACTGAAAACGTCAAGAACTTAAAACTTCTCACAAATGAGATTTAGATATCCATGCCTGAAATCCGTCTACAAATTAACATAATAATTTAAACCATTAATACTTAGATGTAGAATGGTTCACCTTTCCGTATATATGTTAATAATGAGACATTTAAAAAAAATTTGGTATCTAATCTTCTCCCTTTAACTCTTAAACTAGTTTTGTGACCCGTGAAATTCACGGGTTCTTTTGTTTTTTACTATGATATTTTTAGTGAATCAAATCATAATATTCTACAATATGATTTCATGTTTTAAGACTTCTATAAAATCAAGACAAATTAGTTTTTTTGTACAATAGTTTTATGTAAAATCAGAAACTAAAGTGTTATATAGTAAATACTTTTATCAAAACCATGTCATTATTTGACGTTCTTTTATGAGGGTTTTAAATGGTAAGTGGTGTTACTCAAATCCTTTTACGTGCTTTGTGATATGTCAAATATGCGCAAATGGAAGCTGATTAAAATCAATTAATAATACAGGTATTCGCATAATCACATTACATGAAACCATAATATTATCAAACAAAGATCGCCAAACATGCAACACCCTCACTAATTATATATTAAAATTTTATCAACAAATCCGAAATTAATATAAAACACACGATTAGAATTATTGTGACAAAAACTAACATTTCACAGCCACCCATAATATTGTAGCTAGTACTATAATAAATTGTGGAACTAAGAATTTGAAAGGAGCAACTCGTAATAATTGGATCATTAAGTCCCTATACATCATCCATTAAACAATATTAAGCAAAAATGTGCTTTGACATTTCTCCAAATTTTCCACCTTGGGGATTCAACCGTATACTTCAAAATAGATAAACTAAGCATTCCACTCAATCATGTTTTCTATCAAAAGCCATTTTGAATAGGCATGTGTCTCATGTTTATAATTAAAGAAAATGAAAATTAAATTGAAGGTGTACAAAAGAATAATGTAGATGTAAATAAACTTTTTAGATTTCTCTCATCTTTATAGTTATTAATAATTGATAATTAATTCACCTCACTAATTTAACATCTAACTCCTTTCTTAAATGATAATTTTTGGGCTTTTCACTCCATTATTTATGCTACCTATTATCCATGTCAATAAGATTGAGATCCTCGCAAATTCAATTTCATTCTATGAGTGTTATTTTTCTAAGGAAAAATGATGATTAAAAAACAACACATATCAAAATAAAGCATACATTTGAAAGTTTTGAAATACTAATTTTTTTTATGAACCTAAAAACAATTAGTCATTTACATTCATGTTGTCAATCTTATAATTAGTTTATAATATAGTATTGAGTCGAATGAATAGAGTACTTGTTTAAGTAATTCTAATATTTCTCTTCTTAGTCTTCTTTCTTCAATAAACCATCCCTACATAAAAAAAAATCACTTAGTCATTAATTTTTGTTATTAATTTAAGTTTCTCTTAAATAATGGAAGAAAGATGACATTGAGTCTAAAGATGTAAGTATATTTACCTTTGAATAGCACAACACCACAAATCTCAATATCCCTAAATAAGAAATAAACAACAAATATGTGAGGTTAAAAATGTGATGTACTTCATAACCAATGGAAAATAAAATAAATAAATGAATTCTTAATTTAAGACCTTAATACATTTACCTTGATGCTGATACAATGATAAAAAAAAAAGTTAGTGACATATACAATTCTTTTCGCGATAGCGGTACAAAAATATTTACTTAAATGTTGTCTCACAAATGTTGTCTTCCATCAAAAACTTATAGTCAATCTTGTAGTTAGTTTATAATATAGTATTGAGTGGAATGAAGGGAGTAGTTGTTTAAGCAATTCTAATATTTTCTTTCTCCATATAGTATTTTTTCTCCAATGAACCATCTATAGGGAAAAAAAAGGGACAAAATCCATCGAGTAATTAATAAGAAATAAAATGGTGAAATTTGATTTACGTGATATTAATCTTATCGTTATTAATTTAAGTTTTTATTTAAATAATAATAGAAAAAGGGCATTGAGCCATAAAGATGTAAGTATATTTATTTACCTTCGAATAGCACAATACCACAAATCTTGATAGTTCCTACATTAGAAAGTTTTAAAAAGTGATGAGCAACCAATTGAACTTAAAAACAAATAAATGAATTATTATTTTAAAACCTTAATACATTTACCAAACCTTAATACATTTACCTACCACAAATCTTGATAGTTCCTACATAAGAAAGTTTTAAAACGTGATGAGCATTTCATAACCAATGGAACTTAAAAATAAATTATTAAATTATTAATTTAAAACCTTAATACATTTACCTTACCTTGATGTTGATATACTGATAAGATTTAAAAAAGACTATTTACATATACAACTACGATTTTATTGGCGATGAGTAGAGGTGGCAAACAATGACACGACACGAAAACACGACACGAACCCGACACGAAATTAACGGGTTTGGGTTGAGACTTAATGACCCATTTATGTAAGTGGGTCGACACGAACACGACACGATATTTAATTGGGTTGGGTTAGGGTTGACCTCTCTAAACACGAACCCGACACGAATGACCTATTTACTAAATTAGTCTTAATTTTTCTTGATCCTCCATCACATAAATATACTTAAACTTTCAAAATATGGACGTGACACGAAAACACGACACGAACCCGACACGAAATTAACGGGTTAGGGTTGAGGCCTTATGACCCATTTATGTAAGTGGGTCGACACGAACATGACACGAGATTTAATTGGGTCGGGTTTGGGTTGGAGGAATTGTGACCCGTTTACATGTGATACGAACACGAACCCGACACGACCCGATCTGTTTGCCAGGTCTAGCGATGAGGGCAAAAAAATATTGGCGTGAAATTTGGCTCACAAATGTTGTCTTACATCGAACATTTATATCCAATTGAGGATGCATGTTATGACTTTTGGGTGTCTTTTTATTATTATCATCAAATTTAATATATATAATAATTATGTAGTAAGGTTTTAGGACTTTTGAGCATTCTTTTTCATTATTAGCAAATTTAATATAAACATAAATATGGAGTAAGGAGAAATGAAATGTTAAAGGTTTCCTTTAATTTTTATTTTATTTTTTATTTTTTTGTTGACAAAAGCCACCTTGTTTAATGTTAAATATGTTATTATTTACTCTTAATATCAACAAAATATTTATTTTTTTAATAAACGGAGTAAATTAGAATTATGTGATATTTATTTGTTGCTTAAAATATTCTAACAATAAACGTCGAAATTTAAAATTTAATATGAATTTTGATTTTAATTGTTGTTTAATTTATCTACAAGCTTAAAAGTCCAAAGTATAATATTTGTAATGCTATTTGCATTTAATATTTCTTTCTTTTTTTCTTTTTTACTTTTAAAATTAGAAATAATGATGTAAACTTTGGTGTAAATTTTAATTATAAATTATGAAATTTTGATGTAAATTTGAAAGGGATATATAAATTTTGGAAAAAAAATATATTTAAATTAATGTCATACAATAATAAGTTGATGATTTATACCACATTAACTCGCCATGTCATATTAAAATTTGACATGTCATGTGTAGTAAGTGACGTGGCTTTTTGGTAGTGTAAGGTGGCATTTATGACGTGGCATTTTAAGTTCCCCTTTTAATAGTATTATATAGATATGAATATCCGAAGTAAAGGGGTCAACAATTTCATTTTGA
The DNA here is from genome assembly GCF_048544455.1 of Silene latifolia. NCBI lineage: Eukaryota > Viridiplantae > Streptophyta > Magnoliopsida > Caryophyllales > Caryophyllaceae > Silene > Silene latifolia. The sequence continues at coordinate 302,053,026 of NC_133537.1, forward strand.
CACAAAACTTTAATTTCCCTTTTAATGTGTCATACCGAAGAGAAATTATAGTTTCATAATTTTATATCCATTGAACTTTAGTGCAAGTTTACTTGAAAGAGATTCCAATCTAAACTATATAAAGTTATCAAAAATGATAGGTTCACCCTTATTTGAATTAGGAAAACACAAAATTAATTATTTCTCAATAGACAAGAAACCAAATTTGTCCATACGAAAAATAACCCTTTTCACCTAAAGGCGGTACCGAAAGTATTTTCCACATACAAATAAAAGAATAAGTCATTAATGATAACTAAATTAGTTGACTGTCTCAAATAACTTAGATGATGACTTGCCCCAAATAGATGAATCTTTCATCATCACTTGGCTTGTCACATTTAGTTATACTTGCATCAATATACTTATGTGGGTCGAAAAAACCAAATTCACCCACCAAACATGATTGGATATAAAAATTAACCTTAGACAAACCGAATGAGAAGTTAAACTTTACCGACACGCCAAGCGTTAAAACTGGTACTAGATTTTCCTTATGTGTCCAAACTCTTAACAAACTGACGACTAAGAAAGTCTAACCTTATGTTTGTTGTTATTTCTTTGAGTTTGACTTTTGCAGCTTCTTAATTAACTGAATTAACTTAACTGAATTAACTGAAACAATGCCCTTAAATATTTCCCTAAATTCGAATAATCACTAAGCTCATGCATTTTGAATGTAATACTTCTCAAAGTTACATACCTTAGTCCTTATGATAACTTTTACCTTATGAGAAGCAGAATTATACATTCTTAAAGCAAGGTAGCAACCAGAGATAAAATTCACATTCTCTTACCATTCATTTAATAAATAATTTCATCCGAATTGAGAATGTAATCGAAATGATGAGATATAATAACCATAAATGTCAAACTGAATGAACAAAACAACATCCTTATATTTTGAATAAATTCAAATAATTAAAGTGTCTTTCCGAAATTAATATTTAGTTATTAGACGTAAATATTAACTAGTTAAAGACATACTCTTTAGTAATTGTAATCAAATATTGACGATAAACTCACGTCGAACACTAAGCCTTCCTTTGGGCCGACTCAATATTCACATGAAAATCTGAATAATCGTCACATATTTATTACCCAACGTGTATATGCAATTCGGCCAAATAATGCTCTTCCTTTGGGTCGACCATTATTCGCATGAATTACACACACTAGTCCAAAGAATTGAATTTATTCAATTTAAAAGCTTTATGGGCATAATCCTTATGAGTGTCATAAACATAACGACACTCTCTTAACTTGATTTTCAGATTCAAATATTGACATCCCATCAACACAAGACACCTAGCACAACATTAAGTTTAGTCTTTGGACATAAAATTAACTTGTAAGTGGTCATCTTGGTGTAGTGATCAAATATTAACAATAAATTCCTGTCAAACATTAAGCCTTCCTTTGGGCCGACCTAATATTCACATGGAAACCTTACAATTGTTACATACTTACCACCACAAGCATGACTGAATTTCGGCCAAATAATAGCCTTCCTTTGGGCCGACCATTATCCGCATGAAACTCAATCACACACTGTAGTCATAATATTCTAAATCATTCAACTTACACAATAGAGGTTACTTTGGCAACTTATTGTGTCGATCAAACAACCTAAAATATTAGACCCATTATTATAAATCCGATTGGCCAATTTTTAAATCTGAAAACACAAGTCCTTAATTGACAAGTGACTTAACCTTTAGTGATAATATACAAAACTATATGAAAATAGTTCCTTAATCATATAAGTCTGTAAAATTGATAGACCATGCAAGTATATATCCTCAATTTTCACTTGTCATTAACTTTAAGACCGAATCATTATAAACCTTATCTCAAATTATCATGCTTAAGAACTTTGATCATAATCATAATTGAATTTGGTTGACATACGTTCTAATTAGAACCCTTACCTTATTTTAATCCTTAATAGCATATTATACTAAAACCGAAACTGTAAAGCATGATTTAGAAATACTATAACAAAACAATCGTACAGTAAATACACAACCCCCAAAAACCGTGGGAAAAGCCAACCAAACACGTGAATAAACCTTATTGTTAACAAAGATCAGTGGGTACTTAATTCACGAACCATGGACTCTAGTCTCTAAGACTCTAACCATGTATAACCAAAGTACTTTAGTGAAGACCAAACCTAAAGAAGGCATATATAATGATCATGTCTAACTAATGTTTAACTCCTTAAGCATCAAACCAAAAACCGTAAAACCATTATGATACCGAATAATGGCCTGCTGTATAACAAATTACTTACCATATACACAGTGCACTAAATTTCGACATAAACTCATCACTTGCATGCCAAATTGTGAACTTTAACAGTCAACAGTGACACTTGAATCCCACATAAGATTCTGGACCGATATCTTTAACACCTTGAGTACCATGTTATGCCCACAATTCCCAATTAAAAGGGTGCCTAATTGGTGCGATAATCCTTAATTGATTATTAGGATTTGTCTTTAAACTAAATTCACAAACCCACAACCAAATATTGAATTAAACCAAACAGCACTATGAACTTTGAAATAAATTAATCATAATGGCATACAATAGGGTGATAGATTTAGTTAATCATGTGCTCCACATCAAACAAACTTTAATGCTAGTCAAAATATACGAGAAACACAAGAACAATCAAAATCGAGAACACCCATAAAGGCAACTGTGAACGAATACTTAGCGTACTTGCGGCAGACTGAATTCAAAGGAAAACATGAACCGTAACACACCCAAATAATTTAATACGAAGGTGGCTCTGATACCACTTGTTAGAATTAATCCGAATAGAGACCATAAACTTCATACTAAATTATTCGTTATATACTAGATGCGGAAGCGTACCTGATTACATGACGAGAGTTTGGAATAAACCGTCTGAAAGGACGGTCTTCAGGATTAGGTCTTCTAGTAGACACACATACCAATAGGGATCTCTCTACTGATGGGATGCGGGGAGATTAGGTTATTGTGTCTTCTGGGGACCATAACCTGGGTGACTTATATATAGTCTCCTTAATCTAATGCGCCCATCATGCATTAGTAACCTAATGGGTATCTACACAATTAAGATATCCGGCCCATACTTTATAAGACGTGATTAATATGCCCGTATTATATTATCCGGATGGATCACTATATTGGGCTAAACTTAAACGATAGCAAACAAATACAATCTGTATAATAGTGTGTCCACATAAATAGTATTGGACCCAATATTCTTACATTAACTGCATGTCTGTAAGGAATTGATTCATCTTCTGTATTAGTTGATTAAAATTATACACTGTCGGTCCTCAGAATGGTTTTATGTCTATTTGCCAGATTTATCCAAAGCAATGGCAATGTCATCATCGCGTAAAAGGTCTAATTCAAAGAGGGTTGATCGGATCAGTGGGCTACCCGACCATCTTTTGTGTCACATTTTAGCATTTCTTCCCACAAGATCTGCCATGGCCACTGGTGTGTTGTCGCGAAGATGGGAGTATGTCTGGACAGGTGTTCCTGTTCTTAACTTCACTTATAATCGAGGTGACATTATAGATGATTATTTAAGCATTGCCGCTACAGAACAGTACCGACCTTTGAAATACTTCATGAATAGAGTACTGCTTCACAATAGCGCATTGTACTTGGAACGAGTGGATTTTACTGTCCTTCCTGTAATGACAGAAAAAGACCGAAAGGAATGGTTTAAGGTGTTATCGAGACGTTCAATTAAGGAGGTCAACCTTTTCTATGATCAGTGCTATTGTTTACCTATAACGTCTTTGCTTGATGGTACTTTACTAAAACACCTTGTCGCTATAAGATTACACTGTGAATCTGATTACATTTTAACTGTCGCCTTTACTTATGTGATACGTCTTCCAAGGCTAGAGAAAATCTCCCTATCGGGTGTCGAAATTACTGATGACGGTGAGCCTCTAAGTTCTCTAATTCATGGTTCTCCCCGCCTTCAGGAACTTGACACAGATCAGGTTATGGGTGTCATGAATTTCCATTGCCCGACTTTGAAGATTCTGAAGTTGTCGCAATTAGAAGTTATTACGGCAAGCATAAGAGTACCTAACTTGGAGTACTTTGAACTTACTCGTGATGAGGAATATGGTTAAACTGATGACTTCAAAGAGATGTCACATTCACCTCAAAGAATGAATCAAATTTCATATTTCATTATATCTGCTACAGACAGAGTCTTTATGAGATGTCACATTCACTACAAAGAATGAATCAAATTTCATATCTCATTATACTGTTCAACTTCAGCTGAACAAGAATTAATTCGCAAATAAATTTGTCTTTCATAAAGACCGCTTTAAATTGAACAGCAGTTCATATACTCATAGACGTGGACTTCTGGCCACTTATACGTATACGATATGAATATATTGTATTGATGAGACGGTGTTAAATTACTACACCCCTTTAAAACTTTGAACTTTAGGCCAAAGTTATAATATTGACTTATATGCTCATCTTTATAAATAAATATTTTGGAACTTCTGGTCCAAAATTATATAATATGTCCTTTTTCAAAATTTGTTGACAATAAAACAATATATAGACGGTTATTTATCAAAATTGATGTTATCTTATAACATGATAAACAAAACAAAAATTAGACATCGCTTTAATATATAATCGATCTAAGATGGTAAGAGATCAAATTCATACATATGAGTCAAAGTAAGAGTAAAAATCATGATTACGCCATCATATTTAAAGCATAAGTACGAACTAATGTTAGTGATGCCACGTCTATAATCACATGTCAACTATTAAAACCTAAACAAATTACATGGTAATAGATGAACCATATGCTGTCCACACTTTTCCATCTAATGATTAATTAGTTCATGTTAAAAATTGATAGTAGCGGGATTAGATTTAATGCTAATCGGATTAAAGCGTAAATATAGTGTCAAATTCAAGAAATAGTAAGCGATGCTTATAATCAACTGCCTTTTGAATGAAAGTTTATATACACATGAATTGCTGCTTATTCAAGATCCAAAATCAACATTATCAATATTAAATAATTTATCTCCATGTAAACTATTGCATATCATTAACAAATCCGTATACGGTATACCTTACCAAACAAAACTCAAACTATAAAGTTATAGCCAACAAAAATCAATTCTTAATAACATGACATATAATACGATAAGATGTATGATCCAAGACATGTTAACATTTACGTGCTACGGAGTATATGGTTTATACACACATGTTCTCTTTAAGTAATCAACTTAGTTGTTCTCATCATATCTAATTGGTTGTACGAGATTATTAATAATGGTTAGAGAATTCGTGCTGATAATGTGTTGTGAAATAAAGACAAGAGATAATTATAGGGAGAAGAAAAGAGAGACAAAACTGTATTCTTATTCCATTATGGATATATATATACAATGGGACAAATTTTCCATATGACAATATATTCTAGAGTATTCTAAGAAATGGACATCCATAAAATAAATACTATATATTAAATTCAGAAACCGAGGCACTTCCATGTAATTTATGAAAAAAAAAAATTAATGATAAGTAGAGGTAGCCCGGGCGAAGCCGGGCACCAATACTAGTAATATTTCATAACAGAAAACGTATTATTGTCAAACAAAATTATATTGTCCCTGAAACTGCTAAGGAGTCTTTGGAGAATGCAAAGGAATATTTGAGACCATTGGCAAAGAGGAGCTGTATTAGTCTGGGCATTCTGGATAATGTTGGGAAGAAGAGGAGCTACGGTTTCAGGGTGAATGTGCAAGATGTGGTGATGATTGATTCCTCTGATTCTTCCTCGTGTTCTGTCAATGGAAAGGCTGCTGATGCTGATGCTGATTCTGTTCATAAGGGTTTTGCGGAGGTTGGCCCAACACAACCTCCTCACTCACCATGATTGGCCTAATATGGAATTGTAGGCGCCTTAATAACACGGTCTTTCCTACAATTCCGAAGATAAGAGCGTTATTAGATAGTAAGTTTTATGATTTTATGTTTTTAATTGAGACCAAATGTAATGCTAGTAGTGTGTTCCCAATGTTTAGATCCTTGGGTTTTGTGAAGCATTTTGTGGTTGATGCCATAGGGGCTTCAGGTGGTCTATGGGTAGGATGGCGAAAGGAGGCTAGAATGAGCCTTGTAATGGCATGTAAAAATTATATCATCCTGTTGGTTAAGAAATTTAATGGTCTCTTTTGGTACCTTGTGCTCTACTATAGTGAACCGGAAGTGGCAAATCGCACACATGTTCTTATGGAGCTAGAAAAGTGGATGGACTCTTGTACATACCCCTTCCTTATTGTGGGAGATTTCAACCAAGTGGATTGTATATATGATAAATTAAGTAATAGTCAGAGACCCATAGAAGGAGCAAATGCTTTCAATAGCTGGAAGCTACGAAATGAGTTGATTGATATACCGTTTAAGGGGCCCAGATTCACATGGTGCAATAACCGGAAGGGGAATAAGAGGGTCTATGAACGTATTGATAAAGCAATGGCATCGAAGGACTGGCTTCTATTCTTCCCAAATACGGGTACCAAACATTATCCCATTCAATTGTCTGATCATGCACCAATTGAGGTGGACTTACAACTGACTAGGAATGAAGGAAAAAAACTGTATAAGTTAAATGCTTGGGCACTTGATTATGGGGAGTGTTTGCAAGGTATTCAAAATGTTTGGTCGTTTAATGTTTTGGGGTCACCGTCTTACAAGGTTGCTCGGAAACTGGCACGTATAAGGACTACCTTGAAGAAGTGGGCACTTGATAAAAAGGGGGAATGGAGGACAAAATGGGATGAGTTTGATTCGAAGCTGGAAAAAGGGATGACTACTGCGACAACGGGAGGCGGAGATGAGGATTTTATAAAGGCTCAGGATGAAGTAAAGGAATTTGCTAGTGCGGTAGCAGTTTTTTGGAAGCATGCTAAGGTGAAATGGACGGTAGATGGTGACACATGTACGAAATTCTTCTTTAATTGGGTGAAAGGTAGAGGCGGTAGGTACTATATACATGGTATTAAAGATACAAATGGTGTTTGGATTTACGGCCCTCATCTTGTTGGTATGGAATTTCAAATGATGTTCAAGACTCTCTACGAAGCGGATGATCATAACAATGGGGACCCTGGGTCAAGGCCAGAATCGGGGTTTGAAGGTATCCTTGCTTCGGTTACCAAGAAGGTTTCATCTGATCAATTTATGACCCTTAATAAGCCCTTTACATCCAAAGAGGTAAGTTGTGCGGTCTTTCAGATGGGGAAGTTTAAGTCATCTGGTCTGGATGGCATTCCGGCTTGTTTTTTTTAGAAATGCTGGCCCTTGGTTAAAAATGATGTCACTAAGGCTGCTTTGTCCATTCTTAATTCGGAGAGTCCTAAGAGAATTCAACAGAACATTTATTACACTAATACCGAAAGTTGATAATCCTGAAGGGGCATCGGACTATAAACCCATTAGTTTGTGTAATGTTTTCATGCGCATAGTTTCCAAATGTATTACTAATCGGGTTGCAAGGGTGATGGGTTCGCTCGTGAGCGAATCACAAAATGCTTTCATACCAGGAAGACTCATAAGTGACAATATTTTACTGGCACATGAAGCTATTCATAAGGTCACCAATCATAGGAGTGGAAAGTATGGTAAGTGTGTTTTCAAAGCGGACATGAGTAAAGCCTATGACAGAATTAAGTGGGATTTCTTGGAAGCAGTTCTCCGCAAGTATGGTTTTCCTGATAAATTCGTGAAGCTTATTATGAACTGCGTTACTTCAGTGACTTATGAGGTGTTGTTTAATGGTTCACCCCTACCTCGTTTTAAGCCAAATTGTGGCCTTCGGCAGGGTGATCCGTTATCCCCATTTTTATTCATACTCTGTATGGAAGTATTAGGAAGTCTCATGGATCAGGCAAGTACTGCAGGGATGATAAAGGGTATTTCTCGATCTATGTATGGGGGAGAAGCCGATTACTCATCTGTTTTTCGCAGACGATTCTGTTTTCTTCTTTGAAGATAGAGTTAACTCAGCAAAAAATCTAAAAAGGATAATTGATCTGTATTGCGAAGCGTCGGGTCAAAAATTGAATCACGAGAAGTCTGGTATCCTCTTCAGTCCAAGTACCACCTTGGCTAGTGCTCAAAAAGGAATGCGAGCGCTAAGTGTGAGGAATAGCAAGGGCATTGGTAAATACCTAGGAATTCCCGCAGAGTTCCAAGCATCAAAACAGGGGATTTTTAAATCCCTTGTCGAGTATGTGACGAAACGAATATCTTCGTGGAATGGAATTTTTCTATCACCAGCGGGTCGATTAACCCTCATTAATTCAGTCCTATCCAACCTTTCCAATTATTTTCTATCGGTTTTCAAAATTCCGGTAAGTGTGGCAATGAAGATTAATTCTTTATTGTCGCAGCTTTGGTGGACTGGGTGCAAGGGGGAAAAAATATTCACTGGTGTAGTAAGAACTTCCTGAGTTACCCTAAGAGTTCGAGAGGTCTGGGAATTCGAAACATCGAGTGCCTTAATAAGGCACTCTTAGCCAAGCATGGTTGGCGTCTGGTTTCTGGGGATGACTCTCTGTTTAGTAGAATATTCCGTAGGAAGGTTTTTTTAGAAGCTGCTTTTTCTGAGGGCATGACTATCAAGAATGGAGCGACCATCTCATGGGGGACAAAAGGAATTCTGTATGGGTTGGAGCTGATTATAGAGAAAGTTGGATGGAAACCGGGTTCAAATTCTACCTTGAATGTCTCAACTCAAATTGGGTCGATGGCGTACAACCGGAACCAAGAGATTACCTGCTGGATCCAAATTTTATGCACCTAAGGGAGTTAACAGTGAATCAACTTTGCCTTTCGGATCAAACATGGAATGTCGCGCTTGTGAGGTCTTTGTTCCAAGAAAAATACGCTGCCCGTATTCTTGCAATGCCACTATGCCAGTCGCAGATTAAAGATGAGGTTTTCTGGCCGTACACAAGGGATTGAGAGTATTCTGTTAAGAGCGGTTATGGATTAATATTTCAAGAGTTTTTCCACAAAAAGGGATCTGCTAAAGATAAAAAAAGGGTAAATGAGATGGGGAAAAACTTCTGCAAATCACATTTATTGAATCTGCCGGGTCCAAACAACTGGAAGATCCTTGTTTGGAAAATTATCACGATTACTCTACCTATGGGAAAGGAGTTTGAAAAATGAAGGATTGGGGAGTATTTTGAGTGTAAATTGTGCAGTCATAGCCAAGACCACGTGGAAACGGCACAACATGTTTTCAGGGATTGTAGCGTGTCCTATAGAGTATGGGCGGGTTCGGATTTAGGAATCCGAACGGAGGGTTCTGAAATGGTCGACATTGGAGACTGGATCATTAAATGGGTCCGGTACCTAGATAATCTTCAGGAGGGTGAACAGAGAGTACTTAGATTTTTAGCCACGCTCTGGGGTTTATGGACACTTCAGAATAAAATGGTTTTTGAAGGGTCCTTACTCCCTACACAGGTCCTCTTCCAGTCCATTGCGATGAGTATTGACAACAGTCTTAGTGGTATTCAATTGCAAGCGGAGCGGAATACGAATATGCAATTCCCTACTGTATTGCCGGAAGAAGTGCTCTCACAAGACAACTTGGCGATTAAGAATGGTCACCCAATACTCATCATTGGAAACTACCATCTTTGTCGAACTACAGGGTAAAGGTGGACGCTAGCTGGGATAAAAATTTCAATGCATCTATAGGATGGGTGGGATATGACAACAATGGTATGGTCGTGACAAAGGAAGGCAGGAAAATGCGAGCGGAATCTCCGTTGCAGGCAGAGGCATTGGGTATTTTGGAAGTCTTGAAGTGGGCAGAAGGAAAGGCTATTCTTCACCTGGAAGTGGTGTCTAATTCTCTACAATTGATCACTCAAATCGCAGGATTAGAAAGAGCAAGCCATTCTATTAAAGGCATTCTACGGGATTGTAATACTTATTATGCTTCTTTTCACTGTTTAGGTTTCTATTATATTCCTAGACATCTTAGGCTATGTTCTTTTGGACTGAAATTGTCTGAACTGAACTGAACTGAACTTAATGGAGCTGAACTGAACTGAACTGATCTGAACTGAACTGAAATAATAATAAAAAGATTATATTAATAATAATAATAATAATAATAATAATAATAATAATAATTATAATAAATACTATAATAAAAATATAACCAATAATAATAATAAATATTATTATAATATTATTCATTAATAATAATAATAATATATTAATATAATCTAATAATAATAATCTAATAAGATATATAAAAAATAAAATATTAATATAATAATAAATATAGAAATAGTAATAATAATATATAGTAATATAAATGATAACATTATTAATAATAATATAATATATTAATAATAATAACTAAAAAAATAAATAATAATAATAATAATAATAGGTCTAATATAATAACTTATTAATATAATAATATTAAATATAATAATATTAAATATAATAATAATAATAATAATAATAATAATAATAATAATAATAATAATAATAATAAATATGTGAATAATAATATTAATAATAATGAGTATATTAATAAAATAATAAATAATAACTTATTAATATAATAGTATTAAATATAATAATAATAAATATATTAATAAAATAATAAATATAATATAATATAATAATAATAATAATAAATGTATTAAATATAAATATAATAATATAAACAATACGAATTAATTATTAATAAATATAATAGTAATATAATAAATATAAAAATAATACTCCCTCCAATTTCATTTATTGTTCCCCTTTCTTTTTGGTATAAGAAATAAGAGAATCAATTTGGACCACACAATATACATGACCCCACATCAAATTGATTTTGGACCACACAAAGTTGTACAAAAAAAGGAAAGAGGGAACAATAAGAAAAATGGATGGAAAGGGAAAGAGGAACAATAAATGAAATTGGAGGGAGTATAATAATAATAATAATAATAATAATAATAATAATAATAATAATAATAATAATAATAATAATAATAATAATAATAATAATAATAATAATAATAATAATAATAATAATAATAATAATAATAATAATAATAATAATAATAATAATAATAATAATAATAATAATAATAATAATAATAATAATAATAATAATAATAATAATAATAGTAAATACACTAAAATAAAAATAATAATAATAATATCAATAAGAATAATAATAGTAATGTTGAAATAAACTGAACTGAACTGAACTGAACTTATTAGAACTGAAATTAAGTCCAAAAGAACAGGGCCTTAATACAATAGCGCATGACGTAGCCTGTCATGCAATGAGATTGTAGAACCTTTATTTACAGTTGTTAAAAAAAAAAAAAATTTATTGTCAAACAAACCAATATCTCTCGAACTGGTTGGATAAACCAAACACCCTTTATACGAGTATCTCACATGTATTGATGGGGTTAATAATAGAAAGTTCTGACTTTTTTTACAGCTCTCATCCACAAGGATGTTATACGTTGGTTTCAATTAGAGCTGACAAGTCTGACCCGACCCGAATGACCCGACCCAAAACCGAGCAAACCCGACCCGACCCGACCCGAGAATATTGCAACCCGAAACCGAAACCGACCCGACCCGATGATGACCCGTAACCCGACATGACCCGATGACCAGTGACCCGAAACCAACCCGACCAGACCCGATGACGACCCGTAACCCGACTTGACCCGATGACCAGTGACCCGAACCCGACCCAGACCCGACCCGATATTGACCCGACCCGATACTGACCCGATTAAATTGATAAACAAACAATCATTAAGCTTAATATTGATCAAAATGAAAGTGATTTTGTAATCAATCAATATATATAACTAAAGGAGGCTTTTTTTTTCTAATTATACTATTAGCATTAGAATTAGGAGATAATTAACTATTTATAATTTTTCTATTATAATTAGGAATATAATTTTTGCTATTAGAAATGAGAATTAATTAGTTATTTTACAATTTTCCTATTAGAAATAGGAAATAAATTAACAATTTATTATGGCTTTTTTTTTCCTAATTATACTATTAGAATTAAGAGATAATAATTATTTAAAAATTTTCTATTATAATTAGGAATATGATTTTCCTATTAGAAATGAGAATTAATTAATTATCTTACAATTTTATTATTTGAAACACTAAATAAATTAGTTATCTACAATTTATTAATATTAAAAAAGTATTCATTAGTATTTGTTCACTTTTTGTTAAATTAGAAGGAAAACAAACCTTTAATATATCGATAATATCCAATTTTATAACAACTTCCGATTAAAAAACTAAGGTATTATGTGGTTAAAAGGCCCTAGGCCAAACTGGGTTGTGACAAATGTGTATGCATAATACGTACTGCATGGAATTTACTCATGTAAAGAGTAAAATGAACGCTGAAATATGCCCCTACGTCTTTTATTATTACTAATGTCATATTTAATTATACATAATACGAAGTTTATTTTTCAAATGTCATATGTATTTCTCCTACTAATTTTAAAGTTATTTCCCTCACAATAAATTCAACTTCTATTGTTAATTTATTATAATATTATTTACATTCATTTGTCATTATATAAAAGTATATTAATCAAAATTTAAATAAGATATTCACAAATTAATGATAAGTACAAAGTTTGATATCTATTTTTCAAGGAGTATTAAAAGATAAAGAAAGTTGTTGCTAATTTGCGAATCGAAATATCATTTTATGACAAATGAGTAAATGTTTTGAAAAACTTTATTGTACAATTGTTTTACAATTTAAAGTAAAAATGGTACCACGAGTAATAAAATAGATTTGAATGAGGCTTGAAGGTAAATTAGATACACTTATTATAGAAATATGTATAAGGTTAAGATTCAATTCAAGCAACGATCAACATTAAAAAAAAGTCATGAAAAACACATAAAAGGGTAAGAGTAGTTTTTCCCTAACATAGTGAAGACCGTCTCTCACAAACTTTTCTTCTGATAAATTTACATGCGTAAAAAACCGGTACTATTCAATTATATGGAGCAAACTAATTATTGTTGATGCTATATATATATATATATATATATATATATATATATATATATATATATATATATATATATATATATATATAAGCACAACATCACTATAATTTAGGGAGAGATACGAATTGGGGAAGGTGAGACATATTCGCCATGCATAATATGATGTTTTAACCACCTTAAGGCAAAAATATAAAAATAAATGAAAAAATTTAAACCTAAAAGGGGGTCACGTACTTGCCAACTCTTCTATAACTCTCTACCGCATTAATATTCTCATGAAATTTATGACATTTATTTCATATTAATAAAAAAAATGATTATACTGCTTCGTACAATTTGTGATTTATAATTTTTAGCTAACTTATTTGAACTTGCTTAAATTTATTTCAAATGAGAAGATGGAGGGCAAGACTATTGTTATAGGGGGGTGTCATAGGTAGCCCCAGCCATGTAGTATTGCATTGAAATTTGGTTCACATTTAAAGGTAGGTCTATAGTTTGACCGGGAGATATAACATTTAACTACATGTTAATGTTTTTACGTAACTACCATTAGGAGTGGGCACCGGTCCAAAACCGGACCAAACCAGACCGGAACCGGTTTGGACCGGAACCGGAATCGGAATCGACAAAAATCATGGACCGGATTTAAAAAATTCCGGTCCAAGACTGGACCGGACCGGTTGGACCGGAATTTGTCATTACATGACCACTTTTACAAATTCCGGTCGTTGGACCGGATTAAAATATAATTTTAAGAAAAGAAATGCAAATAACAATAGTTCCGGTCCAAACCGGTCCGGACCGGAAAATACATGTCCCGGACCAGAATCTTAGAAAATGGTGGACCGGAGATCGGACCAGAATTTTTAATTCCGGTCCCGGTCCACTAGATTTCGGTTAAGACCGGTCCATTTTTCTGGTCCGGACCGATTTATGCCCAACCCTAACTACCATTTGACCCAACAATGATTATTGTTTTCCTTGACCAATTAAAAACAAACAGGTATTAATGAACAAAATTTAAAAACTCTCAGTTCCATGTATCATATATATAAACTTCATATTGATTTTATTTTCTTAAAAAAACAACATTGTCGAGAGCAAGGGTTAGTTTACATTGGATGATGGATTTTTCTAGAAGTAGAGGTTTGATCATGTGTGTGAATAGGGAAGACAAATAGGGGTTTGCGCAAAAGATTTTGTTTCAAATGAGAAGATAGGGGCCAAGACTATTGCTATAGGGGGTGTCATAAGCAGCCCTAGCCATGTAGTATTTCGTCGGAAGTTGGTTCAAATTCAAACGTACTTCTATACTTTGACCGGGAGATATAACATTCTAACTACCTCTAAATGTTTTTACATAATTACAATTTGATCCAGCAATGATTAAATTATGGTGGTTATTCGAAAGAAGGAGATTTGTTGCATCATTGAGTTGATTATGCAGAGTAGATATTATTGTTTTCCTTTACCAATTGAAAAACAAACAAGTATTAATGAACAAATTCTAAAAACTATCAGTCCAAGTATCATATATATAAACTTCATATTGGTTTTATTTTCCTAAAAAAAAAATTATTTTATTAATCAAACACTATTTTATTCTTATGTAAATATTATGTTAACGGGAATTATTTGTTGGTCATGCGGCATACATAAAATCTTAGACATGAACGATGTACTATATGTCTATATTCCATTTTATTGTGAAAGTATCACACATTATTTTAATATCCGTGCAACGCACGGGCAAGAAAACTAGTTAGATTGTTATGTTTGACTTAATAATGAAGTAATTAAACCAAATAATGCATAAAAACTAAATTTAATGGTCAAAAATTGAAGTAATGTGATAAAGTAACCGGACCCGATAATGACCCGACCCGACCCGATACATCATTTGACCCGGAATGACCCGACCCAAACCCGACCCGATCCGATACATCAGTTGACCCGAAATGACCCGACCCGATAATGACCCGAACCCGACCCAAAAGGGGTGGCTGACCCGATATGACCCGAACCCGATATAACCCGACCCGACTTGACCCGACCCAAACCCGACCCGACTGACCCGATTGCCACCTCTAGTTTCAATCAACCTAGTTTCCTTTCTTTATAAAAAAAAAAAGGGATATTCTCTCGTGTACCCCTCAGTTTTTTCATTTTCTATGATATACCCTTCTTTTCATGCAAAAAAACTTTGACCGTCAATAACTCTTGGCTACAAGTTCAGAATACGATAAATTTTTTTTCTAACTTGACTGTCTTTAAGAGGTCTTCCGTTTGAAAAAAAATTCACCGACGTCTCAACTTGTAGTCGGAAATTATGGTCGGTCAAAGTTTATTCGTTAAAAAATGTTTGACCAACCATAACTACCGTCTACGAGTTCAAAAAGCGGTGAATTTTTTTTTCAAATTGAAGGCCTTGACGAGATAATTGGTTTGAAAAAAAAAATTACCGTTTTCTGAACTCGTAAGAGAGAATTATTGTCGGTCAAAGGTTTTTTTGCAAAAAACATGGGTACACCATAGAAAACGAAAAAGTTCGGGAGTACACGAGAGAATATCCCAAAAAAAAAAAAAAGCATCGAAGATGAGGTTAAACAATGGTGAACTAAAGTGCAGTAATGTGGTAATAGCTCCCTCTCATCCGCTGTAAATAAAAGCTCCAGTTTTGTGGTAATTTCATTGTTTTATTTTGTGATTTTTATTGTATCTTGATTTTCGGTTAACCGGGCAAGTCTGCATCTTTTTCCTTTATATCTTGCCATTTCTCCAGTTTCATTTGCTCTTTGCATGCTTGATTGTTGCTTTGATTTAGTTTAGCTCATGGTGTAATTAGGTTAAATGTTAATGGAGTTCTTTGCTCTTTTTGCTATCTTGATTGCTGTTGAATTTGTTTAGCTATCATCTAAACCAAAAGCTTAAGTCGATTGTGGAAGCATAATCAAGGGTTTCATACTTCAATACATACGCTCACTCGAATGCCCTTTAGGATTTAAGAGTGAATAACAGGCCGTCTGAAAATTATGACAGCCTATTATTATTTTCATAGGATCAATATTTTGTAATATTAAGTTTACTTTTATATTTATGTAAAATAATGACAGAAATTCAAAATTGTCCTGATAAATGTTGAATGTAATTCAAAAATGAACAATAGGATGCATTACTCTCTACGGGTTTACGGTAGTCGGTAGTCTCCCCTGTAATTAAAAAGGAACTGTTTTATACTTATACGCCCTCCGTCCCAATCATTTGCTTAACTTTGCTTAAAATACCACTCACAAAGAACATAAAAGGTAAACAAATGATCGTGACAAAGGGGGTAATTTGGATTAACGATAAGAAGGTAAAATATATAATTTGAAGAGGGTTGATCAATATTATAAACAAGGGCAGATAAACAGCTTGCTTAACAGCATGTCGGTAAGTGATTCTTAGTTGATCAATGTTATAGACACTCTGATAATAATTTGTTATTCTATATTCCTCAATCATTTTTGTCTATTTGCCAGATTTGTTCAAAACAATGGAAACGTTATCTTCACGTAGAAGGTCTAATTTGAAGAGGGTTGATCGGATCAGTGGGCTACCCGACCATCTTTTGTGTCGCATTTTAGCATTTCTTCCTACTAGATCTGCCATGGCTACTAGTGTGTTATCTCGGAGATGGGAGTATGTCTGGACTGGTGTACCTGTTCTTGTATTCACTTATGATCCAGCTGACATTGCATACAATTCTTTACAGATTCCCGTCACACAATACGAATCTTTGAAGCACTATATGAACAGAGTACTGCTTCACAATAGTGCACCATGCTTAGAACGAGTGGATTTTGCTGTCCTCGTTGATATGAAAGACAAAGACCGACATGAGTGGTATAAGGTGTTATCGAGACGTTTGTTGGAATTATTGCTTCAAAAGAAGCTCTTATTATCCCACATTAGTATAATCGTTGGGATTGTTGGAAGTGTTGGAATTTTATGTGGTTTTTGCACAATTTCCAAGTTTGATAGTTCAGTCTTCTATGCTGACTATTGCGGTTTTCCCATACGGATTACTCAGTCTTCTAAACTGAGTGTTGCCTTCTCCATGCTAATTGTGCGGTCTTCCAAAAAACAATTTACAAGACATATTTAATACGCTTCTAAAATCCTTCCTTATGTACCTATAAATACTACCTATTTTGTCATTCCAAAATACAACACATTCTCTCTTTTACTCTTTCTCAATATATTCCCTCTCTAATTTGTTTCTTTCATAGCTGATTTTGGCACGTTCTGTTAGTAATTCTCAATCTGAGTCTTTGTCGTACACCTTAGACTCGGAAGTCGTGTAACCCTGGGAAGTTGGTTGCTAAGAGGCCGTGTGTATCGAGCGGGACAAATTCAACTTTAGGGCAGTGATTCTATCACGCCACGACATCTTTCTCACAAAGTTCTGTAAGTTTTATCTGTTCATTGTTCGTGTAATAGTCATACCGCCTACAACGTTCAGTTAAGGAACTGAACCTATTCTATGGTGAATTGGAGACTTTGTTTATAATGTTGTTGCTGGATGGTACTTTAGGAGAACACCTTGTTGCTTTAAGATTACAATGTGTTGACTCTTATAATATAAATGTTGTGTTTACTTCCATGGTACATCTTCCAAGGCTAGAGAAAATCCACCTACAGCGTGTCGAAATTAGTGATGACAACGAGCCTTTTAAGGTCTCTAATTCCTGCTTCTCCTCACCTCTGGGAACTTAGTATTCTTGAGAGTAATGATAAAATTAATTTCTGTTGCTCGACTTTGAAGATTCTGAAGTTGTCCACAGTAGGGATTATTTCGGGCAGCATTGGAGTACCAAACTTGGAGTACTTTGAACTTATTCAAGTAAATGACAGTGAAGGAAATGACTGGTATCATTTGATAATGACTGGTGATATGCAACAATTGGCTGAAGCAAAGGTTGATTGTTGTATGAAACTAGCTGCATGGGGTGATCTTTTTGAAGCACTACGGCATGTGATCAAGCTCAATGTCGCTATAAGGCCAATATATGTGAGTAAATATGCATACATTAGTAGTTGAAATGGCTTATAGGATTATCAGCATTACTATTTTAGGTACTTATGTTTAGGATTGTGTGGGGAGAAAAGGGGTGAGCATTCTTGCTTGGAACTAGTAGTAACTATTGACTCACACTGCAGGAGGATGATTTGACGGAAACCACAACAGTGCATCTCAAGCTTCCGTATTTCAATAGGTTAAAATATTTGGAAATCCACTGTATTGAAGAGCATTGTATACTACAAACAGGAATGTTGCTGAAGCATATGCCTAATTGTGTGTCCTTGATAATACACATGGTTGGTATCGTCTTTCTAACAAGTTCTTGCTTAAATTTTCTTTTAATAATGTTTCCTTAATGCTCCCTTCGTATCTACCATAGTAACAACATTACCGCAGTGCCTCAAAGAATCTAACCAATAACAGGCTGTGGGCAGGTAGATGTACTCAGGCTTATGCTAGTATTTACGCCTTTACGGCATATTTAAGGCTGTTTTTGGATGACCAGTAACAAAAATTGTATTGTGCGTGCACGACTATTGCTTTATTGCTTTACAACAAACGAAGCATGGAATACTGAGCACCAACAATTTGGGTCAAAGAATACCAACAATTTGGATATTGGAGATGGTCCTCTTATAATGTTTTCTCTCTTACCTAATTTTATGTAATGTTTGACAAAAAAGTTTCAACTTCAAACTGATTTCCATTTCTTTTGCTAGCTTTGGTCATGGAGCAGCGACGTTGACGAACTGGAGGGTTGGCCTGAGGTTGATTCTTTAGGTTTGGGGTTACATGTTGAATATATAGAAATTGATGGTTTTGGCAGGAATAAACTCGTTAGTGTTGAGCTTCTCAAATATCTCCTGGTTTGCTGCACAAAATTAAAGGAGGTGAAACTCCATCTGCACGAACCACGGCTAAGTGATAAACAGAAGAATGTGATGCGGAAGACGGTAATGAAGCTTTCGAGGCCATCCGGCTGTAAAATTATCATCAATGATCTGCCAAGTGAACTTACTTGCATACCTTTCAGGTCTAATCTATGTTTGTTGTTGCACCTCTTGGTAGTTGGTACACTACTCTTCCTTGTTATCTTCCGCATATTACAAATTACAATTAAAATTTGCTGGCAGTCTCCTGCTATATCTATTTCACCTTTGTCGATTTCATTCGACTTTTTCTTTTCCAATTTCTACCATTAATGTCTTTTTTAAGATTTAATTGTTTTTTTTTGTTTGCATGTTTCTTTGGACTTTCTCGGCGTATTCCAAACATAACTTTACTAACAGATTCCGTTTATTAGACCCATTAGTTGACCTTGATACTCTCTTTTTTGAATTAAAAGATTTAACCCTATCTCCTCCCTCGCCCTGCCTGGGCTGCCTCCCTCACTTATTCTTCATGGTCAAGTGTGGTGAATGTTGAGGCAGAGCGATGGGGGTTTTGTGGTGGCCGTCGGATGGTGGTTCAATGACAGGCTCGACGATGTGGCTTGGCTGCTGGTATATGTCCTGGTGAATTGGTGATGGGGCTTCAAGGTTAAAGGTGGAACTGGTGGTGTGAAAAGGTGTTTAGGTGAAAGTGGTTGGTGGTTTTGGTGATGAATGGATGCAGGGCCTTGGTTGATGGGTTTGAGTTGGGCTCACAGCAGTTACTCGGGCTTGGTTAAAAACAGATTTGCTTAGAAAATCTTATGCTCAGTCTGCGGAACAAAACAGGCTGAAGCTTTAGCGATTCTAGAGGCACTAAAAGTGGGCTATTCAAGGAAATATTCTACATGTCTGCATTTTCTCCAACTGTCTATAAGTCACTGAACCCATATTAGGAAATTCGTCTATTAAAATGTTTATTAGGGTGGTTGTTAGCGACATCTCTACTAAAGGTTGTTATTTCCATGGTCTTTATTTTTGGGTTTTCGCTATGCTGCTTGTCATGATTCAATTGAAACTTGCTTTTTGTTTCATGACTCGCTCGGATACTTTCCGTTAAATCAATTATGTCAAGATCCTCTTTTTCTTCCGAAAAAGGGATGGACGATCTTCTTTGATGAATCCTCTCCTTCCTGTTTGGTCTCTCTGACATTTTTTTTTTTAAATTTTTTCTTCTACTGTTTCGTCCTCACTTCCTTTCATTTCTAGGGTTTCTTTCAGTTTTTTAGTAAACTGGGTGATCCGTGTTTTACAAAAAAAGATTTCATCTATAATAATTTTGCTCTTCTCGCGTATTCTATTAACCAAAAAAATACCATCAATGATGTCATTGCTAGCTATATTATGTTGGTGGTGAATGATAAATGGAACTGCTGAGGAACTAGTACCAGCCTCCAACAATCCCAAAGGCGGCCCAATGCACGATAGGATGTATGTTTCAAACTTCATCCTCCGCAAAAAAAGGTACCCTCAGTGTCAAGAATTTGAACATCCAACTATGGCCCTTTAAATCCCAAATGCAGCTTACTGAACAAGGGAGCATCAAGTCATGGACGGCGTTTCTTGAGTTCCAACTTCCGACATAGAGAATTGCTTGAGTCAGCTTATCGTGCGGGTTTAGTTGGTGGGACGAGTCTCCGACTACCACCATTGGTGGGTACCCAAATCTCAAGACTGCCACCGAGACGAGACAGTAAAGGACTTCACCTGAATCTGGTACAAGTTAGCCTTAAGGATGCTATGTTAGGGGTAACGCCATCAGAACCAGAAGATGCGCAAATAAATGATGGTGGTTGTATTAAGTATATCAAATACGGCCATATAAGTATAGGCAGAACCACAGAAGTAAACAAACAAACATATGAGTCATACCTCCAAAATCAATATAGAGAGTTAGCTACCAGTTTTCATTTCTTTTTCTTGCCGTCTCTGCTTATGAAGTAAGCTAAGCAGTGCAACTTTGTTGTCAACTTTTGTATAATGCCACTAATCAGAAATAGTTTCACACAAGGGCAATTAATTTCAGGCAGCAACTATTTCATCTATACTAGCAAGCTCTTCAAACTGAGCTTTGGGCTCTAAGTCGATAAACTGGTTGGATTTACTAGCCAAATGCGAGATGCTGACCCTTCCTTCACGCTTAATATAGTCAGCAACAGCTTGCATTTCTTCAAGTGAGATGTATATGTATTTCCCTCTATCATCCATGACACCTGAAAGCCTCCCTACAAATTTTCAGAAAGGAAAAGCATGTTTATTGGCAAGATGGCAAAAGAAACTATAGAGCCTATTGAAGATAAAAAATCAAGGCTACAATAATACGATCATTAATCAATTTATATTTTTTTTAGAGGAGCCTTCTGAAGATATATAGAGGTCTTTCAGTTCTTTGACATCACACACAGGGAGATCTCACAGAATAAAATCAATAAACATATAGAACAAATGCTTAAAACTTCGCTCGTATTGTCTTATGAATTGTACGGTGTGAACTCATCATATACGGAGTATATCTTACTGAATCATAAATACGGAATAAACACACAAATGGCTTCACATGATGGAAATAATAGCATCGAACACATATTTGGCAACAATGCAAGGTATATACCCTTCAGATTTCAGGCGTACTAAAACCAAAGAAAGATAACTAGATGATGGGGACCTCCTAGATTGTTCAACTTTCATCGAGATGGCAACCAGTAAATGTTAAAATAAAGAATTAATTTGTACTGAGCATAAAACAAGAGAATGCTTCGGGTACATACCAATGCTTTCTAGTGAATTGATGCGATTGATGCACTCCTGTTGATAGGAAATCACATTGCAAAGAAACGTCAAAAGCAAGAATTATAATTATATACTTCACGTCACTTTAAAAGGAGAAATAGATAAAACAACGTACCTGAGTCCTCAGTCTAAACTCAGCAGCGAGGTCTTCCAGAGGGACGCATTTGTGTTTCTGGATTGATGAGTTAAGGAATAAGGCATTGAAGTCAAAAATAAACATTTGGTAGCTAAGGGAAAAAAAAAAAAAAAAAAAAAAAACACCAGGCATTCAACCCTAAATTAAGAACAAAGAGACTATCAAATCAAGTCCAACACACTAATCCACAATGTTAAAAAATAAGGTCATTAATCGTCCCAGATTCTACCTTGATGTATTCCACAAAGTCAGCAAGCAAGTCCTGGTTCTCTTGTGCCTCATTTTCCGTAGTGCCTTCAGCGTCAATTGAAAATGCCCCTTTCCACTTTTGAAACTCTAATGCAGCTGCTGCTTCTTCTTTAGCTTTCCGAGCCTTGGCTTCTTCTTCCTACACAAAAAGGATTATCTTCAGAAATACTCCACTTTTTTAATAGTAAATTTGAGGATCTGGAACTTGGATTCATGAAGATGGGGGAACGGAACAACAACAACATCACCCCAGTGCCTCAACGGCTCCCGCAAATTGCGGGGTACGGGGGATCGGATGTACGCAGCCTTACCCTTGTGTTAGCAACACAAAGAGGCTGTTTCCGAATGACCCAAGATGAAAATTGCGTCGAGAACTGTATCGAAGGACCGCTACTTCACAAAAGAAAGAAGCACGGCCACTTTAGTGAGCCATGTTCCAATCATGTACGCTGCTTTCCAATAAGATGTCAACTATTAGAGTGATATTAGCACGGGTCTTGTGCACCAACACCAACAATCCAACACCGACAGTCAAATGACGTCCTAGGAAACCATAATGCATAACGAAGGAACAGTTTTAAAAGACAAGCATAATAAAAAACATAAAATACCAGTTGGCGCTCTTGTGCTTCACGCTCCTCATCTTTCCTTCGCCGCGCTTCTGCATAGCGATCTTGCTTTGCTACCCTTGTATCACGTGCAGCTTGGTCAGCCTTACCAAAAAAAACTTAAGGGTGTCAAAAAAGTAATGGCTATGGATGGAAAGTAATTTTGTCAAATAGATGAACAATCTTAGGCTATCAAACTTGGTAGTCGAGACAGGTATAGTAAATATCTTGCCCCTTACGATCCACATAAGAAGGCCATCGCTACAGCTCAGACGAGAATATAATACATTTTTCATTATTTTAAAAAAAGAAAAGGCATTTATCATACTTCTCTCTGCGCCTCCCGTTCTTGTCGCTTCTTATCTTTTTTCCTTGAACCCCTAGCTTCATCATGCATCCCAGCAGCTTCATCATCACTGTCATCTAGAACATCTGCGTTTACAATATGAACGAACCATTACTATAACCCTAGTCTTAAAAGGCATGAGACGCGCCAAGGCAAAAAGGACAAATGACGATGAGGTACAAAGCGAAGGAACATGCCTCGCAGACATGAGATTCACTTTCTTGCAAACAAATTTCTATATTCAAAATAAATTTTTGAACATCATCTTTTACAGGATTTTCCTCTAGTGAGTAGTGACTAATGGTATGTTAGGATAAGGGGATTTGGAGAAAAAGAAAGGGGAGGGAAATGGAGGGAGATGATGTCATTTGTCTGGTTAACAAAATAGAGGTGGATGGATTTGGAGAAGAGGGTGAATCCCTCCATTTCCCTCCCCCAAGGCAAATGAAAATCTCTCCAACAAAGGTGATAATGGGACAAAAACCTTTCCCCATCCATTCCCCCTTCCCTTCCCTTTGCTTCCATCCTAACATATCCCTTCCCTTTCCCTCCTCTTTTTCTATCCAAACAAGGCCTAAATCTTTTTTAGGAGTTTAAAGGGTGTTAACATGTAAACGAGTAAAAGTTAGGGATAATGCCCAAAGGAAAGGAATAATAAAGAACTAGAAGGAAAAAGTGTGAAATTTTCATCGTAGTGCACCAAAGAGGTGCACTTTAGGCGTACCAAGGAATTTTGGCCAGTGCCTCACTGAGCCTTGGGCCGGTGGGCATTTTTAAACTAAAACTCCAACACACTTCAGAACCTTCTATAAAATGCGTACACGCTGCAACCGATTAAAATTTTGTACAGAAAGACTAGATAAGCTAAAAATTATAACTTCGGCGTCCTCCACCCTGTTAATTACCAAGGGGGTAAGGATCAACTAGCTTCTACCAACACTTCTTCGTTTTAAACCAAGTCGCTTAGATTGTTAGATGTCGTGTAAACACGGTACTGAAGAATCAAAGATAGCTGAATAACATTCATAACAATCACACATTTACATTTGCCATACCACAAATTCACCCATTAACAAACTCAGACACACATCGACTCCCAAAAACCCTAATCAGAAAAGGAAATGGGATATCCATATCACCAAACAATATAGACTAACCTTCGGTAGCTACTGCAGCTGACGAGGTACTAGCTCCAGAAGCTGGTCTTCGACGCATACGACGAGCACCAGTTGCTCTAACCACATTATCCCTCTGAGGAGCCTGAAATACTTACAGTCAACCCCATCAGCCTCAATACACATAAAACCTAATCCTACTCCCACAATACACACTTAGGCTTTGTTTGGATTTTAGTTTGAATAGGGGAAATGTGCACTGAGGTGCAATGCGCAAGGCGAAGGCGCACACCTTTTTGATGCCAGGCACCCTATTTTTAGGTACAAATTTGTATTTTCCCAAAAAACAATTGGGCAAAATTTTTAAGAGTTTTCATGTTGGCTAACATGTATAGTCACTAAAAGTTAAGAATTATGGGGGAAAAGAAATGGCATAATTAAAGATCTAGATGAAAATTATGGAAAGTGCGTGCTAGTGAGTCTTGTTAAGTGAGCCTCATCTAAAAAGTGCACCTAAAATGCAGAGGCATTTTGGTTAGTGCCTCATCCGTTACCAGCCTTAGGCGCACTCGAGGAGCGCTTTTTTAAACTAAGCATTTGGATAGCGGAATTTGGAGGGCAAGGGAAGGGAGTAATGGATCCCTTCTACAATGAAAATTAAAATCCCTCCACCTCCCTTTCCCTTCCTTCCTCTTTTGGTTTTCAAACAAGGCCTTAGCATGTTTTCTAGCATGAGATGATCAGAACAAATCAATGACGATTACATATTTGTAGTTATCAACTTCATTCACAAAGCATCTAATCAGTACAAAAACAATGAGTAGCATTACTCATAGGCTCATAGCTCATAAAGATGTTTATAGATATTGAACTTGAGTAATCGCAATTCCATCCAGACACGTAAAATTCAATTACCGTCACTCATTCATATAGGTGAACCTAGGTGATTCCAGCTAAAATATTAGAAAAAACTTTACCCAAAATTGGTGAAGACGAGTTGTCATTAGTTCAAGATAACAGATTGAATTATTGAACTTGAGTTCGCAATTTCATGTCATGTTCAATGGTCGGTTGTCCATTGAACATTGAAAATTCTGAAATTTTTATTCAGATTTTCGAACTTTTTTCTAGTTTCCCTTATTGCATTACTAGTTAGCCCCCCAAGTACAAATCCTGATTCCACTGCTGATTGCAACCCAGTTAAGCGAGATTTAACGAGCAATAGACACAACAGCATCCCATCATAGATTCATATGATTAGTAAAAGTAAACATAATTCCAATAAAATAACATTATTAACAAAGCAAGCTAGAAACTTTAGCTAAACCTGAGGTTCTTCAACATGTAAATGAGCAGCAGTAGAATCGTGACGACGTTTCCAGAAATACAAAGGAATTAACGCAACTATAAGCAGCATAGATAGTATTGCCACCAATATATCATCCATCTTCAATATCTACTAACTGCCCACCAAATATTACCATTAAAATCAAATACACATCAATGTAAAACTCCCTAATTGGCTTTAATTAGATTAAATTCAACAGAGATTTCCAGAAAAAACACCTAATTATGTACCTATTAAATTAAAACCCAGTACTTTGGGATATGATTATGTAATTATGAAAGGAAATCAAAAGACTTCACCTGATTAACGATGGAATTACTGGAATTGGAAGGGATGATCAGTGAAGTTGAGAGTGTATGAGTTGAAGCAGAAGGGATTCTCAGATGTACATACAAGGTGTTGAGCTCTGAAGGCAACACGTTTCGAGCTTTTCTATTGACGTTTTTTGAATGCTTTCACTCAAAAATGATGGATATGCAAGAACAATTGGGAGATTTGGGAGACAAATTAAATGGGAATATTTTATTACTCTAAATTTGTGATCTATAGGTGTCTTATGTAGGCCTGGCTGACTCGATTCGAATAACCCGATTTAATAAGGTTGATACGAGATTCGAAAGTGACACAAATATGAACCGAACACTGAATTGAAACAACCCAGACCCAACCTGAACCTTAATTGACCTAATCTTAGATGACCCGATCAGAAAAGACCTGACTTATCTTTAGCTTGATCCAAAATGACTGAAAGTGACCCAAAAGGACCAACAAATACAATGTCATATTGATGCTATATACATCAAAATAGAGCATGGAAGCTACTCCTCAAGCTTGCAATGAGTTAAAATATATACTTGATCTTTACTGCAAAAGTTCTGGCCACATAATTAATGAGCAGAAATCTGCTATTGCCTTTAGCCCTAATTGTACACTTAGGATTACTCAAGAATGTATTAAGACCCTGCAAGTCTGCCCACGTAATGAAATGGGGCGATATTTGGGACTCCCAACTGATTTTGGGTCTTCAAAACGTGAAATTTTTGCTTATCTTCTTGAGAATGTTCGTAAAAGGATTTCACACTGGACAAATGCTCTCTTGTCTGCTGCTGGTAGAGTTACTCTTATCTACTCGGTTCTATCTTCACTATCTCTTTTTTCTCTATCGGCATTTCGAATGCCGGTAAGTGTGAGTTCAAAAATTGATTCTTTGATCTCACAATTTTGGTGGGGTGGATGCCGTGTAGGAAAGAGCATTTCTTGGTGTAGTAAACTTTTTATGCAGTGTCCAAAATCTATGGGAGGTTTGGGCTTTCGAAACACCTCATGTCTGAATCAGAGCCTTTTGGCCAAGGTTGGGTGGAACATTGTTCGAAATCCTACTTCTTTGGTTGGTCGTGTTTTAGGACGTAAGCTCTTGCTTACACAGGATACTATTCAGACTATGAACTTGGGCAAGCATGGGTCTTTCTCATGGGGTGGTCGCAGTATACGTTGGGGTTTGGAGCTTCTCAGGACTCATCTAGCATGGGAAGTGGGATTTCCTTCCAGTCTTGATGTATGGCGTGATAATTGGCTCCATGGTACATCCCTTGCTCAATTAACAAATTTGGGGGACCTTGAACTGCTCTCCAAGCCGTCTATTCAAGTTTCGTCCCTTCAAAATCCTGATGGTGAATGGAATATTGAAAAGGTTGAACAAATTTGTGGGTTTGAATCTATTCCCTATGTTTTGGCAACACCTATTCCTTGTCTTGATGTTGGTGATAATCTGTACTGGTCTTTGACGTCTACTGGGAATTTCACGGTTAAAAGTGCATATGGAATTGCTTTTACTAAGCTATGGGAGGAAAAGGCTACTCTTAAAGATAAATCCCGTTTATCTCCGTTTTTATTAGATTTCTGCAAACGGGACTTATGGTCTTTACCCGTTCATAATAAATGGAAGATCTTCCTCTGGAAAATCATGTTTGATTTATTACCCTGTGGTCAGGAAGCATTGAAGCGAAATCTGAAATGGAACTTTTTTTTGTTCAAGTTGTTGCTCCTCTCCATCTAAGCTTGAATCTTTAAGTCATATCTTCCGAGATTGTCCTTTGGCTGCTCGTGTTTGGTTTGCTTCCCCTTTGGGTATTCGTGTTCAAAGCGGAGTATCTATTTCTATCCAACAATGGATTGTCAATTGGATTAAGTTTTTCAAGAAATATACTGATCCTACCTTTCTTATCTCTTCCTTTTTGAGTACTTTGTGGCAGCTGTGGTGTGTACGAAATAGACTGGTTTTTCAAGAAGCTGTTGTTGACATATCTGCTCTTTTTAGGACACTGAACGATGATGCAAACAACAATATTTGGGTGCAAGTTCAGAATAAGAGACTGGTCCCTCCCTTGTGTTTGAGTGATCCCTCGGATTTGCATGGTGCCTCCCTGATTACTCAGCATTACCCTCATATTCTTGTGGGTACCAAGCTTTGTATGAACCATATTCGCATCAAATGTGATGCCTCATGGAAGAGGAACTATAAGGCTACTGCGGGTTGGCTCTTTCAAGATGCGACGGGCGTTAATTTCCATTTTGGACGTTCCTCCTTCTGGGCGAAATCGGCCTTCCAAGCTGAAGCTATGGCACTTAAATTTGCCATTAAGGATGCTTTGACTCGTGGTTTCCGACATTTGGATGCGACTTCTGACTGCATGAATCTTGTGTTGCAGATTAACGGTTTTGCGGATGCTTCCCAAGATGCAAAATCCATCATTTCCTTTCTTTCTTCTTTAGTTTTATCTTGTCATTGTTTTTCTCTTAGTCACTGTCCTAGAAACCTTAATCGAATTGCTCATGCTATAGCTAAGTCTATAGCCTAGAGTAATTGTTTCAATCTGACAAAAAAAAAAAAAAAAAAAAAAAAAAATAGAGTTTCGTTGGTTACAGTCTTCCCTAATAAATAGTTAAATTTGCAAAATAGTAGCATTTCTTAATCAAAATAATACAAACTAAAGTGTTTTGATCATTAACCCGAAAGCAACCCGACCCAAAATGACCTATATCCGAAAGTGACCCGACAACAAGTCACCCGAAATGACCCGACTCGACTCGATCCGAAATGTATGACAGACCTGAAATGACCCGACCCAAACTGACCAAAACCATACCCAACCTCATTGAACCATACCATCTCTAGTTTTATGCCTTATGGGTAAGGTTGTAAATGATCCGAGTCGGTTTATAGAGCCCTCTGAACCAACTTAGTCAAGTTCGGCTCAAAGCGGTTAAAAGATTTAAAATTGAGTCCGAGCCCAACATGACCAAATCCGAGCCGATGAAGCTCATTTAGGCTCGTTTTATTCTTTTTATTACTCAATTTTAGTTTTTTGCAACTATATTTGTTCTTATTAAAATGTTATTTAAGCATTTATGATTTTATTTTTTATTATAATTATAATTGTTTAAGTTTTTGTATTTGAGATTTATCTAAAAACATGTTTATTTTTAATTTGATTTTAAAAATGACGAAAAAAATTGAGCTCGAGCTTATTCCAAGCCGATTCCGAACTTTAAATTTTTAAGCTCGGAGAGATCCGAGCCGATTTCGAGCTCAAGCCCATACTTCTGAGCTCACCCGAGCTCGAACATAAATCAATTTCGTTACACCCCCTACTTATGAAAGATTACAAGTAATTAGGTCAATTTGGTTGGTTATGACTTATGAATCATTGGGGCGGGTTAAAATGAGTCGAGTTATATATGGTTTAGGTTGTCAAGTCGATATTGGCCTTAGTAGATTGGGTTCATGATGAATAACAGTCGAGTTGTGTCATCATTAGATGACATTTTGGGGTGGGTTTGATTCATGTCGCTAGTGTGTCAAGTTATCAACATATATTTTATCTTATACTTATATTCTTTTTGGAATCTCTTCCCCTATGTTTGTGTTGGCACATTTTCATGTTTGTGTTGGAACATTGTCCAACATCGTTAGCTTTAGAGTGAGGGAACTAGTTTATGAGTTAGTACACAACTACTCCTCTTATCACCTATTGTTTTAGAATGTATCCTTAAATGCATGTGGATTGGTCTTTTCCACATGCTTTTATAAGATCGTTGCGGAGGAGTCAACAACCCTGGCCTTCAATGTAATATTAGGTAATTTATTGGGTTGAGCCAAAATCAAATCACATCAACTCGAGCTTGATCGGATTAGTTCGAGTTGGAACAAATAAGATTATTAACGGAGATCGTTTCAACTTTGGGTCACTGTTTCAATTTACTCAATTCTCGAATATTAAGCCGAAAATGTTCATTTTGCCAAAAGCCGTGTTTTTTGTTGGAGAGATTGTATATCCAAGAAAAGATGCATGCCCTGACTATCTTGAACGAGTACTCCTCCAATAGCATAGTCGGATGCATCGGTGTGGACTTCAAACGACAACTCTTTGGGTCCCTACCGACGCTGGGGTGCGAAAGCATGGGGAGCAATCTTTGAAAAGTCTATTTTACTAGTAAAATCACAGTTGCATAAATAAAGAGACCAATTAGTAGTGATTGAATTCCTTCTATGGTTCCACATGAGAAACCAGTACAAAGAGTTTTGGCGGATCGGAGCCACACTACTTTTTGTCAACTCTAAATATGACCAATCTAGTAACAACGAGCCCAATCGTAACTACTTGTATATGTTTGCAGCACCCGGTACAGTGCTACAATGACCCAATGTTATCATCGTTTTATTTTTCTATTTAAGTTGGTTTGTTATCATATATTAGTTGCTAATTGTGAAATAAAAAATAAAACTAAAATATAAACAATTGTTTATGTTTGAAAAGTTCTTTCTCTTAGTTTTTTTCCAAACATGCATGACGGTTTTATAAAAGAGCTATTCACCTATTGTTTCTTTTACACATCAATATGGATTGTAGACTACCTACAACTATTTCAGGAAAGCAACAATTTTTATATAAAACCGTTTTATATAAGCATTATTGTAAAACCAAGTAATTATTTACCTAAAATCCCTCAACTTAAATAACTTCTACCAATCACCAATTGTAAGACTTTTGCATTGGTGGCATACATCTTAAGCCCAATACAATAATTGGAATATGGTGAAGAACTTGAGCTCATAGGTTTATGCAGTCGAGACTCGAGCAACCAGGAGGATTCACTGTTCAATAAATAGTTCAAGCCATCTGGCGACAAATTGATTACTACGTAGAAATTATATGGTTACCCATTATCAATCTGATCCAAAATTAAGAGGGACTAATTAATTTTATTCATTGTTAAAGTTACCATAAGATTTAGAAAAGTTTACTGGTGTGAGTGGTAAGAATCTCATCTCTTAAACAAGTGGTCAGAGTTCGATTCCTGACTCTTGCGAATGAAAAGGTCAAACTTGTTACCACAAGATTTTATGTTTCATTAACATACAGAGTAGAATATTGTAAACATTATTGGTGACGAAAGGTGGCCAAGCTAAGGTTTGAACTTGACAGGCTATCGCGCATCTCTAAAAAATAACAAACTGGTCTCTAACTAAGATAGCTAGGGTAGTCGGGATCGAATCCACAGGGAGGCTAATTGCAGTCTACTTGTCAATCAAGTCTGTCTAAGTCACAAAATTGGGGGTTTGATTTGTTTACTAAAGCTAAAGTAATGCAAGGAAAAGAAATTAGGCGTAAGAAATAAGTAAAGCAAATATAGAGAAACGCAGCTAGGATGGTCGGTTCACCACGGTCTACAACGATATAAGGTAAGGTCAACGGTCAGCAATAAACGGTTTGAAGGGTACTGAACAGGTCCTCTCGGTCCACTATTCGCCCTAGAATTCTAATATAGCTCTCGCCCTAATTAGAGTATCCTATTGTTCATAATAAGTCTTCACCTTTTCCAATTTCTCGATCCAGGTCAAGGTTTAACAAGATGGTCAATTAATTACGTGCACTTAATTAATCAAACTGCATTAGATGCTACGATTAACAATTCAGGCGGAGTAAACTGCTAGACCTGAAAACCTAACATATTACATCATAAAACCGTTAATCCCCTAAATCCTAGCACAAGGGATTTAGCTATGCAAATTTAAATGAAAAACAACAATTAAAGTAGAGGAGAAAACTAAGAATTGCATGACGGAATTAAATAGATATTCAACTAGCATAAAACGGAACTAATAAGAACAATAAAAGATTAATAATAATAAAAATAAAGCAAGATGAACGAAGAACAATTGAAATTACCGAAATTGGAAGGAAAGAATTACAAGTTTTGATCCAAAAATAAAGAAGCAAAGTAACGTATAAAGTTTTTCTGTCTATGTTCTGATACCTAAAACTGATTGTTCACCCCCTTTTATACAAAGATGGCTAGGATTATTAATTAAACAACTAATAGGCCGAATTAACACTTAATCTACACGGCCTGGTATGAAAAATAGTCGATCGACCAACAGTAGTAGTCGATCGACTTATTCCTAAGCTGAAGTCAGTCGATCGACTACAGAGGTCCGTCGATCGACTTTCCTGGGGAAACAGTAACGTCTATCATCACTTTATCATGCTTCCTTACGTCTTCAAGCATTCCAAGATAATAATTCCCGAGCTTAACTTCACTAGTATCCCGAATGCAACTCCGGGGATGGGTTTTGGCTTGTTTACACTCTTTCGAGTCCCAATCTGCATAAAATACAAAATAACTCAAAGTAGCCGATTCATGGGAGAATAGTAGCTAATCGCTACTTAATAAGCATAGAAATGCATGCAAATAAATAGAGTAAATGTATGAAATAGGCACGCATCAGAACTCTATTCAAAATTTGATTAAGAGAAAATTGTAATTCAAAATTTGGTAAAGAGAAAATTGTTGATTATAGCCTTATAAAAATCACTTTTTTGAAAATTATAGTCTATTTTTTTTTTTTTTTTTTTTTTTTATATATATATATTTACAGCCATAATAACACTTCTGATCAGAAATTACAACCAAAAGTTTTACTCCGGTGGAAAATTGAGACAAATTTGAATTTTTGTGACTTTAAGTTCATTTTTTAAGACGAAAATACCCTTACCTTCAACTTATAACAACGTGTTCATCCTCTTCATCAGAATTCACAACTCCATCTTCTCTCTAATTCTCTATTTCTTCTTCACCAATATTACCTAATCTAATCCGCGTATCTTTTATTCACATTTTACCGTAATCAATTTAATTGAATTGTAATTCTATTATATCCATTTTCTCTTAAAATTAATTGGTGTTCATCATCATTTTCACCAAATTAAAAATAATTAGGGTTTTTCAATTTTCTTAATATGTGTTTAATTTGCTCTCTTCATTTGTTTCTTACCCTTTCTGGCACACCAACAAACTTAGTTCTACAATGATTGTCATCATATTACTGTTCTACAAATTGAAAATAATTAGGGTTTTTCAATTTTGGGGGAAATTTTTTGAGAAAGTAGTGTAGAAGAAGATGAGGGGTTTAGGGTTAAATGAGAGGTAAAGTGAAATGAATTGGGTAAATAGGCAAACAAATAGACAAGGGTATTTCGGTCACATTTAACAAAATTCACCGGAAACGTCACCATGGTGCAATTTTCAAAGAAAAGTGGTATTATGATTGTAATTAAAAAAAAAAAAAAAAAAACTATAAAACTGTAATTTTCAAAAAGTGATTTTTATAAGGATCTAATCAACAATTTTCTCTTTGATTAATTACCATTATCAGTTTATCACGAGTTCACGAGCATGAGCCCAAGGCGTACCGATCTCCTCGGCCTCTTTATATATATATATATATATATATATATATATATATATATATATATATATATATATATATATATATATATATATATATAAAGAGAGTTTTTTCGAAGCGATCTAAGAGCGTCCACATCATCAAAAATTAATTTAGGAAAGTATCATAAATAATAATTTTGATGTAAAAAATAAAGTGGAGAATCTTTTAATTATTATAATATATATATTTCCTAAATTATATTCAAGTGATATTTCCAATTTTTATATCAAACTTTTACATTTCACTTGGCAAAAAAAGTATCGTTAAAAAATTATTAAAATAATATAATTAGTTTCGTAGTAAAAAATGCTATCATTAGAGTATAGATTTCATATTATTTGCACATATTAAAACTTCTTAGTATGTAAAATTGTGTAATTTTTAGTATATATTTTGTTCCACATTGAAAAATAACATAGGTGTGGTGAATATACTACATATAAATAGTAGAATTGTCTCATATCGAAAGATTAGTATAAGGTAATGTGATCTTATGATTATAAATAGGAGGCATATTTGGAACTTATGGATCCACCCAAAATTTTTTGAGTCTCATAAATATCGTTTTAAAGAGTTCTTAAGATTTTCTATCATTATTTACGATATGATATAAAAAATAAAGTGGAAATCGTTGGAACTACCCGGGTTTTACTAATGGTAGTCTCCTGACACAGTACAAAACTAAAGATTTTACTAATGGCTATCTTCTGAATGCAGCAATAGAGCGTTGATGAGTCGTTATATGTACGATGTAGAGATCCCTATCTAATGATCGAGACTAAGTATTTTTACCTTCAAAGAAAAATAATATGTATACAATAGTGGTTTTTTTTTAAGAAGAGACATGTACTTCTTGGTATGTTATATCTTTCACATTGAAAAATAATGTAGGCATGATGAACATACTACGTCTAAATAATTAAATTATGTATCTCACATCGAAAGAATAGTATACAATAGGGTGATTCTATAAATATAAATAGGAGGCATCCTTGAAACTTAGGTATTAACCCAATTTTTTTTGATATAAAAGATATGTACTTTTTAGTATGTTATATGTCACATATTGAAAAATAATGTAGGTGTGGTGAATATATTATGTATAAATAATAGAACTATCCCATATATATACATTTTCTGTATTATATTAAAGTGATGTTTATGATTTTGATATAAAAACTTTATATTTCATTTGACAAAAAAGTATCGTATGAAAATTACATAATTAGATTGTGACAAAAAATGCTACCATTAGAGTGTACATTGTATTGTATTTTCTCATTATTAAATCGGGTTGATGTCAAAGTAGGTGCGAAAAAAATGGTGTACTTAGTATGTTAGTTATCCTACATTGAAAAGTAATGTAAGTGTGGTGAATATACTATGTATAAATATTAGAATTATCCCACATCGGAAGATTACCATAAGGCAGGGTGATTTTATGATTATAAATAGAAGTAATAACCCAAAATCTTTTGATTTTCTTAAGTATTGTCAGAGAGAGCTCTTAAAAGAGTTTGTATTACGGTCTCTACAATAATGATTTCTAACCTAAGTTAATCTTTGGAAAATCTTTTAGTTATTATAATATATACTTTGTATTTCTTATTTTATATTCAAGTGATGTTTCTAATTTTTATACAAAAAATTTTACATTTCATTTGACAAAATAATGTCGGTAAAAAAATTATGAAAATAATATTATTAGTGATGGGGCATATTCTGCACCCGCTGACCAGTCAACATATTGAGCAAGGTCAAAGATATCCACAGCAAGTCAACGGCTTAGACAGCCTAACCGACGCCACTGTCGGCCTGTCTCTAGTGCCTCGGCGGGGACAACTAGCCAGCCGAGGCACACATCCGCGAACTCATATCCAAGACCCCTCGGCGGTGAGTCAACAGGGCCCGCCGGCCTGCCATGGGTCCCTCGGCCGAGGGGTAGATCAGTCTTTCCACCTGCTAGCCACTTGGCCACTACGTGACAAAAGGTGAAAGTCTATAAATACTCCTCAACTCTCATTGAGGAGGAGATCCACAATTTAACCTAAGAATCACTATTCATCTGGTAATATCTTCCTTATCTCTCTACAATATATATTTCGCCAAGTAACAACAACTTATCTCTCTAAGTTTACTGACTTGAGCGTCGGAGTGAGTTCGCTCGGCCCAAAGTCGAGCCCTCAGTTTGCTCATTGTTTCAGGAGACCGCAAGGAGGATTCAACCAAAGACATCATTCTACAAGCACGGGTGGTAACATATAACTACTCTGGAATTACACCCGGAACAATTGGCGCCGTCTGTGGGGAAAGATACTAGAAGCTAGTCACATTCATTCCCAAACAAAAAAAAAAAAAAAAAAAAAAACAAAACAAAAACCCACCCTAAAAGCTAAGAAGATGTCGAAACAACAAGAGGTATTCGTGACTGACGAAACCGAATTCTGCCAAGATAATACCGTCCACAGTTCTGGAGTTGCGCAGCCCTCCACCGGCCGGGTAATTCAACCGGAGTACGGGATGCCAATAATACCGATACGCCACGCCGCCAACCAGGTCACCATCATGGGACATGTGGTCGATGCAGCGAAGCTAAAGCTACTCCTGGACCTAATTGGTAGTACGTCGGCTCACACTGTCACACCGACAAGAGCGGCGGAACCCGTCCAGGAGACCAGGGCCCAGAATGTGACTCCAAGAGACTTAAATGGAGCACTGGAAGAAGCCGGCCGTCGTCAAGATGCTGGGAGGAGCCCCAAGTGCTAGTGGTAGACCTAAGCCTTTCCGGACCGCGGGAGGACGGGCGTCGCCCAAAGACCGACGAGGCCCGCCTCGGAGAAGTGAGAGAAGTCCGACTCGCCGAGTCGGAGAAGAAGCCCCGACTCACGCAGTCGAAGAAGAAGCCCGACTCACGAGTCGGAGAAGAAGCCCTTCCCACCACGGGAGAGGAGCCGGACTAGGAATGCGAGGAGCCGATCGCCGCGTGTCGTTCGACACGTGGTCGACACCCCTCAATGCCTACGTCCTCGAACCGCCGTGCCAACCAAGCTAAAGTTGCCGCATTCACATACAAAGGGGATAGCGACCCCACCGATCATGCCGAGGCCTTTGAGTCGTACATGTCGGTGTGGGAGCAACCCGACGAAGTCCGGGTGCCGAGTCTTCCCAACAACCTTGCATGGGATGACTCAGAGTTGGTACAAGGGGCTGCCCGACGGCTCAGATATCTTGTTACGCCGACCTAAGGGACGCCTTTTTAGCCCAAGACTCTTGCAATAAAAGGAGGGCCGTGGAGACATCGGACCTCCTGACTATCAAGCAGGAGGGAGGCGAGTCTCTCCGAAGCTATGTAAAGAGGTTCGACGCCAAGGTTGCCAGATTCGTGAGCCGAGCAATGAGTGGGACCTTCGCACGATGAAAGGCCTCCCAAGGGGAGACTTAAAAACGAGCTCATCAAGTGCGGCGGCTTGGGCTTAGACGCCGCTAGGAAGATGGCCGACCAGGCCATCAAGGTGGAAGACTATCACAAGACCTGGGTAGGCCACGGCGAGGCCGGGCACTCGAGAGAAGAAAAGCCACCGGGAGGACAACCCGGATGAAAGACGCCGTGACAATAATAGGTCACGGTCGATAGATCCGCCGGGAAGCGGCGCTCGGCGGACGCCGGAGGAGTTCGGGAACGTACCACCAAAGGCGGTACAATGATCACACCCCTGGTTGTATCCGCGCCGAGGTCTTCGCCCGAGCAAGGGCGAGGGCGAGAAGTGGGAAAGGCCCCCAAGCCGAAGGGAGACGGTGACACGAGCGATCTTGTGAGTACCACGGCCACACCGGTCACCTTATCGACAATCAGGCATCGAAGAATGCCATTGAAGAGCTAATCAGGAAGGGGAGCCTCGGCAAGTATGTCGCCAAAGGCCAAAAGATTGATGCCGGCGGTTCAAATAAGAAATCCGTCTTTGAACGGATAGGAGTGATCCATGTTG
Source organism: Silene latifolia (assembly GCF_048544455.1). Classification (NCBI taxonomy): domain Eukaryota; kingdom Viridiplantae; phylum Streptophyta; class Magnoliopsida; order Caryophyllales; family Caryophyllaceae; genus Silene; species Silene latifolia. Next base: position 302,090,566 of record NC_133537.1, read on the forward strand.
TCATCGGGGGCAACGAGAACGGTGGGTCCGCTCATGGGCACAAACGACACCTGAACGAGCTGTATCAGGCCATCAACTTTGTGCCCAAAACAGCGGTCCCCACCTCCAACATCCCCGACATGACTATTGGGAAAAAGGACTACGAGGGAGTCATCGCCCCTCACAGCGACCCACTTGTAGTCCACTTGGATATATCCAACCACCTGGTCAAGAGGTGCCTGATTGACACAGGCGCCTACACGAACATCATGTTCAGGGAGTGCTTTCTCAACCCTGTCGAAGGTTGAAAACTTGAGCCCCCGCACCAATCCGTTGTCTGACTTTTCCGGGCCGGCCTGGTACCCCGGGGTTGATCTGGGATCGCCGGTGATGTTCGGCGAGGGAATGCGGCGAAGAATGTCCTATCTCGAGTTCGTAGTCATTGACGGCTCGTCCGCCTACAACGTCCTCATAGGCCGCGTCACTCTGAGCGAGGCCGATGCGATAATATCAATCCGGCCCCGACACGATGTATGTCTCGGACCGGGGAAGCGCATAAGCTCGTCTCCAAGGACGAGAAGGACGAGGTGGTCAACACCAGATATCCGCCGCAGGGTGCAACATGCAATCCCTCAAAGTGGCGAAGAAGTCAGGGAAGGGGAAGAGCCCATCCTTGCAGCAGGAGGGCGACCCGATGAATACCGACGTCGGCATGGTTGAAGGAACCCCGACCGACCAAGAAGAGCCGCATCCCGGCGTATGGGAAATAACTGCGACGGGCCCCCACGGCGAACAGCTCAGAGCGCCATTCTTATCACCACCCCAAACGGGGACGTGTTTGAGCACGCCTTGAAACTTACCCTCTCGACCTCAAACAACGAATCCGAATACGAGGCGGTGATAAATAGAGTCAAGTTAGCTAGGGTGCACGGGGGGCGGAGCACGTCGTGGTGAAAACATGCTCACTATTGGTGGCCAACCAAATCAGTGGAGAGTACGAGGCTCGAGATGACGGGATAGTAAGATACCTGGAAAGGGTGAAAGCCGACACCGCCAAATTGAAGTCTTTCCAGATACAGTACATTCCCAGGTCCGACGATCCCTAGAGACACACCGGCTGACAGACATGGAGGGTGCACCTTCGATGAGCCATTAGGGCACTGACAATCTCGGGAAAATTTTGTATGAGCGGCGGAGGTGCCCAAAACAACTGTGGGAACCCCGACCCACGTGTTTATCTAATGAAGAACCGTCCAAGTTTTCCGTCAAAGTGTTCATTTTCCCCCATAGTCACTATCAAGAAGGCAAATCGCAGTCACCCCAAGAAGTAGACGCTACGCATCACCCCAAGAGGTAGACGCCGCAGCAGCGTGATCACTCCAAGAGGTAGACGCCACTAGCCATCTTTGTCAAGAAATAGGCGCCGTCGTTAGTCACCCCAAGAAGTAGACGCTACGGCAATCACCCCAAGAGGTAGACGCCACAAAGAAGCTCACTCCAAGAGGTAGACGCCACGGCAGTCACCATCAAGAAATAGGCGCCGTCGCAATCACCCCAAGAAGTAGACGCTACGGCGATCACCCCAAGAGGTAGACGCGCAGCCAGTCACTCCAAGAGGTAGACGCCACGGCAGTCACCATCAAGAAATAAGCACCGTCGCAGTCACCCCAAGAAGTAGACGCTACGGCAGTCACCCCAAGAGGTATACGCCGCAGCAGTCACTCCAAGAGGTAGACGCCACGACAATCACTACAAGGAAGCAGATTTCATGACACAGCCATCGCCAACGCGGTTGATACTGCGAAAGCGATCAAGACGCCCTAGGAACGTTAAACACAGTTGAGATACGCATTCTAACTGCCTCGGTCAGGCCGAGGTAGAAGCAAAAGAAGCGCTCAATTAATGACGTAAGAAGACAACTCAGACGAAGACAAGAAGAAACCTCGGCCAAGCCGGAGGCAGAATAAGCAAACTCTTATTAAAAATGATCAGGTTACAAAGTGAGGAAAATACAGACGACGGCCGTCCCCATAAGGATAAGCCAAAACACAACCTACCAAAGTTGTACAAAATACAAGGAAAAGAAAGGCAAAAGGTTACAGACATATCGTTTAAGCGCCAAAAGATGGCAGGGAGGGAAGGCTTAATAATTGGCCCCCGAACAGCTAAAGCTATCCGAGACGCCGGTGAGCTCGGTGACGACCGCCCGTCTCCCTATGCCTGTTGCTGCTTGCCATCAGCAGCGTTAGCAGCATCGTCCTCAATGGGCGACCCAGAAGCTGTCTCAGCAGTCTCAGCTTTCTCAGCAGCCTCAGCTGCCCTCATCCTCTCGGCTTCCTCCTTGGCCGCCTTAGCCTCCTCAGCAAGGGCCGCCTTCTCCGCGGCCGCCTCTTCCTCCTTCTTCACCCTTACCTCCTCCTTGGCCTTTTCCTTCGCGGCTTCCTCCTTAGCTTCGAGCTTGTCATCAAACGGCTCACAAACATCCCACGGAAAGGAGCCATCAAGAGGGAAGAGCTCCTCAATCACTTCCTGGCGCCTTCTTCGGCCAGGTCCCCGATTGGGCGCACATGTTAGGGAGAAGAACGGTTTGGAGTCTCTCAATGTCCTCCTCCCTTTGGGCAATGATAGCATCCTTGTTCCGGACCACCTTCCCCTGGGCCTGGAACAAGCCCCTAAATTCGTTCCTCTGCGTAAAGTAAAGGTCGGCGTGCTTCTGAACGAGATCACGCATCTCCCGCAGCTTAGTAGCTTCAGCCGCCGCAGCCTCGGCCTTGGCTCTCTCAGCGAGGACTTCCTTTTCAGCGTCCTCCCTGAGTTTTCTCTCAAGACGGACGCCTCTTCACCTCGGCCTTGGCCCTCTTAGCCTCCGTGTTCGCGCGTCGAGTTCCGGCCTTAGCCGCTCGAGTCGTGGGCGACTTCACCATGGTCTTCTCTTGCTCCATAATGTGGGAGCGGCTATTTGAGTCCATTTCGACCTCTTGCCTATTCTCACCCCCCGCCACAAGCTCGGTGGAGGAAACCTTTCAAGTAGGGGATCGACGGTGACATTTCTATCACCCGCCTTCTCAGGCTGCTTCTCCAATTGCCGCACAGTGAGAACGGCGGCTGCCGACGATTGATCTACAAAAAAGTCAATTAAAACATCCGTGTCAGTATACATGGACTTATCGGAGAGCCGGTCATCAGGAACGCCTAATTAACCGGCTAAGTCTGAGCCACAGGATATATCCGTACCATGCTTGGCCTTCTTGCTCGGAGGACGCATCTCCTCGCCGGGCAGATTAGCGCAGCAGCAGAGTAGCAGGCAATCTCAGCAGGGTGGGCTCTTTCCTTTTTACGGACAAGGGGAGATCCTCCGCATCGAGTCCCCCCAATGTCAACGATCTCCACCGTCTCCTTCCGGATGAAGGGATGGAAGGTGGAGCGGATGTCGACGCCGCCGCCGCCGAAGACTTTGTTTTTCGCGTTCGGCGCGGCATGTTACTAGCAACCTCGCCGGGCCGCCTCCACATTCGGGCCTTTCACCGCCGATCCATCGATCATTCGGCGACGTCCTGCGATCACGGGCGAGCCTTAGGGTGCAAATCAAGCAACGGTCTTATCCTTGTGCGGCCCCATCCTCCGAAGGATATCCTCGACAGTCCGGTCCAAAGTGGTACGCAAAGGAAGCAAAGTAAGAGTTAAGTAGAAGTAAATCAAAATTCAAGAAACAGAAACGTTGAGAGCAGAGATGGGCCTCACACCGACCCCACTCACCCTGCGCTAGGGCCGGTATGAGGCCGACATGGCAGAGCGGTTCATCCTGAAGAATGATCTGCGTCGGAGGAATCCATCTTTTCGACACCCCACTCTTGTCCGTCTCAAAGAGCCTCATCGCTGCCTTCTCATCCTCATTAAGAGGGACCTTGCGGCGTCCATCTTAAGCTTTTTCCGGTGACCCATCTGTCATGCTCCGCCTCGATCTCGCACCGCAAATTAACTTGGTCTTTGGAAGGGCGGCGGATAGTCATCCAAGCACCTCAACGTACACCCACCGATCTTTCCAGTCCTTGCAGGAGGAAAGCTTATCAACAGAGATGTAACCCGGCTCCACTTGCACGCTGTACCATCCGACACGACCGGGAAACGACGGCCGAAGGTGGTGAAGCCGACGGAATAAATTAACCGTTGGGACCTCCCCTTGAAGAGACAGAGCTGGACAAAGCCGACTATGGTCCTAATAGCCAACGGGTGCAGTTGGGCCACGGCGACGTTCATGGCTCTAATGATAGCCATGACGTAATCATTCAGCGGAAATCGGAGCCCGTACTCCAAGTGCCGGATGTATACGCCGGTGCAACCCGGTGGAGGACAACAGATGGCCTGGCCCTCCTCAGGGATAACAATTTTGTACCCCCCCGCCAAAGTAGAAGTGGCCCTCGAAAAATGTCTCGCCGGAACAACTGGCGAACTTATGGGTCCAGACGCGGTCAATGCGGACCTTACAGGCCTCGCCGTGATCCATAACGTACTGCCTCCCCTCATCAGGATGAGCCCTTTCAGCATCATCACCAGCATCATCACCGTCGTCATCATCATCATCATCGTCCTCCCAATCCTCCAAAGCTTTTGGATCGACTTCGGGAGACGGAGACCTAGGGCCCCCAGACCTTATCGGGATGGCATCTAGCATCTCCTCCTCATCAAGACGCGGCGGGAACCCCCGCGCACGGTTACTAGGCCCGGCATCAGCAGAAGACATGATTCACAACGAAAACTTAATGAAAAAAATTAAAAATTTGATTGTTTACCTTGAAGAAAAATGCTACGCCGGAGTAACAAGTCTGAAAGCTAGAGAGAGGTTTCGTCAAAGAAGGCTAGAAAGAAGAAAATTTTATAGAAAATGAAATTGGTGGCCAATTTCAGGGACTAACTGCCCTATTTATAGGAAAAAGCCCATGAAGAAGGACCAATCGGGCACACGACCCCATGAAACGTCAACCAATCAAAGAAGCGACACGTGTCAGACATGCAACCACGGAATGTCAATCGTTGCAACAGTTGAACGTCAATCAATGCAACAGTGACCAAGCGTCTTCAACACGCCCCTTCATATCTCTCTGCCTGTTCATCTTCCTCAAACAAATCCTATGTATCCGTTTATCCGCCGGCCACATGATCAACCAAGCCAGAAAGCACCGGCCAGGGGGCAATCAGAAACAACCGGCACTCTCCACCCTGGTCTCAGCCAGCGTCATTGCCTCTTTCCACATCGGATGTCCATTACACATCCATGTGGAGGGGGGATATGGTACGGCCTAAGCAGAGCCATGCCGAGGAAGAAGAAGCCGGGGCAAAAATTTTTACTTGCGCAGAATATACGCTCAACATACATCGGAGCCCATACCACGGCATAGACTACGCTGGGGGCAAATTGATGGGGCATATTCTCGCACCCGTGACGATCAACATATTGAGCAAGGTCAAAGATATCCACAAAGAAGTCAACGGCTTAGATGACCTAACCGACGCCATTGTCGGCTGTCTCTGGTGCCTCGGCGGGGACAACTAGCCAGCCGAGGCACACATCCGCGAACTCATATCCAAGACCCCTCGGCGGTGAGTCAACAGGGCCCGCCGGCCTGCCATGGGTCCCTCGGCCGAGGGGTAGATCAGTCTTTCCACCTGCTAGCCACTTGGCCACTACGTGACAAAAGGTTAAAGTCTATAAATACTCCTCAACTCTCATTGAGGAGGAGATCCACAATTTAACCTAAGAATCACTATTCATCTGGTAATATCTTCCTTATCTCTCTACAATATATATTTCGCCAAGTAACAACAACTTATCTCTCTAAGTTTACTGACTTGAGCGTCGGAGTGAGTTCGCTTGGCCCAAAGCCGAGCCCTCAGTTTGCTCATTGTTTCAGGAGACCGCAAGGAGGATTCAACCAAAGACGTCATTCTACAAGCACGGGTGGTAACATATAACTGCTCTGGAATTACACCCGGAACAATTAGATTCATGATAAGAAATGCTATCATTAGAGTATATATAGATTTCATATAATTTGCACATATTAAAAATGGTGTATTTCTTAGTATGTTATATGTCCCACATTGAAAAATAATATAGGTGTAACAAATATACTACATATAAAAAATAGAATTTTCCCACATCAAAATATAGCATAAGGTAGGTGATTCTATGATTAATTATAAATATGAGGCATCCTTGGAACTTAGGCATCAAACCAAAATCTTGGAGAGCTCTTAAAAGTTTATATCATTATATTTTCTACCTATAGATTTTATATGTCCCAAATTGAAAAATAATGTAGGTGTGGTAAATATACTACGTTTAAATAATATAATTAGAATTGTGTTAAAAAAAATTCTATCATTAGAGTATATGTTCATATCATTTGCACATATTTTAATTATGATAAAAAAAAACGTATGAATATTAATAGATAATATAGTATTTCCTTATTATTAAATGGGGTGGATGTCGAATTAGGTTCAAAAAATAGGGTGAGCTTTTAAATATGTTATTCGTCTCACATTGAAAAATAATGTAGGTGTGATAAATATATACTACGTATAAATAGTTTAATTGTCCCACATCAGAAGATTATCATAAGGTGGGGTGATCCCATGATTATAAATAGAATTTATCCTTGGAACTTAGGTATCAGTGTATCACCCCAAATATATTGAATCTCTCAAAGTATACTCTTATTATATAAGAGACTTTAAACATAATCTTGAATTAAATGTTAAAATTTTAAAGTTGTAACATTTTTTTAGGTGGGAGAAAGAGCGATAAAATGGTCAATATTATAACGGAAATTTTTCATGGTACCCTCTAATTTTGGTAGATTACACATAATACCCTAATTTTAAGTTTCTACATATAATACCCTTGTGTTTACTTTTTTCATAACGCCGTTACTCCTATGAGTAACTAAATGAGTAATTAAGCATGCCATGCTATTTGTGTTTTGTTATTTAGGTATTAAATGTTAGTTCATTAAATAAAATAGGGATTTAGGAATTAGATGATGAAGTGTTTGTGTAATAGATAACAAAAGAAAAAGGCGTCATAAGTAATAGAAGTAATGACGTTATGACGGAAGTTGTCAAATGGTATTTCGGGAAAGAAAAAGTTGAACACAGGGGTACCATTTGTAGAAACTTAAAATTAGGGGTACCATGTGTAATCTATCAAAGTTCAAGGTTACCATGAGAAATTTCCAATATTATAATGATATAGTTAATTAAATTTTCATTTAAAAGAGAAAGATATATGTACCAATAAAATAATAAAGGGGGTATTATTTTTTTAATTGTTATTTTATTGCCACACCATCAAACTTAACGTCCATTTAACAGCCTTTACATTAGGGGGTACCATGGGTAAAAAAATGGAATCTTAAGGGTACCATAGGGAGATTCTTAAAAGTAGGGGTAACATGGAAAATCTGACAAAATTAAGGGGTACCATGGGAAATTTCCGTATCTCAATTATGATAAAAAGAAAAATTGAAGAAAAACAACGTACAAATATTAATGGAGAGTATTTGATCATATTATTAAATTTAAATATAACTATTAGATATAATGAGTAGCAATTGTCCGTATTCGGTATTCGGGATCTGGTTGGATGTCGATATAAGTGCAAAAAAGATGATGTAATTCTGAGTATGTTATTTGTCCCACATTGAAAAACAATGCAAGTTTGATGAATATATACTACGTATAAATAGTAGAATTGTCCCACATCAGAAAATTAATCCAAGTTTGGTGAATATATATTACTTATAAATAGTAGAATTGTCCCACATCGAAAGATTAGTATAAAGTGGGGTGATTATATAATTGTAAATAAGAGTTAACGCACGCATATATTAATCTTTTATTGTTTTTGAAAAAGATATTTTAATAATATGTAAACAAATCATTAGAAAAGAATGTAAACATTAAACCTTATAACGTTTTTTTTGCATTATAAATAAGTTAATTATCCCGTTGCAACGCACAAACATTCAAACTAGTATTATATCAAACGGAAGACATCAACAAAGACAAACATTATAATCGGATCGGGACCATATTCTGATATTGAAATACGTGGAATAAAATCGAATGAAATTAGTTAGCCATGCATATTTAACAACACACACATCCATATAAAACCAACAACCCATGCATGGACATGCATGCTTACTTGATTGTTTGTACACTCCCTCACTCTCTTCTGATCAACAAAAAGTATACAATCCACGTTAAATCCATGCATACTTCCCACTCTCCTATAAATTCCACCGTTTCCCCTTCAATCTCCAACACAACCAAAACCTCAAATCAAATCTTAGAAACCAAATAACCTAAAATCATCAATAATGGCAAGCAAGCTAGTGATATTGGCAGCCACAGTGGCAGCCATGGTGGTACTAACCCAGGCCACATTCCAAACCACCGTGATAACAACCGAACTGGAGAACGAACACGGCGGCTCAGGACAGTGCCGTCAGCAATTAAGGGGACAGTGGCCAGACCAGTGCCAGAAGTTCATGATGCAAGGCATGATGAGGAGGCAGTTGAACCCATCTCGATCTCGAGGCGGCCGAGAATGTTTGTTTGATATGTGTTGTGAGGAAATGGAAATGATGGAACCACAATGCCAATGTGAAGCCATGAAGATGATGGTCCAAGAGATGAGACCCATGAGTCAGTCTCACCCTCAGATGATGATGGAGAAGGCAATGATGATCCCTATGTTTTGTGGTACTATGCAACGCAAGTGCTCCATGTCTACCATGTAATTCAGTAATTAAGCTTGTATGATGATGATGATGATGATGGTCATGGCACTACTCATGGTGTTTGGTGGTCATTATCATGGGTCATGTATGCATGCATGGTGGGTATGGGTTGGTTCCATCATGAGAAATAAATGTGTGTACAACACATCATCGTGTGTTTTTCTTAATTTGTAGTAGTTGTTGCTTAACTCTGTATTATGAGCTATTTATATGATAAATAAAGAATTTCTAGCTCAAATACAACTTGAATTGCCCCCTTTTGTTACTCTTTTCATATATATCCATCGTTCCTATATTCACCTGCGACATACTCCGTATTAAGTACTACACTATATATCTAGTATGTACTTAATTTAAAATCGATAAGAAAATTGCAGTTGACGCGTTTCCTTTAAATAACTAAGATTATCACCTATATGTAAGAATTTTTTAATTACCAAATTCAAATACAGAGTACAAAGTTGGCAAATGTTTACTGTTTACTGTGATAGCTAAGCCACAGTAGTGAAGTTGAAGTTAGCACATGAAATCCCCTTAGACCGCAAAGAACTGAACCCAATTCCATCAACCACACTGAACTCCAACAAATTCTCCTCCAGTTGATGCCCACCAATCACTATAGCCGCTCTCAAATCCGCCCCTCCGTCAACAAACCCGAGACAGACGACATCTGTATTCACTCGAACCATCGAATTATTCTCAAAAATCCTCCAGCTTACACTCTGCTTGTGCAAAACCAGGTCAATTATTGGCACCTTCAGGCCTTTGGTCTCATAGCACGCGCCGAATGGGTGCACTGGTTGCACCTGCTTAGCCCCTCTGAGCTTCTTGGTGAATGCAGCAATGACCGCTTTATAGATTGAAGTTTTCAGGAGAGTGTAAGGATGGATGGTGCTGATTTTAGTCCCTCCATTGCCCTGGCCATCTATGCTTAAAAGGGTTTTGTTCAGATTCACTATTTTGCCGTTAATCTTGATGGCGGTCACATTGAGGTAATAATCAGTGGATCGGTGATCTCCGTTTGGGTTTTGAATCATCGGTGAGAATTTCAGAGATTTTGACAAATCAATTATTGTTGGGGTTAGCTCATATTTGGCTTTGCCAAAGATAGCGAAACCAGGACTACGGCTAGAACTAGTCAAGCAAAGTGCAAACTTGAGAGGAAAATAGAAAACCTCATCACTGAATTCATTGTCAAATTGAGTTAGAAGAGAAGATCTACCTCTTCCAAACCCGACTACTCCGTTAGCCCCTTTAGGAAGGCCTTTCAATAGACCAGTGTTGGAGCATACGAAATCTGTGTGGGCTGTGACCAGTGGTCCTGGGTTGGATCCGTCAGTAGAATGGACAGTAAGAATGTCACTAGCCACCTCACCGGCATTAGACTTTCCTGTGATTGGGTTTGTAACAATGACACTACAGGTGTCATTGTTGCAGCCTGGACGGGGGTTTGGGCCTGAATGACAATCCCCACAGGTTTGCTCAGGCCCAAAACTCCCGCAGGGTGCTAGGCCGCACTGTGCAGCTCCATAGGTAGATGATTTGTACCCTCGACTGCAATCGACCCACGAGAATGGGCCTCCGAGGTCAACAGTCAGAGAAACGGGCATTGGCGGAGTCCCTTGTTGCAACTTGGCAACATATTGCAAAGTGGTTTGATCCTTGGAGATGGATATTACCATAGCGTCTATGTTGCCTTTGGCGACATGGAGTGTAGTGATGATGGTGCTAAATAAGAAGGCCTTGATGATGTTGCCATTTGAGGAAGAGTAACAAGCCATTGTAGAAGTAATTGAGTTGCTATCATTGTGTGTATATATATATATATATATATATATATATATATATATATATATATATATATATGCTTTTCTAGTTACTGACGACTAACTGTGCAGATGTAGTCATTAATGATAGTATGGTTATCAAGTCATGTTCTCAGCATCTTCGTTGAGATCAAGTCAAAGGTCTTATACTCTCAGTCTCAGCGCTTTCCTAGCGATTACCCAGCAAGTTGCACTTTGACATATGGATTCAAGTGTAACAAAAGTACAAAACAATTATACAATATATACTGTATTTCAAAATGCCTCAACTTGATATATTGATTGACGATACTCAAAGATACTCGTACTTGATATGGTACAACATATTTGTTATTTATAATGTATTCTGTGTGTGCTTGCACCGCAATTGCTTAGGTGCACTACACTACTTGGTATTTGTCATTTTGGTAATATATACTGTATTTCAAAATGCCTCAACTTAATATATTGATTGACGATACTCAAAGATACTCGTACTTGATATGGTACAACATATTTGTTATTTATAATGTATTCTGTGTGTGCTTGCACCGCAATTGCTTAGGTGCACTACACTACTTGGTATTTGTCATTTTGGTATTTACTACTCGTTATGACTTTTCAAATACTTGTGCGGCTATAGATGACCATTGTTGTCGTGCTTGTCTGTAACCAGCTTTAGATATGGAGTCATCTGGTTTCCTGATCACACCTCTAAATAATGCATTCCTTTGACAGCAAAAGCAAAACAGGCTCCAACACCATCAACAATGGAATGTGCAGCCCATTCTCCCTTCTCATCTCTCACTTCTTTTCGATTATTCCATATATACAATCCAAGTAATCATTAAACCATTTTACCTCCACTGCCTATTCTCGACTCTCAGGCTCTTCAATCCAGTCCAACCCCTTATCCATTCTTGCCCATTCTTCGTCTGGAGCAATGCCATAAACATTCCATACCCAAAATTAACAATTTAGTTTCAACAAGTTTAACTATCTCAAGCGAAATCAATGAAAAAATCTGAGGCAAACCAAGCTGAATCCCTACGAAAAGAATTTTACAAGGCCACCAATTCTCAGAGTGCTAGGTTTAGATAGGGCACTCGGGAGCGTTCCTGAACTAAGCTTTGTTAGTTTTCTCATAAGAAAATCTACATGTAATGAGAATCAGAATTCCCACTTAATGAATCAACACTTGTTTAAAAGTCTTTTCGTTTCATTAAAACAAAAATTCTCACAAGTTTGTACAAATCAATAGAAAGCGGACCAACAATAGTTCATAAGAATGGTGGTATTAACATCCGTCTTAAATGAGAATTTGTGAACAAACCTATTTCAACTAATTATGATCCAAAAGCCTAGGTGGTATGTTTTGCATCAAGACTTCAAGTATGTGCCCAAAATTAACTTTCAAAGAACTTTACAAAAAGCAGTTCATCAGCCAGCAACTACCTATTTTTCATCAAAGTTGTTGGAGTATAAATCCACTTGTGAGTCCCACATCGGTGAAAAAGAGAGAGATTGTCTATCTTATAAGGCCTAGGGGTGTTTCTCCCATTGCCAATTGGTTTTGGGAGATAAAAACATTCTTGGGCTTGTGAGTTAGACTTCTCTCCTCCACCGCGGGTAAGGCCAGACCCATCTCGTGTTTATTAAAAGTCATAACAGTGTCTAGAATCCTGAAGTACTGAAAGAACAAAGAAGAATGCTCCCCTAGAAGTCCATCTCTAGTCCTCCTATTCCCACCTGCAAGATTGTTACATGGGCTTCCTCCAATCACCAGATCAAACCCACCAAACTCTGTAATCCATCGTCTTATCATCCGATTATCCACTTTCTGCACGTCATCCAAATGGATCAGCTGACCTCGTTGCTCTGTTTGATCCCACCAGTCCTGAAATATCTTCCTACTGATTTCTGATATCTCTACTGAAACCACTGCCTTCAGTGGGATTCCGAGTCTGTGGAGGGCTACCTCGGCTCCACCAATGCCGGAGAAGAGGGACAAAACGGTCATTCCTCGTGGGTAGATGGGTTTCAGAACTGACAGGTGGTATGCAACTGTGTCTATCTGAAACCAAATATAACAAAACAAAGTAAAGATTAATGTGTCTTTATCTCTGCTATAAATTCAAACTGATCAACATTTGAATTAAACCATACATTTGATTTAGCAAATAAGGTGGTCAGGACTTGGGACAAATAACTTTTATATGCTACAGTTCACTTCTTTATCAGCAACACAAATCCAACTATGACAATTAAGAATTAACAATGACGGAGCTGAATATTACGGTGACAATTAATGAGCAAAGTTTGCAAACCTGAAAGGAGTTCCCTAAGGCTTTATATCTCTCAGTCCAGCCAACACCTCTGGTATGATCCTGTGGAAATCCCAACATCTCCACATCATTAGGTTCCAGTATAGCAACCTTGTGCTTTCCAACCCGAACCAAGTTCCATTTCTTGCACTGTTTCATGACATATTTTATGTCACTTGGAGACGGCGAACCAGATTCCACCCGCTTCCTATAAGCCAAGGTTTTTGCAGTGAGAAAGGATGATGTATTGATACTGAATATTACAGGTATATATATACTACAGCTATTGAGTTAAATTAGGATAGAAGCCTTGTACAATCAACTGATTTATGCTATTGCTATATTTACAAATATAATTGATACCAATTTAATACTATTGCTATATTTACAAATATTTGACAGTAAGAATGATATGATTATGAGGTAAAGATTTGATCTTGTTTATTTTGAATTATTGGTTGGTGAGATATTGTTAATACGCCCCCTCAAGTTGGACGTTCGTTCGATAAGTCCAAGCTTGTTTCGTAACTCTTGAAATTGTAATTTGTGCAGTGGCTTGGTGAGGATATCTCGCTATCCTGGTCTTTCTTTGGCAACATGAGCGATTCGAATGTTGTGGCGTTGGAGCTGATCTTTGACAAAGTGGGAGGAGATGGCCATATGCTTCATTCGGGAGTGAAAAATTGGATTTTTGGCGTAGAGTGTGGCGGAGATGTTGTCACAGAAGATGGCAGGTGGTTGAGTGACAGATATACGGAGTTCAGAGAGGAGATTCCGAAGCCAGAGAGTTTCTGTTGTGACAGAAGCAACTGCGCGAAATTCTGCTTCTGTGGTGGAGAGAGCAACACCTGTTTGCTTTTTTGAAGATCAGGAGATGGGATTGCGTCCCAGGTAGACAATGTAGCCTGTCGTCGAGAAGTATGTATCTTTATCACCTCCGTAGTCTGCGTCACAGAAAGCATGAAGACACAGAGGTGTGACTTTGTGGAGTTAGAGACCGTGGTGTTGGGTGCCTTGGAGGTACCTGAGGAGACGTTTTAGGACCGTCCAATGGTTGGCAGTTGGGTGATGAAGAAATTGAGCAAGACGGTTCACAGTAAATGCAATGTCAGGGCGAGTGAGCGACAGATATTGTAAGCTTCCAACGATGGCACGATACGTCGATTGGTCATGAATGGGCATTCTGTCTTCTCGGAGGAGTGGGGGTGATGTGGCCATCGGCGTAGTGATGTGTTTGGCGTCGGCCATGTTGTGTTTAACTAGAAGGTCATGTATATATTTAGATTGACTGAGGTGTAGTCCGAGATTGTTCGGAGTAACTTCGATACCAAGAAAATGTGATAGCGGTCCAAGGTCTTTTAGTGAAAAACGGTTAGATAGGTTTGTAATGAAAGCTTGTAATTGAGGTAAATTAGGTCCTGTAATGATAATGTCATCGATATAAATGAGCATGTATATGATGTTGGTCTTGGTTTGTAATATAAATAAGGATGGGTCAAAGATGGATTGACTGAAACCGAGAGTGATAACATAGGATTTGAGCTCAGTGTACCAAGCTCGCGAAGCTTGTTTTAGGCCATAAATAGCTTTTTGTAATTTACAAACGAAATCTGGTTTAGATTGATCGACGAAACCCGGTGGTTGAGTCATGAAAACATTCTCGGTTAGAGTGCCTTGTAAGAACGCGTTGTTAACATCAAGTTGGCGAATGGGCCAAGATTTTGTTACAGCTAATGATAGGATGAGTCGGACGGTGGTGGGCTTAATAACGGGACTGAAGGTTTCAGTGTAGTCTATGCCTGGTTGCTGTGTGAAACCTTTAGCAACTAGGCGGGCTTTATGTTGTTTAAGTGTACCATCGGGATTAAATTTGTTTCGATACACCCATTTACATCCTACAACGTTGTGTGCGGAAGAGCGTGGAACTAAGGTCCAAGTGTTGTTTCGTGCAAGAGCATCATATTCATCTTGCATCGCTTGGCGCCAATGAGGGAGGACAAGTGCTTGTTTGACGGTGTTGGGAAGGCTTGTAATTAAGGTTGATACATTAGCGGTTTTAGCATATTTTGGATTTGGTTGGCGTATATTATTTGTGAGTCTGGTTTTGACCGTGCGAGGAGGAGGGATGGGTTTTTGCCGTGTTTTAGGTGGAGCAGCATCATTAGTGTTGGTAGCGGAAGGATTAGTAGATGTGGCGGTGGGAATGTCGACCGAAGGAGTGCTGACTGGACCTGTATTGGTGATGGGTTTATCAACATTTGGCGGAGCAGTTGCGGAGGGTGTGCGACGGGAGTAGACATGTTAGACGGGATGTTTGGATTGCCGTGGGGGAGTAGGGGAGGTCGAGATCGATGATGGTGGGGTGCTGTCAACAAGAGGAATAATCGGAATAGTAAGTGTAGTCCATTCATCGATTGATGGAGAGGGTAATGGTTCCGAGTTGAGTTTTGCAAAGGGATAGATGTCATCATAAAATTTAACGTGACGGGAGGTGTAAATGCGATGGGTTTTTGGGTCAAGACAATAAAATGCACTTTGTGTATTAGAGTATCCTACAAAAATACATGGCACAGAACGGTTTTCTAATTTGTGTTTTGTATAAGGGCGAAGCCATGGGTAGCATAGACATCCAAAGTTATGAAGGTTGTTGTAGTCGGGTTCTGTATTGTGAATAATAGAGTAAGGAGATCGACCATTGAGAGACCGAGTTGGTAGTCTATTTATAAGATAGACGGCGGTACTAAAGGCGAAAGTCCGATACTTGGTGGGTAGATGTGCATGATTAAGAAGGGCGAGGCCCGTTTCAACTATATGACGGTGTCGGCGCTCGGCATATCCATTATGTTCGGGAGTATGCGGAGAGGACGTTGAATGAGAAATGCCATTGTTAAGCAAGGTGTTATTTAATTTGATGTATTCGCCTCCATTATCGGAGAAAAAATGTTTTATTGGTTTGTCAAGATATTTTTCGACCAGCGCTTTAAATTGTAAAAATAAACTAGTAGTGTCGGATTTTCGTTTTAGTGGATACATCCAAATATATTTGCTATAATGATCAACAAAAACAATATAGTACTTATAATGGTCGTATGATGGAACGGGACTAGTCCAAAGGTCTGAAAAAACGAGTTCTAGTGCGGAATTGGTTTTAAATGTGGAGGTCGAAAACGGTAATTTCTTGCTTTTGGCAAGATTGCACGATTCACAATGACAATAATCTGGAATAGTAATTGATAAATTTTTATTAATTTGTTGCATTACATCATACGTTGGGTGGCCTAAACGATGATGTCAAGATAATGAGAGCGGTCCTTTAATAGAGGTGTAAGCTTTCGGGTTTGAAGAAGACCACTCGTACACTCCATCTTTAACTCGGCCCCGGAGAAGAGTTTGGCCTGTTGCTATCGCCTTAATAAGAAAAGAGTCATGTGAAAAAACAACAAACGCGTTATTGTCACGACATAATTGAGAAATCGAAATTATATTCCTTGAAATTTTGGGAACATGAAGTACGTTATTAAAATTGAGTGAATTCAATTGAAAATTACCTATATTAGCAATCGGGACTGCAGATCCATCTCCAATTATGAGGTCATCCGAGCCGGTGTATGGGGAGTGAAAGGCAAGGGTGTCCAGATCAAATGTCACGTGGTGGCTCGCACCACTGTCAAGCAGAAAGTTCGGGTTAGGGTTTGGAGTCGCCTGAAAGTTGGTGGCAGTATGAACCTGAGGTGCGGCCGTTGACTGGCGGTTGAAGGACGGCGCGGGGAAGACGATGTTGGGGAAGAGGCGGCGAAACAGCGGACAGTGTGCAATTACGTGCCCGATTTCACGGCACCATTGACAACGCCCTTTGAAAGGACGGGGATTGGAATTAGTGAGAGGCTGAGTTTGGGCAACATACTGGTTGTTCGCCTGAGTTTGATTGGAATAGCGAGATTGGTTGCGATTTTGGTGGTGGCCGCGGTAGGCAGGGTTCGCAGAGGGGGTGAAATGGTTTGAGGTAGGTTGAGTTTTAATCAATAATTCATGTTGTAAAAGTTTTTCGTGAAGAGCCTCAAAACTGATGGTGGTGTCTCGGGCTCGGATCGTGTCAATTACGGGTTTATAAAGATCATAATCGAGTCCTTTTAAAACTTTTGAAACTATGTCTTCTGGGTCAATTAACTTGCCCATGAGAGCAAGTTGATCGACACAAGATTTGATAGAATGGATATAATCACTGATGGATTGTTCCGAGGTTTTAACTATCGAATCTAGGCGGTCTTTAAGCTGCTGAATGTGGACGCGAGAAGGATTCGCGTAAGTATGGGCAAGGATTTCCCAAGCCTCTTTAGATGTTTTTGCCCGAATGATGAGGGTTTGGAGGGCGGCAGTGAGGGTGCCCATTAGAGCACCGAGAATGAGCCCGTCTTGTTTAAGCCAAGACATATAGGCAGGGTTGGGGACTTCCTGGTTTGCCTCATTCATGGTGGTTGAGGACGGAGTTGGTGTTGAGCCATCGAGAAATCCGAATAAGATGTTTGTTAGTTGAAACCTCCATGAAACATAGTTCAAGGGGGTCAGTTTGATAACATTATTAAGATTCGGTGCGGTGAGGGGTTGATCAGCGTTATGCGGGTTGATGATGGTGGTGTTGGTGAGATCAGTAGCCATTGAAAGGGATGAGGAAAGAGCGGAGCGTTTGAATTGATGGCGTTTTGGTCGAAGTTGGTTGGATCGTGTGGAGCTCGAAGATACCATATAAGACAAGGTTTTTGCAGTGAGAAAGGATGATGTATTGATACTGAATATTACAGGTATATATACTAAGCTATTGAGTTAAATTAGGATAGGAGCCTTTGTACAAGCTATATTTACAAATATAATTGATACCAATTTAATGCTATTGCTATATTTACAAATATTTGACAGTAAGAATGATATGATTATGAGGTAAAGATTTGATCTTGTTTATTTTGAATTATTGGTTGGTGAGATATTGTTAATACTTCCTAATCCTCTCCGTAAGTGGAGCACTTCCTATACAAGTTAAGAGGCAATTTAACTTTTCCCTTTTGTCCCAAGTCGGCCACCACGTCTTTGTGTATGGGAGTGCTTCATGTATGGTTTTGGGGGGAATAGGAAGAAGAGGTTGTCTGTTTTCTATAGGAAGGTTATGTATATAACCTCTTTTTCTAGCAGCGGCTGAGAAATGAAGAGAGTCCACAAACTCGGGTTTTATGTAGTACAAACACCGGGAAATCTCATCCCAAACTCCCTTTGGAGTGCAGGCGACGTTTTCGTAGTAGAAGTAGGGAGGAACAGCAGCTAGTTTTGGGATCTCCCTCTTACTTACCCCTGTTGAGTACCCAGGAACCCCAAAGCCAATCATATTCTTTAGATTTGATTGAATCCCTGCTACGCATACTTTGAATCAGTTTACGGGGCCGCTCTATGGACCCAAAACTAGGTTTTCTCGTTTGGGGTGGTAATGGAGGAGCATTAGTGACAGTCTCTGCTATTTGAGCCGCAAATATGAAGTCGGTAAGTTCGTCTAGTGGAGCATCAGATCCTGAAATGAAAACCATATGTAAATAAGTTTTCAAACAAACAAAAATCATGTTACTTTCTATAAAAATAATACCCAAGAAAAGAAGTTACAGAAAAATGAAATATAGAGACTCTGGCAAGCACCAAAATTTGAAAAGATGAAACAATATGGCCTACTCTGCTACTCACCACATTGCTCGATAGCCTTCACCGCATCAACATATTGATAACCCATGGCAATGAGGTACGATAGTGTGTCTTTCGTTTCCTGCAAGGCAAAACAGATGACATTTACTAGCAGAACTTTTCTAGCTTAAGAAAACCTTTCCGGATTGTCAAGCTATAATTCAACCAGGAAGAAAAGTAGATTGAAACTTGTGTCGAGTATCAAACAACGGTAACATGTAAAAAGACATTCAGGACACAAGGTATACAAAGATGAAGTTAACAAAATCTACTGATAATCCCAAGATTGCCCCTTTAAAATGGATATATTGACAACATCATGGAATGGGAAAGAAAACCAACAGTTGTAACAAGCATTGGTTTTCAGCAGTTGTGCAGACTGTTTCACATTTTTCTTGTTGAAACAGGAAAGATCTAAGGCACATAGCTAAGCAATGTAGAGAAATTATAGCGCACACACCTCCACCTCTGCACAAGAACTATCACAGTCAGAATGCTCCTCATATGGGAAGCTTGCTCTAGATTGACAAGGGTGTTCACTAGGAAAGTTTTCAATAACCTGCATTTATGCATATCATGACAAAGTCAGATATATATAGTTGATTTACACTGAGTTTTAAATTCGTAGTTTTACAAAGCAACGAATAACTACAACACACAAATTAATCCATTTGATTATGATAGATGCATTGTTTGAAACTTTCCTGGTAAGCATTCCTGTCAACTGAAGAACTTATATAATACGCTGCCTATTTTGATGACGATTCTCAGAATCATTCAATTAAACCATTTGATTATGATAGATGCATTGAGGCCGGTAAGGTGTTTAGGCTACCATATTTACCATTTACCAAGGCCTTTGATAACAGGTTATCACATTGGAAGTAAAAGAAGCATAATCAATGGTGACGAAACCACTTACAGGATAAGAGAGAAGGCTGTTCAGAATTGCTTCAGTATCCTCCTCCCCTGTCAAATTATAGATAGGTTCAGAGCATTAAACAAACAATCGTATTAAACAGAAGCATGACAAAGATTCCCACCATTGTCCTTGAGGGCTCGAATGACCAGCTCTTCATTAAATCCCATTGCAACAAAATGGTCAAGAATAGCTGGATTCTGACTTGTCGATGAAGATGATACGGCATCCTACAAGCATTTAACATGATTATCCTTCTTATAAGCTATGATCTTGATTGACAAAAAAAGCATTCAGCAAATAAATAATAAAGACCTATACATGTTGATTGACATCTTGAGGAACAAGAAGATTAGACATTTCTACTACTTCCATCCCAAATTATCTCCCCTTTCGACTTTGATAATCAACTAATGACAACTTCGGTCATTAGTTTCTCAAAATATATA
Source organism: Silene latifolia (assembly GCF_048544455.1). Classification (NCBI taxonomy): domain Eukaryota; kingdom Viridiplantae; phylum Streptophyta; class Magnoliopsida; order Caryophyllales; family Caryophyllaceae; genus Silene; species Silene latifolia. The sequence goes on from NC_133537.1 coordinate 302,110,567, forward strand.
TGAGTTCAATGTAGCATTCGCCATGATTGTTCATCAAAACACTTTTCCCATATTATTATTTTTTTTTTAAAAAAAGTGATACCATTGCATTTCGAAAGTAGTAGTCCTTGCATGTTGAGTACTAGGATCGGATGGAGGGAGTAGTTCGCAAACCTCAAGTCAATATAAAAGCTCCACAGTTAGATTGAAATAAGAAATAACTATAAGCCAGGTTACTCTTAAAATGTATAATAAATATAATAAATTGACTTGATTGTCAACATATATAATCTTGTAACTACTCTCCAAGGCTCCAACAAGTACATACCTGATCATTTTCAATCTCTTGAAAGAATTCCATCTTAAGCTCATCATCAGTATCCCACTCATAGCTTTCCACTGAACTGTCATTAGTAGGATCCTGCCAAGCAACACAAATATTATGAGACAACAAATGACTTTAAAGACGTCGATATTATACGCAATGGATAGCCCCGACAATAAGTGATTTGCCCTTAATTATACCTGATATAATGCAAATCATGTATATCAGTTTTGTACCCTTTTTAATTACCCCCGGATAATTAGTTATACTCACAAAGACATAATTCATCTCAAGACTAACTAAACCAACCGGATTAACTCGTCAATATACAAGCTCTCGTTAGTCGTTACCAGCCAGATTAACTCATTACCAAAAGGTTTAATTCAAGGGACACAATTAAAGCCAAAAATAGGAAATAGATACCCAAAAATGGAAGGAAACACACCATTGTGTTAAGTGACTCTTCTGCTAAGTTAGTACTGAACTAGAGACTTTCTTGCGGGAGGATTTATTAGCTCGACTTTGTTCCCAAAAGCATGCAAATAGAGAAACGTTAAAAGTAATATTGTCTAAATACATTACATGATAGAGAAGCCTTTCCATTTTCCTCGTAAGAGAATCTCTACACTTTCTCCACTACTTGCATGATTATAGCCACTAACTCCATGTTTTTGGCCCATGTTCATGGTGGTGGTTAGGCCACTAACTTTGTGGTTATGGTGCTAATTAACCACTATAAATAGACAAGTGTAGTCATTTGAGAAACACACATCTTCATATATCTTTACTATCTTCTCTATGATAATTTTGAGCATACCATATGAGTTCCAACTCCTAATAGTTGAGTACACAACTTTTAGGAGTGTTGTGTGACCTTGGGGACCAAGGGCAGCCCAAAGGGCGAGCGATTCAGCTCTTTGCACCGGGGCCCAATGGTATAAGGGGCCCAAAAATTTAATAGTCCATTAATATTTGATTCTTTGAAAATTAATTGTTTCTATAGCCGTAATATGTTATATTATCTATACCGTTAATACCCATTCGCTTCCCTAATTCAGTGGCATTAATTACATATTTATGTGAGAGAGTGAAATTTAGTAAGTTTTTTTTTCTTTTTTTGCCTTCTTTCTCTATTCTTCATCATCTATCCTCCATTGTTCTAAATTTTTTGTTTCATACGACTTACTCCCATAGTTAGGAATTATTTCTTTGCAGTTTTTTTTTGCACTATAACCCTTAAACTCTAAACTTCAAAATCATTTATCGATCGACATGTATTAAATTTAAACAAATTTAGGGTTACTTTTTCGTTGAAATTATCGCCCCGAATCAGGGGCGAATATGTGATTCTTCAATTATTATATGGGTTGAAAGTCATATTGATTGTCATTATTGTGTATATTTTATGCTCTTTAAAGGTATGAATTGTGTCTGTATTCATGAAACTGATCAAATTACGGGTCGATTTACGGCCCCAAATTGACATTTTGAACAGGGCCTCTCAAATTCATTGGTCGCCTCTATTGGGGACGACGCCTATATCGATTTGTACCGTAGTCGGGGCGATTTCGTTTCTCATTCAGTGGCCTTCATACCACGACACAACATATATTTTCTCAATATATCTTCGGCCCTATAGTGACCTATATTTCCAACAATTGAGAAATGAAATCTTGTCACTATTATTGTTGTTGTGTTCTCGTCATTGAGAATCATTTGATTGGAGAAAATATTTATTTTCGTCTAGAAGATTCAGCCCGTAGGGAGTGAGACAGCACGTCGGTATTTTGGCCATAACTCGGTCTCTAGACCTTTGTTTGAGGCGTGTAATATGGCGTTGGAAAGCTAAGAAGAAGGACTACAACTTTGTAGTTGAAGCCGTGAGCAGATTCTATCATTTAACATCCTTAAAATAGACAATAATGCCATGGTAGTGTGCTGGAAAGCTTATGAAGATTCATAAAAGAATGGTATTATCTATAATTTTATTGCTCAATTCATTCTTGTGATTAAGGTATGTTCCCATGAATTTACTTTACAAATATTTATGATGATAAATATGAAGGTTTGGTCAAATTATATATGCCTTAATCATTCATATGTTTAAGCTACTACTTTATTTGGTAAGACATGTCTATAATCTTGGTAAAATTACTTTTAATAATTGATTTCGAGATTATGTGAATGAAATTGTTCCAAGATTTTGAATTACAAGTAGCTAGAATGATTGAGTGACCAAGATATTGTTATGTGTATAATATGTTTATCAAGCAAAATACTTCACACATTTGGATTGATTATTTAGTTTTGATTATGAGATGAACTAAAATTGATATTTGAGTTATGAACCAAATGTGGGGGTTAAATATTTTGTTTTAAATTGATATAGTATCTTGAACATGTGTGACAAAAATTGGAAATGATTATTTGTCAAAGCTTCATAAAAGTAGATTATGGAGAACATAATTTGTCAATGATTATATGATATTTAAAAGTTGAGATGATGAATGAATGAATAATGTGTATATTTTGTTTGAACGATTATGTTTGTCACTAATAACATGTGGGGGAAGACGTTCAACTTATTTGATAAATTTATTCATCAAGTTTAGAGTCGATATCTTATAATTTGTGAAGAGTATGTATATCTTTGATTGTGGGGGTGTAGAGAAAATGATAATCGCATGTTTTATACGTGACTAATTGAACTAAAATTAGAAGTATTAATTTGTTGGATAATGGCTATGTCAATAAATAATGGTTGTGTAAGGTTCAATTATTTATGTTACATTTTACTTACACCACACTATATGAGATTATGATAATTGATTTTATGTTTGTAAGAAGTCAAATTCTTTTTGTAAAATATTGTGGATTTGCAAAGAGTAAATATAAGTGAAACAATCATCGAGATTCGTTATTTTCTAATATAAGAATGATGATATATATAGAGCTTTTAGTGAATAATAATATGATTTTGGGTGCAAAATCACAAACACTACGTATATGCTTTATTCTATGTCAATTTATTAGAAAGAGAAAATAATAAAGAAGATTATTTGTTCTTTTAAACGACATGAGAGTGGAGCTCTATATTTAATTAGAACAATGATGCTAATGAGTTAGAAGAGAACATGTTTTGACTATTGTGAGAAGTCTAATATGTATAATTATAGTTGCTTCAATGTAGCTTATGCAGCTAAGTACATTTTGTTTGTGTATTCATTACCAAAGTTATCATTCACATTTGGTGAAGTGCCTAAGGTGCAATATTAAGAATTGCACTATGTTGGATATCTAGAAAGATATTGGATCGGGACTTCGAGCTGTTCAATGATGCTATGTTGGGCAAACAGGTGTGGCGAATCTTGACTAACCCGGACTGCCTTATGGCCCAAATCATGAAGAGTAGGTATTTCCCGAACACCTCTCTCATGGAAGCAGAACTAGGACCCTACCCAAGTTATACATGGCGAGGGGTGTGGAATGCGCGAAAGGTTATTCTTTTGGGAGCTAGGAAACGTATCGGGGATGGTATGTCGACTTGGGTTTGGGCTGACCCTTGGATTCCGGGAACACAAACGAGGCGAGTTCTCTCACCGAAGGGACCCCAGGTGAATGATATCAGGGTCAACGATCTTCTAAGTGAGGATGGGAGTGAATGGGATCATGTGAAGCTCGCAAAAACCTTGCTGCCTTTTGAATGTGACCGTATAAAAAAATCAGAATTAGCGTGTTGAAACCGCAAGATGACTGGTGCTGGGATTTGGAGAAGGACGGAATCTATACGGTAAGATCGGCTAACCGCCGCCTGGTGGGAGAAGGAAACGATGGAGTAGGGCCCTCTGAAACTCGCCATAGCTCTCGGTTGTGGAACAAAATTTGGAATGTCCCAGTCCTGCCACGAATCAAAGTTTTCTTTTGGCAACTCTGCTTTAATGCGCTAGCCACGAGAAACAATATTTCTGTTCGGATGGAATTGACGGATGTAACTTGCCCACGATGTCGTGGTTGCATGGAGACTTGCCTTCATGCGATCCAAGATTGTGGTGGGGTGGGGGATATTTGGGACGGTTTAGGTGTGGAGATATTTGAGGGAGTCGGGTTTGGGAATATTAAAGATTGGGCAGAGGAGATGATGAAGGATATGGGTACAAGGGAGTGTGTGGAGTTTGTCACAGCGTGTTGGGCGATTTGGGAAGACCGTAACAAGATAGTGTTTGATGGAGGGGGAGGGGACACCGATGGGGTAGTGAGGCGTGTAAGGGATATGATATGGGAGATGAAGGAGGGTGGAGCAGCCGTGACAAATAGGGTCGGGAGGGGTGGAGGAGGAGCTGATGGGGGGGGGGGGGGGGACACTGTGGGGTGGAAGAAACCAAGGAGTGGGGTGATAAAGGTGAATGTCGATGCCGCTGTTTTAGACGGGATTGGTGTAGGATGGGGATGCGTTGGACGAGACGAACAGGGTAAGGTGATATGGTGTGCAGTCACGCAACGACGAGACGAGATGGATGCAACGATGGCGGAAGCTTTGGGAATGTGGCACGGCTTGTCAGAGGCAGTGAAGCATGGACATCAAGACATTGAAATGGAAAGCGATTGCGCGGTTGTGGTGCACAACCTACAGAGGAAGGCCAAAGGACGGAGTGATCTGTTTTTAGTTTATGAAGACATTTTGTCGATTTGTAATTTTGTTAGGAGTCTATCTTTTGTTTTTACGCGTAGGAACAATAATAAGGTCGCTCATAATTTAGCTCGTTTTGGACCTTGGCGTGAGGGTCGTCGCAGTTGAGAATCCGTGATCCCAATGGAAGTTCTTTGTATGGCGGAACGTGATGCTAGTTTAATAGATTAATCCCTTTCGGGGTTTCCTTCAGAAAAAAAAAAAAAAAGATATTGGATCGACCAAAAGGTAATGACGATCGACAAGGTGAGATCTATGGTGAGTACTATACATTTCCACCTTTAATGGTGATCTTGTTTTAAGTCTATTGAGAAGACTATTATAACCTTGTCTAATGTGTAAGTATATTATATTGCTCTTAATCTTGCAGGGCAAGATGCAGGGTGATTGTGAAGATATTATTAGCTACTACTTAATTGTGGGGGCATGGAGTTTTGCCTAATATTTATCTTTAGCATAATGCTAACATCAACTTAATAATGCTAAAATAATGTGTATAATGACTTGCAGATTTACACATTTTATGCAGATTTGAGATTTAAGAAAGTTGATTGAGAATAATACGCTCACAAATTATTATCTTTGCGAAATTTGAGTGAAGCATATTTAAGCTAATGGACTAAGAAAGAAAAAAATCCTAGAATTATCGAGGGGAATGGGGCTAAATAAAGCCTATTAGTTGAGGAATTTGTGGTGGATACCGGAACTTGCTATGCAAGGGTGGTCTAACAAAGCCATAGATAACTCATACTTGTGTACACATCCCATTCCTATGACATGTACACTATTTTGGAAGGTTGAGCATATAGCTCTTAATGGTCTTATAGCCCAAAATTGGGTGGTCCTTGTAAGACGGACTTGATGAGATCACCGTAATAATGGAGGTTGAGATATCTCTCTTAATGAATCTATATCCCTTTATTTGGGTGGTCCTATTGAGAAGGACTTGATGGATTCACCGCAATGTTGAAAGGTTGAGCCTTAGAGCTTTTAATGAATCTATATCCCTTTATTTGGGTGGTCTTATTGAGAAGGACTTGATGGATTCACCGCTATGTTGAGAGGTTGAGTCTTAGAACTCTTAATGATTCTATAGTTCATGCGTGAGTGGTTTATATGGAGATAGACTTGTTGGAATCACCTACGTGAGTGTGAAGAATTGGCCTCCTTCTATGAGGGACTAGGCTATCTCTCTAGAGCACTCGTGAGAATCCCAAGGTTCATTTGGCCATAAATTTGTTGAATTGTATCGCGGAACTCGTCTGGAACTTAAGCTGAGATATGTGTTTGGAATTTACCCCGGAGTCTAGGAGTTGAAGATTCGTTCACTCTCTAGGTGATGAAAGAATTGTTCCATTTTACTATGTGTTAGTTCAAATCGAAAGATACTAATGCTTAAGTATCAATCCTTATTAATATGCTCAGAATTTTGTCTATCATTTGCATTAGTGGGGGATTGTTGGAAGTAATGCAAAGGCTAGTAATGTTGTCTAAATACATTACATCATAGAGAAGCCTTCCATTTTCCTCGTAAGAGAATCTCTATACTTTCTCCACTACTTGCATGATTATAGCCACTAACTCCATCTTTTTGGCCCATGTTCATGGCGGTGGTTAGGCCACTAAATTTGTGGTTATGGTGCTAATTAACCACTATAAATAGAGAAGTGTAGTCATTTGAGAAATACACATCTTCATATATCTTTACTACCTTCTCTATGATAATTTTGAGCATACCATATGAGTTCCAACTCCTAATAGTTGAGTACACAACTTTTAGGAGTGTTGTGTGACCTTGGGGGACGACGCCTATATCGATTTGTACCGTAGTCGGGGCGATTTCGTTTCTCATTCAGTGGCCTTCATACCACGACATAACATATATTTTCTCAATATATCTTCGGCCCTATAGTGACCTATATTTCCAACATTAAACAGCGGTTTAATTCTGTCACGGTAATTTTCAAAACCTTTACAAAATTGTCCTGGATTTTGATATCGCGGTGTTAATCTAAAACCGTGCTCAATGGACAATTTTGCTTCCATTTATCTGCCATAGAAAAATAATTATAACCAGTTTTTCTGAAGGATTTGAGTAAATTATCACGTAGAAAAAACAAACTGATTTATCAAACTAAATCAGTACTCCGTAGTAATTTATATAAACCAACTCACAAATACTTGTTGCACAAATTTATCCTAAAACAAAATCTTTAAGTAACCACTTCTACCGACTAGTAGTGTTGTGTTTGGCTTCGTTTTACAACTATATTAGTTATAAAACCGTCTTACACAAGACTATCTCAAACCGACTTAAGAGGGGCTTAAATAAACCGTTGAACAAAAGCACAAAACAAACAATTACCCAAAAAAGAAATACACAAGTGCAACAATTTTTCTTTTTCAAAAAGTTGACATAAAATCCACAACTGATTTTTTTTAATATTTCATTTAATCTGTGTAATATTTCAAAAAAAAAAAAAAAACGAAAAATGTATATAATAATAAAATAATACTCCCTCCAATTTGCTATTTTCTTCCCCTTTGATATGGGCACAAGGATTAAGGGTGAGAATATATATATTATTAATTAAACCCTTATGATATTTTTTTTATCCGCTAATACGAAAATATAGTTAATATCGAAAGGACGGGTACATAAGATAACAAGACGGAACTATAATTTAGTACTAAAATCAACGTGGCCTACAACATGTAGTTTGAAACCTTTGAATGCCATGTATTTTGTAAAAGTTACGTGGAAGTCAATGGGAAAATGTTATCCAATTAGATTTCTTCAAAGCTAAGTTTCCATTACTATAAATAGGAAGCTGCGCAACACTATTTTGATAACATTTTACGGGTTTATATATATCATCTTACTCGAATACAGATACCCATAAGAAAGCGATAAGTGGGTTATAAAATTTCATTTATACCACTAATTCTCTCTAAAAATAAAGTATGATTTCGGAACCCTTCGTCGATATAAGTAATTGTTTACATTTGAAATAAGATAGTAGAAATAGCATGTTATATTAGTTTTATTGTTAATTTCATCTTATAATCATTATACTGCCCACATGTTATACTATTTGACAAGAAAATAAAAATTTTACGTACCGACAATGGTACGGAATTTCGTCCTCTAATACCTTTTTTTTAAAACTAACGACATCCTTTTTCCACACTCTAACGTTGACACGCCTCAACAAAATGGGCGGGTCGAACGTAAACACCGTCATATTTTAAACGTTGCCCACGCTCTTCTCTTTCAAGCTCATCTACCCATATATTTTTGGGGAGAATGTGTCTTGAGTGCCGTTTACCTAATAAACCGTACTCCGACTCGTCTCCTACACGGTAAAACTCCATATGAAGCTCTTTTTAACAAACCTCCTCCTTTCGAAAATATCAAAATTTTTGGTTGTTTGGCTTACGCCAAGTCCCTAAATCGGTCTCATGATAAATTCGCTCCCAAGAGCCGCAAATGTATTTTTATTGGCTATCCGTTTGACAAAAAAGGGTGGCGTCTTTATGACTTAGATACCGGGTCTTACTTCGAGTCAAGAGATGTCATTTTTGTCGAAACAGAATTCTCCTTTCAAAATCTTCATATTCATGACACTCCTGATTTCTCCTTTCTACTTGAGTCTAATAGCAACATTGACAGTACTCTCCTTATTTCGCCCTCAGTGCCACCGTCGCATTGTGCATCACTCAAGACTCACCCACACCATCTCCACCATCTTCACCTCAACAACCAACCGAACAACCCACCATCGAAACGCCCACCTCTACCCCAACCACGGACACCACTAGTGCCGCTAACCCCACGGCACCCCCCCAATCTTGGACGCGGCCATCGCCTCAAAATACCAAATTCCAACCTCAAGGATTTCATCGTTTCAAAACTTCGCCCCTCGTTACATGCTCTCACCACCTCATCATCGTCTTCTGGTACGGCTTTTCCTCTTTCTCATTATATTAATTATGAAAAGTTTTCACCCAATCATAAAGTCTTCTTGTCGGTCGTGACCAAAAATCACGAGCCTAGTTTCTTTAAAGATGTCGTGCAGGTTCCAGAATGGCGTGAGGCCATGAGACATGAGCTCGATGCTCTTGAGAAAAACAATACTTGGACCCTCGAAGATTTACCTCCCAACAAAAAGGCTATTGGGTCCAAATGGGTTTACAAAATCAAGTACAACGCAGACGGGTCAATCGAGCGCTATAAAGCCTGCCTAGTTATCATGGGCAATCGTCAAGTTGAAGGGGTGGATTATAATGAAACTTTTGCCCCCACCGTCAAACTCGTCACGGTTCGTACCCTTCTAGCCATTGCCGCTGCAAAACAATGGGCTCTCCATCAAATGGATGTCTATAACGCCTTCCTTCATGGGGATCTCAATGAAGAAGTGTATATGAAACCGCCACCAGGATTTCTTCACTCGGCCAAAGGGAAAGTCTGTCGAATTCGAAAATCTTTATATGGTCTTCGTCAAGCACCCAAATGTTGGTATGCAAAGCTTGCTTCCGCGCTTCTTAAATGCGGGTTTTCGCAATGTCCTTATGATCACTCGCTATTTTCCATCTCTCGACCCGACACTGAGGTACATATCTTAGTCTACGTCGATGACTTGGTAATTTGTGGCAACAATATCAACTTTATCTCCCAATTTAAGACCTACTTAAGTCAATGTTTTCACATGAAAGATCTCGGCCATTTAAAATACTTTCTTGGCCTTGAAATTGCGCGCAATCCAACCGGTTTATTTGTGTCTCAACGAAAATATGCCCTCGACATTTTAAGCGAAACCGGGCTACTTGGTACAAAACCTGCACCTATTCCTATGGAACAAAATCATCGCCTTGCCCTCTCCAAAGTCGATCTTATGCACGATCCACAACCTAACCGTCGCCTCGTCGGCCGCCTTGTTTATCTGACAATCACGCGGCCCGAGTTGACATACTCCGTTCATATTCTTGCACAATTCATGCATGCTCCAACAACCGAGCATTGGGCCGCAGCTTTGAATGTCGTTCGGTATATAAAGAACTCTCCGGGCCAAGATATACTTTTTCACTCTGATTATGACTTACGACTAAATGCTTATTGTGATGCGGACTATGCCACATGCCCTACAAGCCATAGGTCCTTATCCGCATATATCGTCTTCCTGGGCTCCTCTCCTATTTCATGGAAGACCAAGAAACAAGCCATCGTCTCCAAATCCTCCGCTGAAGCCGAATGCCGAGCCATTGCATTTACGGTTTGTGAATTAAAATGGCTCAGGGGCCTACTTCAAAGTCTCGGTATCTCACATCATACGCCTATTCAACTTCAATGCGACAACAAATCAGCACTTCACATAGCTCTAAATCCGGTTTTTCACGAGCGTACTAAACACATCGAAGTTGATTGTCACTTTATTCGGGATGAAATTCAAAAAGGGGTTATCGCTCCTACTTATGTTCAAACAAAGGCGCAACTAGCGGACATTCGCACTAAAGCTCTCGGCCGTGCTTCATTTGAAGACCTTTTGTCCAAGTTGGGTGTCTCGGATCTCCACACGCCAACTTGCGGGGGGAATGATAACCGGCTCCAAAGAGCCGTTGGCAGCCACACAAAGAGTTGTTGGCTCTCCTCAAATCAAGCCAAGCATATCTATGTAATTATATACATAATTTGCTGTATTATTCTTTCCTAGTTTAGCTTATATTCTTTTGCATAAATAGTTAACTCTCATAATGTAATTACACATTAGTAACTCTAATGTATTATGCTAATGAATTCAATATTTCCCCAATATCATTCTAATTGTCATATATTTCAACAGTTGTCCTCTCTCTTCTCCCCTTCCCCCACTTATTGCTCCAGGGGATGAAATGTATGCTTCTGTTTTTTTTTTCTTGCTGCTGCATGCTCACTATTTTCATCTTTGTTTAGTTTGGCATTGGTGTCTCTTATCAAATTCGAACTGGAATCGCCTCTGATTTTAGGTTTGTTTCCGGTCTTTAGCTTTGGGTGTTTATGGTGTATGTCGTTGTGAATCTTGTAATGCTATTTGTGTTGGTGGTTTTGTGGTTATGGGTGAGCTTTGAAGTCGTTATAAAGGAAATGAGTGGGCGGATGATGTGTTCTTTTGTGTGTTATGAATCTTTGATGATTTAGCGAGTCTATTTGGGTTGTGTTATGGTTTTGACTTTTGACAATGGAGTTAGTTGGATTGGATATGGTAGTTTTCTAATCTTAAGTTAATGTCGCTACTCGCTTCTCTGTTGTTTTAAATCCTCTTTGTTAGAATTCTATATACATCATTTAGTTATGGAATAAGATTTGTTGATTTTTCACAATTTCGATATCCAAACGCTAAGATCGCAATTGCTTGGAGTACGGATAAATGTTAGTATATGTCAAATTTGAAAAACAAGGAAAAAGTGAAGGCACGACAGAGAAAAAAATGCGTACAAAGTAAAATAAATGGGTTGAATTTGTAAATGAAGTGAATGGTGGCGTCATTTTATATGAGCTGATTTATTTAAAGTCAGGATTTTATACAAATCTAAAATAAATGTGTGTTTTTTTGGATTTAAAATCATTCATTTTAAGTTCAGTTCGGATTCTATAAATTCAGTTCAGAATCATATCCTATAAATTCAAGTCAGATCTTATAAATTTAGTTTTTTTTGAATTTGAAGTCATTCCTACGTTCAATTTAGAAAAATTAAATTCAATCACATTATCAATTATGGACTATATAAATGACACAAATTATTGCTGCTAAGGGCTGGCCCCAGTTTATATAGCCCATTGAATTGTGCAACTGTAGCCCACTCTTTTACGTTGGTTCCCTTCCCATTGAAAACGTTATCTTTATATCCAAATGGTTTTGTAGACGGTATATCAATAAGATCACAAAATCTCATTGAAGACGGGCGATATCCGTCACAAGCTTGTGATAGATACCGTTTTCTCTCACAAAATGTCCATTGAGAGGTGAGTGGGAAGCACATGGAGGGTGCCCCACCTTATCCCCTCTCCCTTTTTGTGATAGGTAATCCCGTCACAAGCAAGACTAGCTGAAATAAGATTGCACACATTGTTATGCAAGATGTCTAATGATGAGATAATTGACTAGTCTTGACTCTTGACAAAGTTTTAAGTTGAGTCTTAGAAATTCAAGACTTAATTTAAGACTTTGAATGAGTCTTGACCCCACTTTGAAGGAAAATTATCCAATGAGTGGATCACATGTGTCATTTCTTTTTGTAAAAAAAAAGTGAAGTGGAAAAGTAGAGTTTGATGTGTGTCTGACGGATAATGTATAAAGCCTAAGGTGAGTCTTAGGCGAGTCTGAACAATAAAAAAATAATAAAAGTTAGAGGAAAGCTGATGTGGCAGAGTCTTAAGACTTGAAAGAATCTTATTGATAATCATACATTCATACCCTTACATCAAGGCTCCGTTTGACACGACACTTCAGGTAACTTATTTGACCAAAGTAGCTTATTTGACCAAAATTTCAGCTACCTGATATTTTTGCAAGTGTTTGACAAGTAGCTTATTTGGTCAAATAAGCTACCTGAAATTGAATGCTACCTAAAGTAGCATTTGAGATTTTAGGTACCTGAAATAAATTATCTTCCATTTAATACCCATTCAATCTATAATATTAAATAATTATCATATCATTTTACGTCATTTTACCAAAATCAGCTACCTTTTTAGCTAGTTTGTCAAACATTTTTGTTTTTATAATCTGTTACTATATTAGTTAATACTTTTCAGTTACCTTTTCAGGTTTCAGTTAATTTTTCAGGTTTCAGGTAAATTTTCAGGTTTTAGGTAACTTTTCAGCTAATTTTATCAAATAGAGCCCAACTCTCCTTTGCAAAAACGGTTGTATTCGGTTGTACAAATTGTTATCCAACCTAAAGAATTATGTATTTAAACCAAGAAAAAAAAACCTAAAGAATATGTAGTGGATTTGGGGGTCATAAGTCATAACTCAAATCAACTCTCCTTTGATCTATTTATTTATTTTTTTGACTTGTATGAAATGTATTTATTCTAAAAATCTTCATTTGTACCCTAGTGTCCATACTCCCTCCTATTCACTAACATCTTCTACATTTCCTAAATCGGAAAATTCACAAAGATCTTCTACTTTCCTTATTTGTCTATTATTTGTGGTTAATATAACATGTAACCCTACATTCTCTCCCTATTTCATTTTCCTCCACATATTACCACTTCACTAAATATTGGCCCAAAATCAATGTGGAAGATCATATAGAATATGAGGGAGTATATATTTTATGTTTTATAAGAAGGTTTTTAAAATAAAATTTTGAAACATTAAAAAATAATACTTATCATATAATCGTCAGTTATGTAATCTTTTAAAATAAATATTTTTGTCAACGGTATTTGAACCAAAGGCAATCAAATGATAAAAATAAAGGAATAATATTTTCCCTAATTCTAAATTGGACTCAAAAGATGCTACTTAGTACCTTTATAATCACAAAATCTCATTTGCATTGTGACGGCACGTATCCGTCACTTTGGAGTAACAGATACCATTTTTCCTCACAAATGACCCAAATAGAGGAGAGAGGAAAACACATGTGGGTGCCCCACCTTGTCCCCCTATCCGTTTTGTGAGTGACATTATCCGTTACTTGCTCCGACCCGTCTTCAACAAGACTAATTGCTTTATAATTGTGCTATTTTACATTATATCAACTAGCTATTGCCACGTCATTATATCTCGAGCTAAATCATCAGTTCTTATATCACTTGTAGATTTCGTCACACAACAAATTCATGAAAACAAAGAGCAACAAATTATTATTTCCTTTGTTTCAATTATTTGTTTGACGTTCTAATTTTTTAGGAATAATTGACATGAATAATCCCACCTTTATCTTATCTTCCAATAATAGTCCCACCTTTAACTAATCCAGGAATGATCCCACCTTTGCATGCAATCTTCTCAAATTAATCCTTTCTAAAAAATGACCTATTATTGTAGGTAATTGTAACTATTTGACTGAAACTTTTTATATTTTTTTTCTTTTTTCCCCCCAAATCTCCTTATTCTTTTTTTTTTTTTTTTAAAAACCCAAATCTCCTTATTAATTAAACACATTTCTCTTCATTTATTCTTCTACCTTCATTAATTTATCATGAACCCTTATTTTGTTGTACAATTATCTAAATTATGTGTCATATTTTGTACCAACAAATGCTTTGTGGCTGGATATCTATCTGATAAAAACATGCACCATAGTAGATGATGATATCCACATATTTCGATGCTTACAATGATGCTTCTTTGGCTAATTAGTGATTTAGACTAAATGTGTGAACTTTCGATAATCAAAATTACAAATCTGAAATAGATAGTTTGATAATAGCTACCTTGGTTCTAGTCGTCTCTTACACGATAATTAAGTTTCTAATTTAACTTTGTTTTTGCAATGGATATACTGCATTGGGAAGATGAAGCCATGGGATTTGGGTTGATTTTGTATGATTTGAGGAAGAAAATAGAAATGCAGAGAAAAGAAGCATGAGCAGTGAAAATGGTGAGGGAATATAAGAAAATAAAAGAGGTAAGAGAGTGTTGATGGAGAGTTAACAGGTTTAGCCGGTTATTAGTAAAAAGGAGTAATTTAAGAAGATTGTATAGAAAGGTGGGAGTATTTTCAGAATAATTAAAGGTGAGACTGTTTAAGGAAGATCAAGTAAAAGTGGGATTATTCCCATCAATTTTTCCATTTTTTTATGAAAAGTATTTTAATTAAAAATAAATAAATAATTAAAACGGAATACAAATTACGAGACTTTATATTTAAAAAAAAAAGATTGACAACAGAAGAAGTAACCCGGTAATTTACTCATTATACAGTTGAGTCGACGTGAATTGAATAACGCCCAAGCAAGACAGCAAGTAATTTCCTTTTGTACATGACCCTACACCAACGCGGCAATGTTCCACTCGCACATGCCCAACTGCCCAAGTATAGACTCGTCCATGCTTTTCCTTCAGAACTAGTCCCTTTTAAGACAGGTATATCCGTCTTAAAATTAAAACGTGTTAAATATTTAAAATAAAACAAAAGTGAAATGCATAGAGAATAATAAAATAAATGTTTGTCAATCATATCTATAAAATTTAATCCGTTTAAGTTAAGACGGATACTTCTCCCGTAAATGAAAATTGGTGTTTCGTTACAATCACCGGGTACCTTCCATAGATGTGGCTTACACGAACTTTAATATACTCGTATTGTATTGTATTGTATATTTATATATAAGTTGACTTGTATTTGTTCTAGTCATTAAAATAACACAAATAACCATCATTTATAATTCCATCATTGCTTTCATTATTATTCCAGCTTAACCCATCCATAAACTTTCTTCCTTAGCAAAACCCAAACAACAACAATGTCATCAGGACAAGCAAAAGGTTGTTGTAGCTGTGGTTGTCTTGTTTCAACAGCAATTTCCGCCATTTTTCTATGGCTTGCTTTCAGAATCCTAACCCCTACATGCTCCATTGAAAACTTTGACCTTTTTGCCCTTCAAAAAACACCTAACAACAACTCTATCCACTACGATCTCAAGCTCAAAAACCGAAACTTCAACAAGGGAATTTACTATGATGCCCTCAACCTTACATTTTACTACAAACCTAACCGTAGTAACTTTCCTATAGGAAATGTCACTATTGACTCCTTCTACCAGGGGTTTTGGAAGAGTACTCACCGGGTCGGCGATATCGAGCCTAAAGGGGTAAATTTTAAAAATGCGAATGGCGACGCTGTTTTTAGGGTGGAACTGGCCACGGAGGTGAGGTATAGGAGTCCATTGTGGAAGACTAAACGACATAGTTTGGTTGTTGGGGCTGACTTGAAAGTCAACGATCAAGGAAGTTTGGTTAAGGGTAAGGGTAATAATGGAATAAAATTAAGCTCAGCTCCTGGAAGGAGGATGAGCTGGATTGGAGTTGGGGGTATTTTGGGTATTTTGTTTTTTATTCAATCCTTGTAGGCTGGATTTTGAATTTGGCTTTTGTCATTATTCTTGTCCCTATTTTGTTTTATTTTGGGTGTATTTGTGTTTTTATGCTTTTTTTTATGTTCTCGTGGCTGTGTGATTTTGGGCTTTATTTGAATTGTAACTTTTATTTCTATTATATTATTCTTTTTAATTGTAACTAGTTTAGATCCCGCGCAATAAATGCGCGGTATTTATAGAATTTAGATTTTTATATTACTTAATTAGGTTAGACTCCGTGCATTAAATACACGGCTTATAATTTTTTTTTTTTTTTTACTAAATTAGATATATGATAGTGGTATCTCATTAGTTGTTTATTTTTCTCATCATTGCATTTTGCTTTGAGAAATAAAAAGTTGAAAGTGAAAATTAATTAAAAGAATTGAGTAGCATGTTGAAATGTATTTTTGTAAATAATACACAAAACAAAGTTAATGATTAAAACTTATCGATTTTCTCATTTTTTTGTCTCGAAAATAATTAAAACGGTTTATAATTTTGTTTTATACATAGTATCCGAGTCAAATCATTTTTAAATAATAGAATCAGTAAAATATTTGATAAATCATAGTTTGATACAATTTTTTTATTAAAATATTTTAATTAAAAGATTATAAATTAGAGTTTAGTAAAAAAAAAATATAATTTGATGAAAAGATAATTTTAATAAAAAAATAATATGTTAATGAAATAAATTATTATGATTATTAGTTACCTTATTTAGAAAAATGCTTTTTAGAGGGAAAATTTGTGAGGTTGCCTATTCATTTAGTAAATAGGGGATTTTCATTGATTATGTTGGTTGGAACAAAAATGATTCAATTTAAATGTTTGAAATTCAACTAGTTTTGGAGCCCGTGAAAATCACGGGATTATTAATAATTTATTGTTTTAATCAGCTTAAAGATTATGCACTATGAATGTTTATCTTCCAACAAATATTTAGGGGTTATTTTAAGTTCTCTTTATTGATTGAATGAATTAGAATGTTTAGACCGACAAAATAAAATCTCAAAGGTGTTTAAGGTAGACAAGTAGAGATATTGTGATAACACAAGAGATGATAATCGTAGACAAAAATATGACAATGTGTATAGGTAGTATAAATGAGGAGGGAAGCCAAAAATTCATCACTTAAGAAAAAAGTGATATGTTAAATTAGTAGAATGTATTAATTATTAATAGGTATAAAGATGAGAAGAAACTAAAAAGTTTATTACATTACATTTGTTCCGGGTGTAATTCCAGAGCAAGTATAGTTACCACCCGTGGCTTGTTGAATGATGTCTTGAGTTGGATTCTCCCTTGGTCTTAATCGTTCCTCTCGGCCTCTCTGCAACAATGAGAAGGCAGGGCTTGGCTTTGTGCCAAGCGTACCCACTCCGACGCCCAAGTCAGTAAACTTAGATGTCTAAGTTGTATGCTAATGGACTAGGAATATATTGTAGAGAGATAAGGAAGATTATACCAGATGAATAGTGTATTTAGGTTAAGTTGTGTATTTCTGGATTGGATCCTTTCCTCAATGAAGGTTGAGGAGTATTTATAGACTTCACCTTTTGTCACGTAGTGGCCAAGTGGCTAGCGGTGGAAAGAGGCGATCTACCCCTCGGCCGAGGGACCTATGGCTGGCCGGCGGGCGCTGGTGACCCCGCCGCGAGGGTCTTGGATATGAGTACGCGGATATGTGTCCGGTGGCGGGTTGTCGTCGTGCGGGACCTAGGTTGCAGGCCGATGGGCGGCATCGGCTAGGCTTTGTCTAAGTCGTTGACTTCTTTGTGGACATCTTTGACCTTGCTCAATATGTTGACTTGGTCGTCGGTCGAGAATATGCCCCATCAATTTGCCCTGGCGTAGTCATCCGTGGTATGGGCTTCGATGTCGTCGGCGTATATTCTGCGCGCAAGTAGTTTGTAGAAAATTTTCTGCATCGGCTTCTTCTGCGGCGGCTTCTTCCGCTCTGCCTAGTCTTTCTTAGGCCGTACCATATCCCCCCTCCGCATGGATGTGTATTGGGCATCCGATGTGGAAAAGAAAGGGACGCATTTGGCGAGGCAAGGGTTGAGGCTGCCGGTTATTTATGATTGCCCCCGACGGCGGTGTCTAGCTTGGTCGATCATGTGGCCGGCGGAGAAAAGGTGCATGGGAATTTGTTGAGGAAGGTGAATAGGCGGAGAGATTTGAATAGGCGTGTTGAAGACGTTTGGTCACTGTTGCATTGATTGACACAACTGTTGCAACGATTGACATCCTGTGGTTGCATGTCAACACGTGTACGCATCTTTGATTGTTGACGCTTCATGGGCTGTTCTCGATTGGTCTTGCTTCATGGGCTTTTCCTATAAATAGAGGCGGTTGCTCCGTGAAATTGGTCACCAATTTCATTCTCCAAAATTTTCTTCTCTAAACTTGCAAGGGCTTCTGTCTTCTAACATTGAGTTGTTATTAGCGAGTGTTTTTCTTCAAGGTAAACAAACAAACTTCTTCTTTTTATTTTGTTAAATAATTGTTGCTATTATGTCTGCTTCTGGCGCGCGGGACTAGTACTTACTGCGCCGGAGGATTCCCGTTGCGTCTTGATGGGGAGGAGATACTAGACGCCATTCCGATAAGGTTTGGGGGCCCTAGGTCTCCTTCTCCCATGATCGATCCACCATTCGGAGGGACGGGAGGATGAGGGTGAGGATGCTTGATGAGGATGGGGACCCCTTCCGATGGTGGGAGGCATGTCTGTCCCGGATCATGGCGAGCCTGTACGACGGTTGGTCTTGAACGTGGTTGGTTCCATAAGTTCGGCGGTTGTTCGGCGGGACACTTTTCGGAGGCCATTTCTCATTCGGTGAGGGGTATAAGATCGTTATTCCTAAAGAGGGTCAGGCGGTCTGTTGCCCTCCACCGGGTCACACCGGCGTGTACATCGGGCATCGGAGTATGGGCTGCGGTTTCCTACGAATAGATACGTCGTGGCCATTATCGAGCTATGAACGTCGCGGTGGCCCAACTACATCCTGGCCATGAGGACGATAGTTGGCTTTGTGTGGCTTTGTCTCTTTAGGGGGAGATCCCGACGGTCAACTTATTCCGCCCGACTTCACGAGTCTTTGCCGTCAATTCTTTGGTAAGGTGGGGTGGTACAGCGTACGGACGGAGCCGAGGCTATATCTCCGTGAACAAGCTTACTTCTGCAAAGGCTGGCAACGGCGGTGGGTTTATGTCCAAGTGCGAAGGATTACCCATTGCCCCGGTCTTTCAGAGCCCTGTTTACTTGCGGTGTGAGAAGCGGGAAGAGTATGAGGAGTGTACCTCCGGGGTAAGGTGAAAATGGACGCTTGAAGGTTCCTCTTGCGAGGATGAGGAGCGGGCGTCGGTGTTCGATCTTTGAGAAGGGATGGTTGCCCCGACTCAGATTATTCTTCAAGATGAGCTGCTCGGTCACGTCGGCCTCATGCCGGCCCTCGGCCCGGGGGTGAGTGGGGTCGGTGTGGGGCCTTTTTTACTGTTATGCTCTGTTTTTTTAGAGCTATGTTCTATTCTGTCGTGTAATTCTTGTTTGGTTTTCTTTTTGCAGACCGGTTTGGCGGGATGTCAGGAAGTACCTTGAAGCGGTTAGGCCTTGATAAGGACGGGAAGGTAGTTGTGCGGCATCCTGGTGGTGCGCGATCGGACCGTCTCCCAACGAGCTCATGGATAAGCGATTAAAGGGGTGGATCCGGTGGCGGCCCGAGGCAAGGGTTCTCGGGGCGTGCCAAAGAGAACGAAGAGGGCTGCGCCCGAGCGACGGCGCGTACGTGCTGCTCCCTCTTCGACCCCAGTGGTTCGGAGGGACCCTGTGGAGGTCGTTGATATTACAGGGGGTCGGTGACCATTGCTAAGGAGCCGCCGCTTGCTTCTACCGTTGTTGGGGAGAAGAGGAAAGAGCCACCGTCTTCTTAGTTGTTCTTGGGAGAAAACCGATCCATCCAGGCCCTCGAACAAAAAGGGCTCAAGCAGTACGGATCTAACTTGTGGTTGGATTTAGTGGTTATTTGGACATCCCCAGGACGACCGGCTTTACGATGTGTCAATGCACGGTGACATGGATGCTTTGTGCAAATTTTTTGCAGATCCTTCCTCGGCGACCGCCGTTCTTATTGAGCGGCAATCGGGAAGCGACCGAGAGGGCTATCGAGACGGCGGGTGACGGAAATGTCATTGTTGACTCCTCCGCTCAGAACATCTACGCCTCCGAGCTTGTGGCGGAGGGTGCGAAAATGTATAAGAGGTGGTGAAGTGGACCCAACAAGCGGCTTCTATATCGCGGAGCGAGGAGAAAACCATGGGCCAAGCTGCGCCGCGATGGCGAAGCTTAGACTTGACCTCTCGCCGAAAGGGGAGGTCGCGAAGTTTAAAGCTGGATTTCTTTTACGCAAGAAGCGCGCGGAGGAGGTTGAGAAGGCTGCTTTGGGGCCGAGAGGGCCAAAGTTGAGGAAGGCGATGGCGCTACGCCAAGATGATGGAGGAGCGGGATAGGTACAAGGACGCTCATAAAGCCGCGGTTGCCGAGGGGGAAAAGTGGAAGAATCGGTTCCACAACCAGGCGGAGGCGCTTAGGGCGCAGCAGTGTCATTGCTCAAAAGGAGAAGGACATTGCCATGCTCCAAGATGAACTTCTCCCAAAAATGTGCGCCCAATTCTGGGACCAGGCCGAGGAGGCGACCAGGGAGGCAATAAGGAAGCTTGTCCCCGAGGGCTCTTTCCCGTGGGATGAATTTGAGAAGCTTTTGGACGAGATGGCTGAGGCTGCGGATGAAGCGGCGGCGGGGAAGACGGAGGCTGAGAAAGCACTTGAAAATGTAGAGCCCTCTTCCGAGCGGCCACCGGAGAAAGCTGCTGCTGCTGCGATGGAGGACAGCGCGAGGCATAGGGAGACAGGCGGTCGTCACCGGACTCACCGGCGTCTCGGATAGCTTTAGGCTGTTCGGGGCCAACTATTGAGCCTTCTCTCCTGCCATCTTTTGGCGCTTCAAATCCTAAGTCTGTAACCTTTTGTTTTCCTTTGTTTCCTTGCTTTTGTAAAGCTTTGGTAGGTAGAGTTTAGGCTATCCTCATGGGGACGGCCGTCGTCTGTACTCTCCTTGCAATCATTTTTAACAATTTTATCTTTTGGTCCTTGGCTTTGGCCGGGACTTTGATCATCATCCTTCATTTGTCTCTTTGCGTTTTTTAATTGAGTGCCTTTGTTTTTCCGTCGCGCACGGCGAGGCGATTAGTACGCGCATCACAAGTTGTGTTAACGTCTTTAGTATTTACTCTAGCGTCCGGTCATTGTGTCCGTCGCTCTCGGCTAGGGGCGAGGTAATCGGGGTTATGGCTCGATAAGCATTCGCAAGTAGGCATATTGACCGCCCGGACTCGCGTCTCTGTTGCTGCGAGTATACGTTTCTTCTAGCATATCGGTCGTTGTGTCCCCGTCGCTCTCGGCTTTGGCGAGGTAATCGAGATTCTGGCTCGATAAGCGCTTATCGATCATTGTGTCCCGTCGCTCTCGGCTAGGGCGAGGAAGGTGTCGGGGTTTAATGGCTCGATAGCATTCGTAACTGTAGGCATATTGACCGCCAGACTTGCGTCTCAACTGCACTGAGTATACGTTTCTTCTAGCATATCGGTCGTTGTGTCCCCGTCGCTCTCGGTGAGGCAAGGTGTCGGGGTTACGGCTCGATAAGCGCTTATCGATCATTGTGTCCCCGTCGCTCTCGGTTAGGGCGAGGTAATCGGGGTTATGGCTCGATAGCATTAAATATGCGTAGGCATATTGACCGCGGACTCGCGTCTCATTTGCTGCACGAGTATACGTTTCTTCTAGCATATCGGTCGTTGTGTCCCCGTCGCTCTCGGCTTTGGCCGAGGTAATCGGGTTCTGGCTCGATAAGCGCTTATCGATCATTGTGTCCCCGTCGCTCTCGGCTAGGGCGAAGTGTCGGGTTTAATGGCTCGATAGCATTCGTAATGTAGGCATATTGACCGCCGGACTTGCGTCTCTGTTGCACCGAGTATCGTTTCTTCTAGCATATCGGTCGTTGTGTCCCCGTCGCTCTCGGTGAGACCGAGGTGTCGGGGTTACGGCTCGATAAGCGCTTATCGATCATTGTGTCCCGTCGCTTTCGGTTAGGGCCGAGGTGTCGGGGTTATGACTCGATAAGCGATTCTTCTAGTGTCTAGGTCATTGTGTCCCGTCGCTCTCGGCTTTGGCGAGGTAATCGAGGTTAATGGCTCGATAGCGATTCTTCTCTTTGAGTGACGGACACTTGACGGAAAAGTTGGGTGATTCATTCGTTTGCTATGATCATGCGTTGGGGTGTCCACAATGGGTTTGGACACCTCCGCCGCTATACAAAGTATTTCCTCAAGTTGTCGGTGTTCCAATGGCTCATCAAAGGCACACCTCCCATGTATGTCGGCCCGGTATGTGCCGGTCTCATCTCTTCAATCACCTTGTAGGGACCCTCCCGGTTGGCCGTCGTTTACCGTGAATATTTCCTTTGTTGGTGGCGGCCGACTTCCTTAGGACTAGGTCTCCCACTTTTAAATCCCTCTTGTGGACTCTTACATTGTAGGCTCTTTTCATCCGGCTTTGATATCGCCAAGTTGGGCGTCTTTGTATCTCGGCTTTCTTTGACCAGGTCTAAAGGAAGCTTTCGAGGCCATCCTCGTTTTCAAGCCCGGGTGAAGGTAGCCGATTCGAATGTTGGCACCGTTGCTTCAATCGGTAGGGCGCCGGAAAGTAGACTAGGTGGAAAGGGTGTACCCGTTGCTTCTTTCTCCGTGGTTCGAAGGGACCATGGGGACGCCGGGTAGTTCATCGGCCCATCTTCCCTTAAGGTCTTGTTGTCTTCTTCAAACCGTTGAGGATCGTTTTGTTGGCCGCCTCACTTTGTCCGTTGCTCGTGGGTGGCGGACGGAGGAGTATGCAAACTTGATACCAAGCTCTTCTAACCAATTCATTATCGGTCACTCCGAACTCTCGGCCGTGGTCAAATACTATAACTTGGGTAATCAGAAACGAGTTATAACATTTTCCAGATTACCTTTCGACGACATTGTGGTCTTGGCGATCTTGCTACGACTTCAACCCATTTGGTGAAGTAATCAAGCGACGATCAAGAACTTCCTTCCTCCGAGGAATTTGTTGGGAATGGTCCTAGCATTTCCATCCCCCTTTTTTGTGCGAAGGGAAGAGGGTGAGCACGGTTGTAGGTCCCTGGAGGGAGCGTGTATTGCGGGGCATGCATCGACGGTTCGTGCACTTCTTGGTCTTTGTTCCGGAATCTTGAAGCATGGTGGGCCAGAAGTAGCCGGCTCGTAGAGCTTTGTGGGCTAGCGTTCTTGCCCCATGTGGTGTCCCTGAGATGCCTTCGTGAATCTCTGTCGTATTAGCTCTGCGTCGGTGGACCGACACACTTCAAAAGTGGTCTTATTACGGACCTTACGTACAGTTCTCCTTCGAACACTAAGTACACGGCGGCGATCCGTTTCATTTTGGCCGAGGATTGCGGCCCTCCGTAATTCACACTGTAAGTTTGTATTTCATTATCGAGTCATCCATGTTGTCTCGGCCTCTCGTTGCCCACCATTCCGTCGGTCTCGGTGATGCTCTTCGCATTCGGATATCTACCGGCACGGTTGGTGGCGTTCTTGATGGTTGGTGGCAAGTTTGGAGAGGCGTCGGCCCGGTTGTTCTCGGATGCGGGAACGCATTGGATTGGAAAGACTTCAATTTCGCTATGTCGGCCTTTACCCTTTCTAGGTACCTTACCATTCCGTCGTCCCGAGCCTCAAACTCCCCTATGATTTGGTTAGTAACCAACGGTGAGTCTGTCTTCAACACAATGTGCTCTGCTCCGTGACCCTAGCTAGCTCGACCCCGGTTATCACCGCCTCATATTCGGATTCGTTGTTCGAGGCCGAGAAGGTGAATTTCAAGGCGTACTCGAACTCGTCCCCGTTTGGGCTGATGATGAGGATGCCGGCTCTGGTGTTCGTCGTGGAGGAGCCGTCGGTGTAGACCTCCCATACGCCTGGGTTTGGCTCTTCTTGATACGTGCATTCGGCCAGGAAATCTGCAAGTGCTTGCCCCTTTATCGAAGGTCTTGGTTTGTCTTGAATGCGAAGCCGGAGAGTTCACTTGCCCACTTGATGAGCTGTAGGATTGCTCGAATTTTTCCAAAGCTTTCTCTAACGGTGATCGGTTAGGACCGTCACGGGTGCGCGTCGAAGTAGGGTTTTAACTTCCTCGTGGCAACGACGACGACGAAGGCTGCTTTTTCAATTAGTGGGTAATTTCTCTCGGCGGAACAACGAGTGTATGGTGACAAAGTAGATTGGGTGTTCTTTGTTTGTCTTCTTCCACGATGATCACTTTGACCGACCGTGGCCGAGGTAAGCTGCTATGTATAGGTATAGCGTCTCCCAAAGCATCGGCACAGACGGAGTTGGGAGAGTCGAAGATGAGCTTTCAAGCGCTTGAAGGCCGTGCTCTGCTCCTCCCCCAGTGAAGTCTTTATTCCTTTCAAAACTTTGAAGAATGGGGTGCTCTTGTCGGCTGACCGAGAGATGAAACGGGCGAGAGCCGCCATTCTTCGGTCGACATCATAACCTCTTTTCGATTCCTTGGCTCCGGTAGGTCTAAGATTGCTTGGACTTTGTGCGGATTTACATCGATGCCTCGGGCAGCGACAAGTACACCAGAAATTTACCTGCCCGGACACCGAAGTTGCATTTCATTGGGTTGAGCTTCATCTTGTACTTCCTTAGTGAACAAAATGTTTCGTGTAAATCGGCCGGTGTTATTTGTCGGACTTGCTTTTTACAATAGCATCGTCGACGTAGGCCTCAATGTTTCGCCCTTTTTGATTTTGGAACACTTTGTCCACTAGCCTTGTATACGTTGCGCCGGCGTTTTTCAAACCGAACGGCATCATTTTGTACATGTATGTGCCGTTAGCGGTGATGAATGCGCATTTGGGCATGTCTTCCTCGGCCATGAATACCTGGTGATACCCTGAGAAGGCGTCTAGCGAGGCTCGGCATGGTGTAGCCCGCCGTGGCATCGATTCTTTGTCTATACGTGGCGGAGGGTAATGATCTTTGGGGCATGCTTTATTAAGTTGGGTAAAGTCTACACACATTCTCCATGCCCCCGATGACTTCTTTACCATCACAACATTGGCTAACCACTCAGGGTAGGTGCAAGGCATAATAAAGCCCGCCGTAAGTAGTTTGTCTACCTCGGCTTTGATGGCCTCGTCTTTCTCGGTTGAGGAGTTCCTCATTCTTTGCTTGACGGGGCGGCGGTGGGGAGTACGTTCGGCTTGTGAATAATCACCTCCGGCTCACACCGGCATCTCGGCGAGTAGGCGAAGACGTCTTTGTTTTCCTTAGCGAGGTCCGGGAGTTTGGCTCGAATTTTGGCTCCAGGTTGGTACCGCAGAAGCGGTTACGGTGCGGCCTGGGTCAATCTCCACCTCTTCGGTCTCTGCTCCTTCGACCATGCTAATGGTTCGGTCGTGCTCGGGCACAGGGAGTGTCTTTGTATACGGAAGGATTTTAATTTTGAAGCGCCGGCTCTCACCCTCTCTAGATACCTCGTCGTCTTATAGTCCCGAGCCCCGTATTCTCCTTTGATGCGGTTGGTCAACGAGAGCGAGTCTGTTTTTACCACGACGTGTTACGCCCGGCGGTTCGGCTAGCGACTCGGTTATCATTGCCTCGTACTTGCATTCGTTGTCGAGGTCGAGGAGGTGAGCTCAAGGCGTGCTCAAACACATCTCCGTTCGGGCTAATGATAACGACGCTGGCTTTCGAGCTATCCGTCGTGGAAGGGCCGTTAGTGTGTATCTCCCATACGCTGGGATCCTTCTCGTTCTTCGAGGTGAGTTTATGAGCCTCCCCGGTCGAGACGTATATTAATGTCAAGGCCGGACGGATATTACGGCTTGGATTTCACTCAAAGTGACCCGGCCTATGAGGACGTCGTGGGCGGATGTGCGCGATGACTATAAAATCGGACATAACGTTCTGGCTGCAGTTCCCTCGCCGAACCTTACCAGCGATCGACCGACCCCGGGGGTACCAGGCCGACCCGGAAAAGGCGTACGGCGGGTTCGTGCGGGGGTTCAAATCTTCGACTCTCGACCGAGGCCGAGAAAGCATTCTCTGTACATAATGTTCGTGTAGGCGCTTTGTGTCGATTAGGCACCTCTTCACCAAATGGTTGGCTATGTTCGGGTGGATTTGTGAGTGGGTCATTTGTGAGGAGCAATGACTCCCTCGTAGTCCGCCTTTGTCCGATAGTCATATCGGGGATTTTGGGAGCGGGGGTGGCTGTGTTGGGCACAAAGTTGACGGCTTTGACATGGCTCATCCGATTCCGTTTGTGTCCATGAGCGGACCCATCGTTCCGTTGCCTCGATGACAACATGGATTACTCCTATCCGTTCAAAACGGATTTGCCGTTTGACCCCGCCGGCATTCGGTTTACGGCCTTTGGCGACATACTTGCCGAGGCTCCCCTTCCGGATCAGCTCTTCAATGGCGTCCTTCGGATGTCGGCGGTCGTTGGTTAAGTGTCCGGTGTGGCCGTGGTACTCACGGTATTGGCTCGTGTCACCGTCACTCCTCGGCCTAGGGGCCTTTCCCACTCTCGGCCTTCGCTCTTGCTCGGAGCGAATACCTCGGCGGCCGACACGACTAGGGGGTGTGATCGCTGCACCGTTTTTGTAGTACGCTCCCGAACTCCCGGCGCCCGTCGAGTCCTGTCTCCTGGCAGATTTGTCAGACCGTGACCTATTATTGTCACGGCGTCTTTCATGCGGGTTGTCCTCCTGGCGGCTCTTCTTTTCTGAGTGCTCGGCCTTGCTCGGGCCTAGCCACGTCTTGTGATAGTCTTCTACCTTAATGGCTTGGTCGGCCTTCTTCTGGCGGCATCAAGCCCAGGCCTCCGCACTTGATGAGCTCATTTTTCAAATCTCCCCTTGGGAGGCCTTTCATCAGCGCGAAGGCCGCCAGTTCGGGATTAATCTCCCGAATCTGTTGGACCTTTCCGTCGAACCTCTTCATGTAGCTTCGTAGAGATTCGCCCCCTTCCTGTTTGATAGTTAGGAGGTCCGATGTCTCCACGGCCCTTCTCTTGTTGCAAGAGTACTGGGCTAGAAAGGCGTCCCTTAGGTCGGCGTAGTAGTACACCGAGCCGTCGGGGAGCCCCTTGTACCAACTTTGAGCCATCCCATGCAATGTTGTTGGGAAAACTCGGCACCATACTTCATCGGGTTGCTCCCATGCGACATGTGAGACTCGAAAGCCTCGGCGTGGTGGTGGATCACCCTCCCCTTTGTATGATATGGGTGGCAACTTGAGCTTAGTTGGCACTTGGACTTCTAGGACGAGGCGGCGAGGGGCTGTCGATCACATGCCGGACGACACGTGGCGATCGGCTCCTCGCATTCCTAGCCCGACTCCTCTCCTCGTAGCGGGAGGGACTTCTTCACGACTGCGGCGAGTCGGGCTTCTCCTTCTCCGACTACGATGGGTCGGACTTCTTTCATTCCTCCGGAGTGGGCCTCGTGGCTGCTGCGGTGACGCTGTCCCCCCGCGAGTGCGGTCGGGACTTACGTCCATCACTAGCATTGCAGGCTCCTCCGGTGTTTCAACGGGGCCAACCTCTTCCGGTGCTCCGTTCAAGTCTCTTGGAGTCACGTTCGGGCCCTGGTCTCCCGGACGGGTCCCGCCGCTCTTGTCGGTGTGACGGTGTGAGCCGACGTCCTCCGATGAGGTCAGGATTTGCTTTAGCAATGCCACGTCGACCACATGTCCCATGAGGGTGACTTGGTTGGCGGGCAGCGTCGCATCTGGTGTTATTGGCATCCCGAACTCCGGTTGGATTACTCCGCCGGCGGAGGGCTGCATGACTCCAGAATTGTTGAAGGTATCATCTGGGTGGAGGGGCTCGTCGGTTACGAACACCTCTTGTTCTTTTGACATCTTCTTAGCTTTTTGGGTGGGTTTTTGTTGTTTTTTTTTTTTGGGAATGAATGTGACTAGCTTCTAGTGTCTTTCCCCACAGACGGCGCCAATTGTTCCGGGTGTAATTCCAGAGCAAATATAGTTACCACCAGTGGCTTGTTGAATGATGTCTTGAGTTGATTCTCCTTGGTCTTAATCGTTCCTCTCGGCCTCTCTGCAACAATGAACAACCAGGGCTTGGCTTTGTGCCAAGCGTACCCACTCCGACGCCCAAGTCAGTAAACTTAGATGTCTAAGTTGTATGCTAATGGACTAGGAATATATTGTAGAGAGATAAGGAAGATTATACCAGATGAATAGTGTATTTAGGTTAAGTTGTGTATTTCTGGATTGGATCCTTTCCTCAATGAAGGTTGAGGAGTATTTATAGACTTCACCTTTTGTCACGTAGTGGCCAAGTGGCTAGCGGTGGAAAGGCGATCTACCCCTCGGCCGAGGGACCTATGGCTGGCCGGCGGCGCGCTGGTGACCCGCCGAGGGGTCTTGGATATGAGTACGCGGATATGTGTCATTTGGCGAGGTTGTCGTGCCGGGACCTAGGTTGGCAGGCCGATGGGCGGCATCGGCTAGGCTGTCTAAGTCGTTGACTTGCTGTGGACATCTTTGACCTTGCTCAATATGTTGACTTGGCCAGCGGTGCAGAATATGCCCCATCAACATTCTTTTGTCACATTAAAATTTGTCATTTTAGGTACCATTTAATTAAATTGTATAGATTTATTTATAGATGAGTGAATGAAATCAATGCCATGTAACTATAAATTGATAATCCACGTCACATTAAAATTTCCATGTTACATTTAATTAAATTTGTCATTTTAAGTACCCCTTTAATTAGACTGTATAGATTATAGATGGGGTTTTAGGGCCGGCACATGAAACTTCATAGTGAAAAGAGTTGCATATTCAACTAATAAAAAGTTGCTTAAGGTAATATTTTAAAATTATGTGAGTATGTATCATCCTCCTGCAATTTGAAAACATAAAAATAAAAAAAAAATAAAAAGATTTTAATTAATTCAATATACAATAAAAAAAAGTAAAAAAAATATTCTAGTTATCTATGTAAATTTTACATACCAATTTTTGGAATAAAATGGAAATTTTGATTGTTATATAATAGGGAGGGGAAAGCAAAAAGATCATCATTAAATAAAAGTAATAAAGTTAAATAAATAGGGTAAATTGATGACTAAAGTTATGAGAGGGAGATAAAAAGTTTGAATTAATTTTTTTTTAATTTGTTTTGTATGTTTGAGACTTTATATTTTTTAAATTTTTTTACTAATAAGCATGTGACACATGATAATAAAAAATAATTTTTTTTATGACACATTGCTTAGTGAAATATTTAGTTTAGCCTTTTTATAATATTGTACTTTATATACCAATTTTTTTGAATAACATGGAAATTATGATTATTGTTATATAATGGTGAGGGAAAAGCAAAAAGATCATCATTAAGAAGATAATAAAGTTAAATGAATAGGGTAAATTGATAACCAAAGTTATGGGAGGGAGATTTTTTTTTGCAACTTATATTTTTTTATTTTTTTAAAAAAATTTATATGAATGAGGTGAAATATAAGGTTTTGTTTGTCATGTTGAACTCAAAGCTGGTAAGAATAGAAACTATACACATGAAAATTAAAGGGTTAAATAAATAAAAAAAATGGAAAAATAAAACAATAAGCGAAAGCAGTAACTTACAACATAACAATAAAGCGTTCACATCAAAGAAGATCATGACATTGAATCCTATAAAACACAACAAAATAAAGAGGTTAGACTTAATTTACTAATAAAAATGTTAAAAAAACCATAAAAAAAAAAAATCAATACCAAGATATACACAAAAGATATGTTATTTCACTTAAAGAGATGAAGTATATATATATATATATATATATATATATATATATATATATATATATATATATATATATATATATATATATATATATATAGAGTCAAGATCCGGTGAGAACGATCACTCGGTGAGAACGGTGAGAACAAACCTCATCCCTTAGATTAGAGTGAAATGAACGGCTGATATTGTTTTCAATTAAACCCAATTTTCAATAAACCCATTAGCTCCCTCCACCGCTTCCTTCGTTTTTATTGAAACCCAATCCCCATTTTCTAATTAAAACAAATCAATTTAATTGGCAATAATTGTAGTCCACCATTCACCATTGTTAACGGTAAGGCCAGCCACACATTAACTTAACACCATCTCCTTCTTCACCTATCACCAATATTCACCAAGTAGCAGTCCGCTGTACAACACGCCGACGACTTCGTCTCTATGCTTGACACCTCTTCTCTTCTTATTCCCCTTTCCTCTTCTTCAACCCCGTGCACACGCCGACGTATCACCGGCGAAAGAACCAGGCGTTGATTTATATGGTCGTCATCACCACGTCGTCTGTGATTGTTGAAAATTTCGCCGGAGTCGTCCGTTGAGGTAAATGTTTTAGTAGTATGCGAATTTGAAGCAAAGAAGGTGATAGGTAGTAGACCAATTTGATGTATGGCCACTCGTCATTGTCTTTTAATACAGTGTATCTACACCATTATTTTAAGTATCTACAAACTATTTCTATGTATCTACTACATTAATACACCAAAATTGTTCCTATATACATTAAAAGTGCTTTGAGATACATAATTGTAAGGAGTAGATACACTAAATTATTATTAGTTTATGGTGATCAGGGAGAGAATTTGAGCATGTGGTGAGGTTCCACCGCACAATTTGCGGGGGGACACGATAGCGACAGTCGAGCGGAACTCGCCAGAGGTAGTGAACTCATGTAATTCTCGTGGATATTACGTCACCGGAGTATAATTATTAATGGAAATGATCTTGAGTGATACAAATTGTTTCAGAACTGGAATTGAAGTTTTCTTCGAGTATCGGTAAATGACCATGCATTAGAAGTTAGAACATGCTTTAAACGAAATTCACGATAGAAATTGAACTAAAAAATAGGGAAAAATTGATGATTGAGGCTGTTCCGGGTGTAATTCCAGAGCAGTTATTTGTTACCACCCGTGCTTGTAGAATGTCGTCCTTGGTTGAATCCTCCTCTCGGTCTCCTGAAACAATGAACAACCTGAGGGCTCGGCTTTGGACCGAGCGAACTCACTCCGACGCTCAAGTCAGTAAACTTAAAGAGATAAGTTGTTGTTACTTGGCGAAGTATATTTTGTAGAGAGATAAGGAAGATATTACCAGATGAATAGTGATTCTTAGGTTAAATTGTGGATCCTTTCCTCAATGAGAGTTGAGGAGTATTTATAGACTTTCACCTTTTGTCACGTAGTGGCCAAGTGGCTAGCAGGTGGAAAGACTGATTTACCCTCGGCCGAGGGACCCATGGCAGGCCGGCGGGCCCTGTTGACTCGCCGCCGAGGGGTCTTGGATATGAGTTCGCGGATATGTGCCCGGGCGGCTAGTTGTCTAGCCGAGGCTGAGAGAGACAGCCGACATCTTTGCGTCGGTTAGGTTTGTCTAAGTCGTTGACTTGCTTGTGGATATCTTTGACCTTGCTCAATATGTTGACTTGGTCGTCGGGTGCGAGAATATGTCCCATCAATTTGCCCCAGCGTAGTCTATGCGTGGTATGGGCTCCGATGTATGTCGAGCGTATATTCTGCGTAAGTAAAAATTTTCTTTCTCGGCCTCTTCTACCTCGGCTTGGTTTACGCTTAGGCGTACCATATCCCCCTCCACATGGATGTGTAAAGGGCATCCGATGTGGAAAAGAAAGTGACGTTGGCCGAGACCTGGGTTGAGAGTGCGGTTGTTT
The DNA here is from genome assembly GCF_048544455.1 of Silene latifolia. NCBI lineage: Eukaryota > Viridiplantae > Streptophyta > Magnoliopsida > Caryophyllales > Caryophyllaceae > Silene > Silene latifolia. The sequence continues at coordinate 302,142,507 of NC_133537.1, forward strand.
TTTGATTGCCCCGGTGCTACCTAGCTTGGTTGATCATGTGGCCGGCGGAGAACAGATACTTTAGGAATTTGTTGAGGAAGATGAATAGGCAGAGAGATATGAAGGGGCGTGTTGAAGACGCTTGGTCACTGTTGCATTGATTGACGTTCAACTGTTGCAACGATTGACATTTCGTGGTTGCATGCCTGACACGTGTCTGTTCGCTGATTGGCTGACGTTTCATGGGCTGTGCCCTGATTGTCCTTCTTCATGGGCTTTCCCATATAAATAGGGCAGTTAGTCCTTGAAATTGGCCACCAATTTCATTTTCTCTAAAATTTTCTTCTCTCTAAACTTCCAAGGGCTTCTTTCTCTTCTAATCTTCAGAGTCGTTACTTCGGCTAGTGCTTTTCTTCAAGGTAAACAAACAAATTTTTCTCAATCTCTTATTTTGTTAAGTAATTATTGCTACCATGTCTTCTGCTGATGCCGGACCTAGTAACCGTGCGCCGGCGGGTTCCCCGTCGCGTCTTGATGAGGAGGAGATATTAGACGCCATCCCGATAAGGTCTGGGGGCCCTAGGTCTCCTTCTCCCGAAGTTGATCCAAAAGCTTTGGAGGGTTGGGAGGATGATGATGATGTTGATGATGACGATGATGATCTTTGAAAGGGCTCGTCCTAATGAGGGAGGCGTACATCATGGATCACGGTGACGCTTGTAAGTCCGCGCCCGACCGTGCTTGGACCCATAAGTTCGCCCATTTTCCGGCGAAACACTTTTCGAGGGCCATTTCTACTTCGGCAGGGGGTACAAAATTGTTATCCCTGAGGAGGGTCAGGCCGTCTGTTGCCCTCCACCGGGTTGCACCGGCGTATACATCCGGCACCTGGAGTACGGGCTCCGGTTTCCGCTGAATGATTACGGTATGGCCATCATTAGAGCCAGCAACGTCGCCGTGGCCCAGCTGCACCCGTTGGCTATTAGGACCATAGTCGGCTTTGTCTGGCTCTGTCTCTTCAAGGGGGAGGTCCCAACGGTCAATTTATTCCGTCGGCTTCACCACCTTCGGCCGTCATTTCCTGGTCGCGTCGGATGGTACAGCGTGCAAATGGAGCCGGGTTACGTCTCCGTTGATAAGCTTTCCTCCTGCAATGACTGGAAAGATCGGTGGGTGTACGTTGAGGTGCCGGATGACTATCCGCTGCCCCGGTCCTTCCAGCACCAAGTTAATTTGCGGTGCGAGAGTAAGGCAGAGCGTGAGAAATGGGTCACCCGGAGTAAGCTTAAGATGGACGCCAGCAAGGTCCCTCTTAATGCGGATGAGAAGCTGGCGATGAGGCTGTTTGAGGCGGAGAAGGATGGGGTGCCGAAGAGATGGATTCCTCCCACGCAGATCATTCTTCAGGATGAGCTGCTCTGCCATGTCGGCCTCATACCGGCCCTAGCACAGGGTGAGTGGGGTCGGTGTGAGGCCCATCTCTGCTCTCAATGTTTCTGTTTCTTGAACTTCGATTTATTTCTTCTACTTAACTCTTGCTTTGTTTCCTTTGCAGACCACTTTGGACCGGACCTGTCTGAGGATATCCTCCGGAGAATGGGGCTTGCCAAGGACAACACCGTTGCTGATTTGCATCCTAAGGCTCTAGCCCGTGATCGCAGAACGTCGCCGAATGATCTCATGGATCAGCATCTGAAAGGCTTAAATGTGGAGGCGGCCCAGGCGAAGGTTGCTAGTAACATGCCGCGCCGAACGCGGAAAACAAAGTCTTCGGCGGCGACGGCGTCGACATCAGTTCCACCTCCCATTCCTTCAGTCCAGAAGGTGACGGTGGTGATCGTTGACATTACCAATGGGGGGGACTCTGATGCGGAGGGATCTCCCCTTGTCCGTAAGAGGAAAGAGCCTGCTCCTGCCGCTAATGCTTGCTGCACTCGCTGCATCGCGCCTCGCTTCTCTCTGCCGGCAAGGATATGCGTCCTCCGACCAAGAAGGCCAAGCATGGTACAGATCTATCCTATGGCTCAGACTTAGCGGTTCATTAGGCGTTCGATGACAGCTCTCGGTATGTCCATGTATGTTGACACAGATGCTTTAATTGAATTTTTTGTAGATCAACCGCTGCCGTCTACCGGTCACACTATTGAACGGCGTGCCGAGAAGAAAACTGCGCAGGCAAGTGGTCAAGATGCCACCGTTGTCACCTCCTTCCCGAAGCCTACCCCCCTCCAGATTAGGTCGGAGGGCCTAAGTTTGACAAGGTTACTGGCGAAGTGGGCTGATACGGCCGGTGCTCTTATTGTGGAGTAAGAGAAGACCATTGCTAACGCTGCCCCACAGCTCGAGCGGCTAAGGCTCGAACTCGACGCAGCGAACAAGGAGGCTAAGAGGGCCAAGGCTGAGGTGAAGAGAGGCGTCCGTCTTTGAGAGAAAACTCGGGGAGGACGCCGAAAAGGAGGTCCTTCTTTGAGAGAGCCAAGGCCGAGGCTGCGGCGGCGAAGCGCTAAGTCGGGCTGGAGGGCGTGACCTCGTTCGAGGCACGCCGACCTTTATGCTAAGCGAGAGGGACGAATGGAGGGGCATGTTTCAGGCCCAGGGGAAGGTGGTTCGGAACAAGGATGCTATCATCGCCCAAAGGGAGGAGGACATTGAGACGCTCCAAACCGTTATCCTCCCCAACATATGCGCCCAATACCGGGACCTGGCCGAAGAAGCTGCCAGGGAAGTGATTGAGGAGCTCTTCCCTCTTGATGGCTCCTTTCCGTGGGACAAATTTGACGAGCTGTTTGATGACAAGCTCGAAGCTAAGGAGAAAGCCACGGAGGAGAAGGCCAAGGAGGAGGTAAGGGTGAAGAAGGAGGAAGAGGTGGCCGCGGAGAAGCGACCCTTCTTTGAGAAGACTAAGGCGGCCAAGGAGGAAGCCGAGAGGATGAAGGCAAACCGAGGTCGCCAAGAAAGCCGAGGCCGAGGCTCTTGAGAAAGCCGAGACTGCCGAGGCTTGCGGGTCGCCCATCAAAGACGATCTTTGCTAACGCCGCTGATGGCAAGCGCAACGAGGCATAGGGAGACGGGCGGTCGTCACCGAGGCTCACCGGCGTCTCGGATAGCTTCCACTGCTCGGGAGCCAATTATTAAGCCTTTCCTCCCGCCATCTTTTGGCGCTTCAAATGATATGTCCGTAACCTTTTGCTTTTCTTTTCCTTGTTTTTGTAAAACTTTGGTAGGTTGCGTTTTGGCTTATCCCTATGGGGACGGCCGTCGTCCGTATTCTCCTCACTTGTAACTTATCATTTTTAATAAGAGTTTGCTTATCTTGCCTCGGCTTGGCGGGGTCTTTTCTTGTCTTCGTCGAGTTGTCTTCTTACGTTATTAATTGAGCGCTTCTTTTGTTTACGCCTCTACTGGCCGAGGCGTTTAGAATCCATATCTCAATGCGTTTAACGTTTTAAGGCATGTTGATCGCTTTCGCGAGTATCAAGCTGCGCCGATAGTGTGGCGTGACGTCGCTACGATAGTGACTGCCGTGGCGTCTACCTCTTGGGGTGATTTGCCGTGGCGTCTACTTCTTGATAGTGACTCGCCGTGACGTCTACCTCTTGGGGTGCTAGTGGCGTCTACTTCTTGATAGTGACTGCCGTGGCGTCTACCTCTTGGGGTGACTGTCGTGGCGTCTACTTCTTGATAGTGACTGCCGTGACGTCTACCTCTTGGGGTGACTGCCGTGGCGTCTACTTCTTGATAGTGACTGCCGTGGCGTCTACCTCTTGGGGTGACTGCCGTGGCGTCTACTTCTTGATAGTGGCTGCCGTGGCGTCTACCTCTTGAGGTGACTGCCGTGGCGTCTACTTCTTGATAGTGACTATGGGGGGGGGGGAAATGAACACTTTGATGGATAACTTGGACGATTCTTCATTAGATATAAACATGTGTCGGGGTGCCCACAGTTGTCTTGGGCACCTCCGCCGCTATACAAAGTATTTCCTGAGATTGTCAGTGTCCTAATGGCTCATCAAAGGCACACCCTCCATGTCTGTCAGCCGGTGTGTACCCAGCCTCATTTCTTCAACCACTTTGTAGGGACCTTCCCAGTTAGCCGTCAGTTGCATCCATGAGGTCGCCCTCCTGTTGTAAGGATGGGCTTTTCCCTTTCTCTGACTTCTTTGCCACTTTGAGGGATTGCATGTTGCACCCTCTGGCAGATATCTGGATGTTGACCACCTCGTCCTTCTCGTCCTTGGAGACGAGCTTATGCGCTTCCCCCCGGTCCGAGACATACATCAGTGTCAGGGCCCGGATGGACATCACTGCGTCGGCCTCGCTCAGAGTGACTCGGCCTATGAGAACGTTGTAGGCGGACGAGCTGTCAATGACCACGAACTCAGATAGGACATTCTTAGCCGCATTCCCCTCGCCGAACATCACCGGTCGATTGACCCTGGGGTACCAGCCACCCGGAAAAGTCAGACGGTGGATTGGTGCGGGGGCTCAAGTCCTCGACTTTGGGCCGAGGTTGAGAAAGCACTCCCTGAACATGATGTTCGTGTAGGTGCCTGTGTCAATCAGGCACCTCTTGACCAGGTGGTTGGATATGTCCAAGTGAACTACGAGTGGGTCGCTGTGAGGGGCGATGACTCCCTCGTAGTCCTTCTTCCCAATAGTCATATCGGGGACGTTGGAAGCGGGGATCGCTGTTTTGGGCACAAAGTTGATGGCCTGATACAGCTCGTTCAGGTGCCGTTTGTGCCCATGAGCGGACCCACCGTTCTCGTTGCCCCCGATGACAACATGGATCACTCCTATCCGTTCAAAGACGGATTTCTTATTTGAACCGCCGGCATCAGTCTTTTGGCCTTTGGCAACATACTTGCCGAGGCTCCCCTTCCGGATCAGCTCTTCAATGGCATTCTTCAGATGGCGGCAGTTGTCAGTAAGATGACCGGTGTGGCTGTGGTACTCGCAGATGCGGCTCGTGTCACGCCCCCTTCGGCTGCGGGGCCTTTCCCACTTCTCGGCCCTCGTTCTTGCTCGGGCGAAGACCTCGGCGGCAGATACGACCGGGGGTGTGGCGTTGAACCGTTTCGGTAGTACGGTCCTGAACTCCCCCCGGTGCCCGCCGAGTTCTGCTTCCTGGCAGATCTGTCAGACCGTGACCTATTATTGTCACGGCGTCCTTCGTCCGGGTTGTCCTCCCGACGGCTCTTTCTCTCTGAGTGCCCGGCCTCGCTGGGGCCTACCCAGGTTTTGTGATAGTCCTCCACCTTTATGGCTTGGTCGGCCATCTTCTTGGCGGAGTCTAAGTTCGAGCCGCCGCACTTGATGAGCTCGTTTTTAAGTCTCCTCTTGGGAGGCCTTTCATCGATCGAAGGCCGCCCGGTTCATTGTTCGGCTCACGAATCTGCCGAACCTTGGCGTCGAACCTCTTCACATAACTCCGGAGAGACTCGCCTCCCCCCCGTCGATAGTCGGGAGGTCCGATGTCTCGACGGCCCTCCTCTTATTGCAAGAATCTTGGGCCGGGGAATGTGTTCCTTAGGTCGGCGTAATAAAGATATACCGACCCATCGGGTAGCCCCTTGTACCAACTTTGTGCCATCCCATGCAGTGTCGTTGGGAAGACTCGGCACCAAACCTCATCGGGTTGCTCCCATACCGACATGTAAGACTCGAAAGCCTCGGCGTGGTCGGTTGGGTCGCCTTCTCCATTGTATGCTATGGGTGGCAACTTCAGCTTAGTCGGCACCGGGGTCTCTAGGACGTAGGCGCCGGGGTGTCGACCACGTGTCGAACGACACGCGGCGATCGGCTCCTCGCATCCCTAGTCCGAGGCTCCTCCCCATGGCGGGAAGGGCTTCTTCTCCGACTCGGTGAGTCGGGCTTCTTTCCGACTCGGTGAGTCGGACTTCTTTCACTCCTCGGGGCATGCCTCGTCGGTCTTTGCGGCGCGCCGTCCTCCCGCGAGTGCGGGAAGGACTCAGTCTACCACTAGCACTCTGGGCTCCCGGCGTCTTGACAGGCCGGCTTCCTCCGTGCTCCGTTCAAGTCTCTTGGAGTCACATTCGGGCCTTGGTCTCCCGGACGGGTTCCGCCGCTCTTGTCGGTGTGACAGTGTGAGCCGGCGTACTACCAATTAGGTCCGGAGTAGCTTCGGTTTTTCTTTGCGTCAACCACATGTCCCATGATGGTGACCTGGTCGGTGGCGCGGCGTATCGGTATTATTGGCATCCCGTACTCCGGTTGAATTACCCGGCCGGTGGAGGGCTGCGCAACCCCAGAATTGTGGACGGTATCATCTTGGCAGAATTCGGTTCCGTCGGTCACGAATACTTCTTATTGTTTCGACATCTTCTTAGCTTTTTGGGTTGGTTTTTGTTTTGTGTTTTTTTTTGTTTGGGAATGAATGTGACTAGCTTCTAGTATCTTTCCCCACAGACGGCGCCAATTGTTCCGGGTGTAATTCCAGAGCAGTTATTTGTTACCACCCGTGCTTGTAGAATATCGTCCTTGGTTGAATCCTCCTCTCGGTCTCCTAAAACAATGAACAAACTGAGGGCTCGGCTTTGGACCGAGCGAACTCACTCCGACGCTCAAGTCAGTAAACTTAAAGAGATAAGTTGTTGTTACTTGGCGAAGTATATTTTGTAGAGAGATAAGGAAGATATTACCAGATGAATAGTGATTCTTAGGTTAAATTGTGGATCCTTTCCTCAATGAGAGTTGAGGAGTATTTATAGACTTTCACCTTTTGTCACGTAGTGGCCAAGTGGCCAAGTGGCTAGCAGGTGGAAAGACTGATCTACCCTCGGCCGAGGGACCCATGGCAGGCCGGCGGGCCCTGTTGACTCGCCGCCGAGGGGTCTTGGATATGAGTTCGCGGATATGTGCCCCGGCTGGCTAGTTGTCCTAGCCGAGGTACAAGAGACAGCAAGAAGCCAGTGCGTCGGTTAGGCTGTCTAAGTCGTTGACTTGCTTGTGGATATCTTTGACCTTGCTCAATATGTTGACTTGGTCAGCGGGTGCAGAATATGCCCCATCAGAGGCAACATTAGAGTAAAAAAGCCGCACTTGATTAGAAGATGTCGAGAATAAGCAAAGTAATTGATTTGGATGAATAATTTAGTGCGCAATAGGAGATTGAGTAAGGAAATTGGGAATTTTCAGAGGAGAGAGAAAATACAAGAGATAAGAATGAGGTCAACATGTATATTTTAGTGAACAGGTTGGGTTTGTGCGAGTGTTTAATGTATTCCGTTCAATGTTGTTTAAATATCTTGTTCTCACCGTTCTCACCGAATGGTCGTTCTCACCGGATCCTAAAATATATATATATATATATATATATATATATATATATATATATATATATATATATATATATAGTATTAAGATCATATGAGTCCTCCTCTTACATGTGAGTCCATAAGTCCTCCTTATAGCCTTTGGATGAGGAAAATGGAATGCTGAGATTTGGTGAAGAAAAAAGGAGATTAAGGGTAATTAAACCCACTCTCTCACTACCCTTCCTAATCTATATTAATCAAACACCTAATTCACTATAAAATATTATTTTTCCACCCACTTTATCTCTCATCTCACAAAATAACATTCACCTCATCTATCTAAAACCCAAAAAAAATAAAATAAAAAACCCAAAAAATAAATCACTCCCTCACTCACCAACCCACACCCACCGATACATACCACCAATTCTGCCACCACCACGGACAGCCACGACTCACGGCCCCCACCGTCACCTTACCCCTACTGCCGCCTCCTTCCACCGACACCACCCACGACCGACACCACCTCCTCATTCCTCGCCAACACCACTCACCTCCTCCCTCTTTCTGCCGCCTCCCTCAACAAACACCACCCACGACATCACCTCACCACCGCCCACAACAAACCACACGACTCAGCCGCTTCCCTCAACTAACACAACTCCCGACCCACCACACACACACCAGCCCACCCCACCACGCCGCCTCTCCGCCGCGGCCCTACAACCACGCCCCCCACTTCCTCTCCTCCCCTTGTCGTCTGCCGTCTTCCCTCGTCCCCAACCCCAGTCACCACACACCACCACTGCCTCTGTCGCCGCTCCCTCGTCCCATGCCGTCCTCTTCTTCTCCTATTTCGATTTTCAGATTTACTTTTTTTTTTAAATAGTGTGTTTGTCGATCTAGTTTGTTATTGTTTTGTTTTGTTTTTTTTTTCTTTTTTTTTTGTTCTCCTTCATGATATTGTTATTGTTTTGTTTTTTTCTTCTTTCTCTTCTCCTCCCTTCAAATCTCTGTTTTTTATGTTCTTTAATTTTTTTTTTGTTGGTTTACTGAATTTTCGTTTTTCAGATCCAAATTTAAATCATTTTTTTTTCGAGTTCCATTTTAAAGATCTATCTTTTAGAGGGTAATAAATGTTTCTTATTTTTTTATATTTCTCAAATCTCCTGTTATTTTTTTTTTTTCAAAATTCGTCTTTTTTTTAAAGGTACTTTTATTTTAATGTTAGATCTATAAAGATTGGTGGTGTTCGGGTGTTGTGTTAAAGTTACATGTGTAGACGGTTGGAAATAAATATGACATTAGGTATAATTTTTAAATTTTAGATGTAATTTTTTGAAAATAAATTTGATTTTTTCAAATTTTAAATCTCACATAATATCATTTTTTATTTTTTCTATTAAAGTTATATTTTCTCCATTAAAATTACACTTTTATCCATTAAAATTACACTTTTATCCATTAGAATTACACTTTTCTCCATTAAAATTACATTTTTATTAAAATTACACTTTTTTCTGTTAAAATTACACTTTCTTCTGTTAAAATTACACTTTTCTCCATTAAAAGTACACCTTTTTCTTTTAAAATTACACTTTTCTCCATTAAAATTGCACTTTTTTCTGTTAAAATTACACTTTTTGTTGTTGTTAGAATTACACTTTTTTCTGTTAAAATTACACTTTTCTCCATTAAAATTACACTTTTTTCTGTTAAAATTATACTTTTTCCTGCTAGAATAACACTTTTTTCGGCTAAAATTACACTTTTTCTGCTAAAATTACACTTTTTGTTGTTGTTAGAATTACACTTGTTTTTGTTAAAATTACATTTTTCTTCATTAAAATTACACTTTTTTCTGTTAAAATTATACTTTTTTCTGCTAGAATAACACTTTTCGGCTAAAATTACACTTTTTGTTGTTGTTAGAATTACACTTTTTTCTGTTAAAATTACATTTTTTTCTGTTAAAATTATACTTTTTTCTGTTAAAATTATACTTTTTTCTGCTAGAATAACACTTTTTTCGGCTAAAATTACACTTTTTCTGCTAGAATTACACTTACTACTATTAGACTAATGTTACACTCTCAATGGACTTGGTCATATTCTCATATTCTCATTGGACTAATGTTACACTCTCAATGGACTAAAATTACATTCTCAGTGGACTGAAATTATACTTTTCTGGACTAAAATTACACTTTTCTGGACTTAAATAACACTCTCATTGGACTGAAATTACATTTACCTGGACTAAAATAATACTTTTCTGGACTAAAATAACACTTTCATTGGACTGAAATTATACTTTCCTTGACTAAAATAACACTTTTTGTCGTTAAAATAACACTCGTAAAATGCTAAAATTACAATAAGTTGTGATAAAATTACAAAAATTTAAAATATTATTCGTCAAAATCAGACAAAAAAGACTGAAGTTAAACTCGTAAGACGCAAAATTCTCGTAAACATTCCTTAAAATTACAAATTTCAAAATAATATCCGTCAAAACCGCTTCGTAGATTAAAGTTACACTTTTTGCTGTTAGAATTACACTCGTAAAATCCTAAAATGTCGAAAACTTTTCTAAAAAAAAAAAACGAAAAAAAACTGAAACTGGAAAAGTGTTAACAAAATTTTCATAAACTTTGAAGTATAAGATAAATGGTGGTGTTAATTGTGTATGATAATGAATTAGTAAATGTATTATTAAAACTAGAGAGAGAAGTGAATTAATTAGTGTTAAGTGTGTTTCTTACTTTCAATCTCAAGCATCCACCAAGCATGATCTAAGGGATATGGGAGAGACTTATGGACTCAAAAGATATGAAGGACTTAGGAGAACTTTGCTATATATATATATATATATATATATATATATATATATATATATATATATATATATATATATATATATATATAATTAGGATCATATGAGTATAACTCATATATTTAGGGATTGAGGATCAATCTAAGCCATCTAAAGTAATAGATCCTACGTCTTATATTTAACACATAGAATTAAGGGTAGTTTGGTAATTTCGTTTCTTTGTATATATACCCCCGCTTCCTTAATTTTACTCGGCTTTTGATTTGCCTAATTTTAATCATCAATTTCTTTCTCTCTCTAAATTCATCTTCCTCGACATCCATGGATTCCTTCTTCTGCTTGCTTATTTCTTGCGCGATTCGTTGATTACTATTTCTTATCAAGGATTACACTTGTCTTCAATCTAAATCGCTATGTCAGGTACATCTTCTTTTCTTGCTTTGCTTGATTTTTCCTTGATTTGTTAATTTCACTTTATTTTGTTGTTATTGTTGTTGTTTTTCCACATATTCGCTACGTTTAATTATGAATTCATGTTTAGATTTACAATTTTCAGCTTTATTTTTATGTAATTGTTGTTTTTGTTACACATATTTGAATTACTCTTCTTCTTCCTGCTTTGTGTTCGATTTTATGTCTAACTTCCTCATATGCAGCTTTATTTTTATTTACTTGTTATTTTTCCTACATATATTTGCATTTGCTAGTGTTGTTACTTCGTTCTTCTGAATTTGTCTATATTTTTACTTTTCTTACGGTTTTATTGGTGTACTGAATGAAATTTCAAGCTTCATACTGTTTTTGCTACCTATATTTTCAATTTTCTCTTGATTTTGCCGTCATTGTAACTTATTGTTTACTTTACATCTGTTATCGGCTGTTGTAATGCATTCTTGTACTATATTCGTTTTGAGACCTTGAAAGCGCTTTCACAATATTACAATAATAATGAGTTGTCCAATATAATATCACACCATATTCAATACAATATCACAACTATTACAATACCAAATTTTGTCATTAGTCTTGTCCCCCTCTTGTTTGCTTATTACCTGTTATATTTTAAATTGCTTCTTATATTGCATTCTTTTTCAGATGCGATAGTTGTGTACCTTTCTTTGGATTCATCTCTCACGATACTAGTGTGTCTCAAATTACTTCTATTCCACGCATTGAAAGTCCTTCCCCATCTACGTCTAATGATAATCATTTTCTTTGAAATTACTTCTACTCCCCGCATTGAACAACCTCTGTTTCTTATCATGAACATCAATGTTTTTGGAATCCACACTGGTGGTACTGAATTGTGGTCAAGAAATGTCGCAATTCAGTTTAAACCTCAACTTGGTCAGATTTTTGCAAAATTGGAAGACGCTATCAGTTTTTATAATGTCTATGCAGAAGCATGTGGTTTTGAACCTAGGAAGTCCTTTCAAAAAAAATGCTGATGGTGCCATCTTTTATAAACTTGTTGTCTGTAATCGTGAAGGGTTTAGAGATGGTAAGAAAAGGAAAGTTATTGTTCATGATAGTGTAGTGGAGCAGCCACTTATAAAGCCGTTTGATATTAAGAACAATAAACTAACTAGGATTGGTTGTGATGCTATGATTGAATTTCGCCTTATCAAGGATGTTTATGTTGTAACTCAGTTTCGTGAATGGCATAATCATCGTCTTTGTTCGCTCACAAATCAAGAATTTCAAAGAAAAAAGAGACACCTTCATCTTTTTCATAAGAAGGCAATTATTGATCATTCAAAAGTTAATTTAGGTCCTACATCGGCATATAGATATTCTAAGGAACATGCAGATGGTTATGAGAATGTTGGTGCTCAATTGATTGATTTTAAGAACTTTGGAAGGGATATCAAATGTTTCATAGGAGATAAAGATTCTCAATTGTTTATCGATAATTTCGAGAACCTCCGTGAAACCAATCCAGGGTTCTACTTTGCTTATGAAGTGGATTCTTTCAAATGTTTGGTTCGTGTGTTTTGGTGTGACGCACATGCACGTCGAAATTACTCTTCCTTTGGTGATTTGGTCAGTTTTGATCCAACTTACGGTACAAATAAACATTCTATGATTTTCACTCCTTTTACTGAGGTAGACCACCACAAAAGATCTGTGACTTTTGCTGCTGCATTGTTGTTTCATGAGGATGACGATTCATTTAAGTGGGTTTTTGAGAAGTTCTTAGACGCTATGGGTCAGCGAGAGCCGCAATGTATAATCACTGACCAATGTCCAGGAATAAAGAAGGTTGTACCCAAAGTTTTCAAGAAGGCTATGCATAGATATTGCATGTGGCATATTATGCAAAAGGTCCCTGACAAGATTGGAATTACAATATCCAAGGAGACTGATTTTGTGAGTCGTTTGAATTCTGTTGTTTGGGACTCTGACTTGGAACCTGTAGAATTTGAACGGAAGTGGTCTGACTTAATTGTTGAACATAACTTGCAAGCAAATTCATGGTTGTCATACATGTATAAAAAAAGAAGGAGATGGATCCCGACTTATTATCGTGATATTCCTATGGGATGTCTTCTCCGAACAACTCAACGATCGGAGAGCCAGAATAGCTTTTTCAAGCGTTTTGAAAATATACATGGTACACTTGTTGAGTTTTGGATGCGTTTTCAAAGCGCCATGGATCAACAACGTCATACTCAAAAGCAACATGATCGAGACAGTGATTATACTTTACCCCAATTAGTTACGTCTCTACACTTGGAAGCTCATGCGTCCAAGGTTTATACCCATGCTATTTTCAAAGATTTTCAACAAGAGGCTGCTGCCTCCATGTGTTCTCTTAGTGTTGGTGGCTTCACACCACCAATCGATGATATGAGGTCATTGTTGTTCGACGCTAGATAGCGGAAGACTTATCAAGTAGTGTTCAATTCTACAAGCACGTCGGCGAGAATGTTCTTGTAAGTTGTTTAATATGAAGGGTATTATTTGCAGACACATTATTTGGGTTTTCTCTGGGAAACAAGTTAGGACTTTGCATGATAAGTACATACTTATGCTATTTGGACAAAGAATGCACAAAAGATCCTCTATATGGTTCACATGGTGAGTTACTTAACGACTTTGATGCCAGCGATGTAAGGAAAATTTGTAGATGTGCAAATTATGATCGAGTTCTACTCAACTATCAATTTTTGAGAACTATGCCTAACAATCGGATCAACGATCTTCTTTGACACATTGAAGCAATTTCGGGTCAAACTCAATCCATAAGCACGATCAATGACAAAAGAGCGGGAGTTGGAAATGCTTCTTGGATGTAGTTCCTCAACCGAGGTGAGGATTCTACCGCCTCGTCGGGCAAAGAACAAGGGTAGTGGGAAGAGAATGATATCGACAAAGCAACAATGCATTGCCAAAGCGGAGAAGCCAAAAGGCTTTGCAAAAATTGCAAACAATTGGCTAACCATGATAAGCGAATCGCCCTCATCCTTTTGTACCGACATCGAGAATCGGGTATGCTACCTAAATAAATATATTCTATTACATTCTTTCTATAAGTAAGATGCCATACGATTTCTGTTTATGAGTTTTATTTTTGGAATTGTATATACTTTTGATATTTATTGACGACTACTCGTTGTCTTGTTTATGATCTTAATTTCAAAATGTATCAACCGTGCTTGTTCATTTCTTTGATAACTACTTGTTGTCTTTGTTTTGCATTTTTCAGGGGAGTTCAGATGATGATTGACTGGTATACTGATTCATGTTCATCAAGGCCATCCAAAACATTATTTGTGTCGTCGTCTCTTGGTTGGAGGATTCTTTGTTGATGAAGCTCAATATATATAGTTGGAGGATTCTTTGTTGATGAAGCTCAATATATATAGGATATACATGTCATAGTTTCATTACTATTATAGCAATTACACTCCATACGTTAGGATTTACGTAGTGATATAAGTGTGATATTTCATAGTTAGACGTCTGATATTTCATAGTTAGACGGGTGATATTTCTTCCATAGTGCTTTAAAACAGTATTATCAGATGTCTGATATTTTACCGTACATGTCGTGATATTGCATAGTCAGGCGTGTGGTATTTCAATGTCCATGTTCTGAACTTGCAGATTAAAATGAATGTGGTGGAATATTGATGATGATGGGTTTTTTAATGTACATATTGTGATATTTCATAGTTAGAACTATGATATTGCATTTGAAGTATAATGTGATATCACATTATACCGAATACAATATCACACTTGGATCAAATAAACACAACACGTATCAAAATAATTTCAGTATTCTTTACAGTATCACAGTCTGTTCAATACAATACCGCGCAATATTCAATTCAAAATTTTACTTTTTGGGGAATAATTATTATCCTCGCAGTTTCTACAATATCACATGATATCGAATACAATATCATACATGTCTTAAATAAATATCACAAGTGGGAATAATTATTATCCTCACATTTTTAGGCCATACAATATCACAAGATAGCGAATACAATATCATACTTGTCTTAAATAAATACCACAATTGACCCATTAATTACAGTATTCTTTACAATATCACAACGTATTCAATACAATACCACATAATTAGACGTGTCATGTGATACAATATTTCAACTTATTCAATACAATATCAGCTGTTCTTCTATACAATATCACGGTTTCTAATAAAGAGATTTCTCATGCAAAAATATTCCGAGGTAACGGTGATAGGTTACAGTATTCTTTACAATATCACAGCGTATTCAATACAATATCACATAATTAGACGTGCCATGTGATACAATATTTCAACTTATTCAATACAATATCAGCTGTTCTTCTATACAATATCACGGTTTCTAAAAAAGAGATTTCTCAGTCAAGTGTGACTAATGTTTGTTTAATAAGAGTTACTATATCACATGTTTTTGCCTTTTCCAAATAATATGTCATTTTGAATGCTGTTAAAGTACCAATTTCACCTAATGTTCGATTTAAAGTTTAAATACCACGAATTACATAATACAATCTCACAATGCATTCATTCCAATATCACACCTGTAAGATAAAATAATTGATCAAGAAATAGATGCATGAACCCTTTTAAAATAGCACATTAACACTAATTTGATATATCTTCATTACAAAACCTTATCAAACGATCTAGATTGTACCATTTTTTTCTACCTATTACAAATCAAACTCCAAACCCATTTTTGTCTACCTATTACAAATCAATCTCACAATGCATTCATTTCTAAGTCAGATTACACACTTTCTATTTTCCTACATTGCTGCCTCGTCCTCGACCTCTACCTCGACCTCTTGCTCTTGCATATTGTGCAACTGTTTTGATCCTCTGACCACCACTTGTGTTTTGCCCATTGACAATACCACTGCAATCCCAAATATGTGCACCGATTAATATATCTCCATAGTCAAATAAAACAAAAACGAATATCTTTACAAAGTAATGACATTATTATATCCGATTAGCCATTTTTTTATTTTTTTTATTTACCTTTTAGGAGAACTACGAAGAACAGGCATTTCAGTATTCACCGGCTTTTGCACATCTTCACCCTTGCCTCCTTTTACAGGTTTTTTGTTCATTGATGCATCTCTTTTCAGTTTCAGTTGAGGCCAGACTTCTTCCTTTATTGCTGTGAACTTTGCTACTTTTTGAATGAGTTGATCCCTAATTCCATTTATGTCAGCCAAGACTAATCTTCTGCGCCATTTACGCCCAATAGTATCTGCGGCCAACCTTTCCATCAAGATCTGCTTCAAATACTTCTCCCTCATACCTTATCATGTGCAGCATTAGAAAAGTGCCGGATTCATTGTTCTTTAGTTCCGGTTTTTGCCATTTGAAGCTTACGTTAACAATGTTAAATCCTATTATTTCTTCAGCTTTCGGCCTTTTCTTTGCTTCCAGATAGTCACTCATGCATGAAGCCTGACACATTTCAAGACAACCATCGGATTAAACCCACATATATTATCCAACAATTTCTCAGATTTCCATTATCAACTAAAGCATTCAACTTACGACAATATCTGCCAGTTTGTAAACACTTGTATCTTCCCATTTATCATAGGATGTATTGTCTAGGACTTCAACCTTTTCTTTGTTAAAGTTTATACAAACACAAAAGTAATGGTCTTCAAATAGCATTAGTACGAAAACAATCTTAGCTGTCAAGTTGCATGTACCGTTGTTTGCGGTAATAAAAGTATCCCAAGCTTCAAAAATCCTCAATTTATGAGTTTCATCCTGACTTTCATCACCTCCTTGTTGATATAATGCGTGAACAGCATCCTGTGTTGCAAAATAGTTGTTTATCAATAACATCACTTATTAATTGTAATAATATTAAATTTACAATATTTTACAATCAAATATCTAAACTACTTGTAAATAATATTGCATACCATGTGACGAAGTTCGAGAAACAGTAAAGTTGTTGTGCAGTGGTCCTTGTACTCAATGTCATTCAGTAGGTGTGCCCAACATTCAATCATTTTGCTCGTGACATTCACGGTCTGTTGTATTGATAGTATATCTTCTCTGAGGAGTTTTGCTTCTTAGACAGAGACAAGCAACACATTCACTACAAGCAATTGTATAGGATGAGCATTAGTTGAAATATTCTTTTCATATGCTACTAAATAAATGATGGACATCAGTTAAAATAGTTGAGGATATCATAATAGTTTTCAATTTTACTCTATAGAGAATGTGTGGTCGTCCAATAAGCAGTAGTCAAGTACTTCTTTTCTTACTTTCAACAAGCTTGCTAAAAGTGCTTGATTGTTCCTCATAAATTTGGATACAACCAGCATATCACCAGCTTTGCCACAGTTGTATGTGCACCCAAGACCATCTGAATTTCCTTTTCGACGGCTACCCAAGACACTAGTATTGCAATCATTGTCGTCTGGTCTTTTCAACCCTAAAGAACAGTTCAGGTGATGTACTGTTTTAGTACCAAATAAAATTATGTTGTTTAAGAAAAAAATGAGCGCTTAAGTAAAATTAATTAACCTTTGATTTTTGATTTTGGTGTACAAACTTTCTTCAGACTGTCTGCTTTTGCTTTTTCTTCCTCTTCTCTTTTCAGCCTCTTTTTTTCCAACAGGATTGGTTCCAACGATTCCTTTAGTGTGTTGAAGTTTGCAACAGTATCCATTGTTTCAGTCCTGGTATGGTTATAATCACTGAAAACCAATGCTGCTGCTATCTCAGCTCGATATAATTTCCTCTTCATTTCATCATTCAAATCACAATCAAATATTTCCCCATTGTAAAAGATCATGTGCAGCATCATAAATACCCCACGGTCTAAGTTAAAATACTTTGATTGCCACTTGAATTTCTTATTAACTAAGAGAAACATTTGCACTTTTTCTCCTTTCTTTAAACCTTTGCTGCACATGTAACTCCCAAATGTCTTTGCCTATACATTTTTGACAACAATTAAGAATCTCATTAATGTAAAGAAAATTCCTCCAATTTAATAAAACACATCAATTGTAGTTTTGCAGTAAAGTTTGAGTTTAAGACTTACAGCCAACTCAAAGAAGGTAAAAAACTCGATTCTTGAAGTTGTCATAGAGCCTATTGTCTAAGTAGTCCACTGTCTCGTTTTGAAAGTTGATGCATATGCAGAAATAATGTTCGCTTATCAGCAAAGGCAGGAACACCTAATAAAGTTTGCATGAAATTTTTTTATCAGTTTAATCAGTAAATAAATGGCATAACACAAACAATTTTGACAATGCTAGTGTCTTACCAGATCTGAATTTAAGTTTAGTGGCTGGCTGCAAACATTTTGCCATATATCCTTATGCTCCAGCTATTTCTTCAGTAAGTGTTTTTGTCTTCTCAAATTCTTCTCCATTTAGCATTAAGATTTGTTCTAGAGGTGTCTGTAACATTGCAATAACACAATAGGTTCCTTTCAATATTAATCAATATTACAATAATAACTGTCTTACACTACAATAACACAAACTCTTCAATAAAATATCATACTAATTGAAATTTTTTTCCATAAATAGAAATACAATATCACAATATATCCAATACAATATCACAACATATCCATGTTCACAACTAGTTTTATATTTCAGCCAATACATTATACAATATCACAATGTAATACAATATCATGACTACTTTGCAATATCACAACATTTACAATACAATATCACACTAATTGAAATAACACAAACTCTTCAATACAATATTAATCAATATTACAATAACAACTGTCATACAGTACAATAACACAAACTCGTCAATACAATATCATACTAATTGAAGAAAAAATTGACTTAAATTACAATATCACAAATATTGCATTACAATATCACATATTTTTGAAACAATTTTTATCAGTCATGGTTTAAATTACAATATCACAAATATTGCATTACAATATCACATATTTTTGAAACAATTTTTATCAGTCATGGTTTATATTTCAGCCAATACATTATACAATATCACAGCTACTTGCAATATCACAACATTTACAATACAATATCACACTAATTGTAATAACAAAAACTCTTCAATACAATATTAATCAATATTACAATAACAACTGTCATACAGTACAATAACACAAACTCTTCAATACAATATCACACTTTTAAGAATTAGAACTTACGGCATGTGCAAGCCCAAAGAAAATCCTTTTTGGTACTGGTGCTTCTTGTTCCTTTTTTGACAACTCATTCATCAAAATTGACCACGATTCAATCACAGACGACTCAATCTTCACATTAGGCAATAATGATTCTATATCTGATCTTGAAATTACATGGTAAGTCCCATATGTTGCAAGTGTTTCTCTATCGTACATTATCAACCAAATTAAAGATCAATTTACTAATATGCTTAATATAGCAGTAAGCCTTTTAAATTTTTTAATGTTTGAAAATGGACTTACGATTTCTCAATTGTATGATCGTGAATAAAACAATAATCCATGACCTCTTTCCGTTTCTTCAGAACTGATTCAAACAACTGTCTATTTCCCAGCAAGAATTCTGACAGTAGTCTCATTTGCTTATCTGGTTGTCCACATTGTACGGTACAACCTAAGTTCTGAGATACCAACAATGCACATTCTGGTATAGTCTTTGAGTGGAGCAAATAGTCACTAAGTAAACTCCTTGACTCATTTGTTCCTCCTTTTTGAACAGTTGTTATTTTGCTTTTTTCATTGTTTTCACTTGCATGTGCACCTCTTCTACGGGAATATACGACTTCCTCACTAATTTCTTCATTTTGTACATTCACATCAGCTAATATCTCATCCAAATTAGGGCACTGTTTCATATCTTCATAAATCATGTCATCAATGATTACTTGAGAATCCGTTTGGAGGTCTTTATCAGTACAACCACCGTAGGACTTGTCCAATTCTTTATACTGAGCTTTCAACATATCAGTCCATACGTCGAATGATGGCATCCCTTGTGAATAATCATACATTTCTTTTGCCCTCAGTACCAAACCGTCGATAAAGCTATGGTAGAATGGATCTTTCATAAAAGGTAATGTTTGAGGAATTTGGCTGCCAAATTGATCTTTTTCAGTTGTATTTTCTTCTACCTTATCATCATTGCCATCAACAGTTTTTTCACCAGTCTCTTCTACAGTATCTTCCTTGGGAGGACATTCAGCTGCTTCGGTTTTATCACTACCCAGTTCATCTGATTTTGTATCATTTCCAACAGGTCCAGCTATCTTTGAGTTGAACTCTTTCATATTATCAGTGTATCTTTTGTAAAACAATGCTGAATCCCTCGTCATTCTCAAAAAAATTTCATGAATTTCCTAGCATTTTTAAAAATCATAATACAATATCAAGGTCACATCTATCAATTAATATTGTAATACTAGTAATACTAATAAGGTTTAAGAATATCAGAAAATTATCTCAAAAGGTAACACAGTTATAAAGTTTGTCTTATATCTAATGCGCTTCCTCTTATTTCTTCGTCACTTTGTATCCAAGGAGGCAATTTGATTAACATGTATCCCTTTGGTATTTCAGTTTCAGTCTGAGGTTGAGTTTGAGGTCGCTGATCTTCTTGATAACCTGGCTGCTCACAGATAGGGTAAACAATTTTAGACGGGACAGCATTCCCCAATGCACCTGTCACCAACTCACTTTTAGCTCTTTTTGTCAACTCTTTATGATCCCAGTGTCGAATAAGCGGTAGGCTGTGGGCTAACACATCCCCTTTAAAATTCACCCTATGGAAATAGCATATCATTAACACAAGTATGCATCCAGTAATAGTACTTGTCTTTTTGGTCCCCTCCTTAAAATTATGAACAGCCTCTACCAACAGCTCAAAAACATACAAACTCCAGTCACTATTTTTTATGTTTGGCACATCTTCAACAACCCTAAGCAGTTTGAAATCCAGTGTGTAATTTGTTGTAGGTGCCAAGAAAATAGACATGCTATATAAAACAAACAGCTTCTTGAAATCATCACCCGACTCATTGCAACTCATTAATCTATCATGCACAATGTTCAACTTAATAGGGTCTGCCTTACTCTCTAATCCAAATTTTCTTCGCCACTCAACTTTCAATTCATCATCAGCAGTAACTTGCAATTACCAGTCATAGTTTTCTGCACCCTAGCACCAACCCTAGGAAGCAGGAATACATCATGCACATCAGCTTTGCTTAACAAAAACTCGATTTTTTCGCCCTAAACATGTAGCTGGTATGCTTGAAAGTTTTTATAAGCAATTCCACAATCCCTCTAGGAATCTCCTTAATAAGTTTTAAATGCAACAAGCCTCCAAAACCAATTTCTTCCACTGCCTTCTTTTGCTCATCATTAAGCTCACAAATAAGCTCAAACAGCTTGTTTGGCCTACACTTTGTTACAAATTTGTGCTCACTTTTATGTCGACCAGTTCCTTTTTTGTTTTGCTCAATCACGTCCATAATTTCTAAACCATCCTCATTTTCATTTTGCACAATCATTTTGTTATGATCAGAGGTATCTCCTGTCACCACATTTGGAGCTCCCTTTGTTGGGGTTTTTTTTTTTGTGGAGTTTTTTTGGGACTTATTATCGTTTATAGCTTTTCTCTTCTTGCAAGGTTTTTCTGTTGGAGTTTCTGTGAGTGCCAGCGTGTTCATGACTGTATTTGTTCAAAAACCTGAGACAAATTACGTCAGTACAAAACAATTTTTGCATAACACAAAAAATTCAATACAACATGAATTTTTTTTCCATGTCTACAAATACAATATCACAATATATCCAATACAATATCACAACATATCCATTACAATTTCACAACTAGTTTTATATTTCATCCAATACATTATACAATATCAGAATGTAATACAATATCACAGCTAGTTGCAATATCACAACATTTACAATACAATATCACAACTAGTTATAGTATTAGATAGTATACATAATAAAATCTCACATCATTTACAATACAATATCACAAGATTTACAATACATTATACAATATCAGAATATAATACAATACATTTTTCTCGTGTTCTTCATCTATTATCTGTGATGTTACATACAAACGCAAATTAAATGAATTAGAGAAATTTTGCGAAGCAGTAAGACACACAAACACGATCAATAATATGAAAGTAGATGAAAAATAATCGATTTTATCAATTAGTTCATGCGAATATTTTTGCATGAAAATGTTAAAATAATTGCACAACATTTCTGAAACCCTAGAATGAACATTTCTCGGATTTTACCCAAATTATATGCATGTCTATGTTATAAAAACATCCGACCAAAGATTCAGAGCAAATATATTGAATACGTAAACCAATTGATCAATTATTTCTGGAAAATATACCTAAAATGGAAAATCGGAAGAATTTATATCAAAAATTGTACCTGAATTCAAAGAAAAATGCGATGATATGCAGCAATGATTCGTATTCCTTTGTAATCTTGATTGATTCAACAATTTATCAGTATTTTCTTCGATTTTTTTTTCAATTTTAAGAGAGAGAAAGTTGTAGTAGAATATGAAATATCAATCGTCTAATTTTATGTTTGAATTTTTTGCGCGTTTTTGTGTTTTGTGGTTTGATTTTTTGCGCGTGGTATTGTATTGAATAAAGTGTGTTATTTCATACCGTCCTCAATCCTCAAATATTTAGCCGTCCTCATTTGGATCCCGCCTATATATATATATATATATATATATATATATATATATATATATATATATATATATATATAGAGAGAGAGAGAGAGAGAGAGAGAGAGAGAGAGAGAGAGAGAGAGAGAGAGAGAGAGAGAAGAGATCAACTAAGGCCCTTAGATATATTAAGTCCATAAGTCCTAATGTGGGCGGTTGGATCAATCAAACCAATGGCCAAGATTTGTGATCAAACCCCACTAAACCCCATTAAACTAATATTTTTGATTTACCTCTCTCCTCTTACCCACTAACCCATGCATGCTACACTTTTTGTCCATCAGTCTATGATCATTTCCCTCCTCATTTTCTAGACAATTCAAAACAACTTGCGGGTATTTTTCCCTCTATTTTCTGTCATTTCGTCTTCCTTTTCTTTCTTCACAATTCTGATAACTCCATTTTCATCACTACCAATTAACTCCATCCTAACAAACGCTATTTTCATCACTACAAATTAATTCCAACTACTTTGCAAACTACTTTGTCTCCATTTTTTTATAAGGTATTTTCTCCATTCCTTATTTAGTGATTTGTAGTTTGTTTTTTGTTAATTATTGCCTTTGTTAAACTATCATAAAAAGAGTTCATTTGATTTTTCAATCTTCAATTATGGGTTTCTTTGATGTTTATTTGTTCAATTGTTAATTATGGTTGTGCAGATAAAATTCGAGGTCATTTGATAATTAACAATGGTTTTTGCCAAGAAAAATGCCAAGAAATCTTCCAAGAAATCTGAATCGAAGGTAAAAAATTTCGTCTTGTTGGTATAACTCTTATAGAATGATGTGTAACTTCAATTAAATATCTGTATAACTCTAATCCCAATTGTTTGTCATCTACAGATGGATGTTGTAGAAAGTATTGACACGGGAGTTGATATCCAGGTTAAAAGTTTTGATTTTGATTTATACGTTACTAGATGTCTAACTCTGCTTACTAGATGTATAACTTTAGTACTCAATATGTATAACTCTGGTTAATTAATGTAAAACTCTGGTTACTAGATGTATAACTTTAGTCCGCAATATGTATAACTCTGGTTTCTAGATGTATAACTCTGGGTTCTAGATGTATAGCTCTTCTGATTCTGTGACCAACTCCTTTTTCATAATGTCAAACTCTAATTGTTATATGTATAACTATACTTCTAATTAATTTCCATACATAGAGTTATACAATATATGCCTACAGTTATACAATTTATACCTGGATTTATACAATATATAGCTAGAGTTATACAATTTATACTTTGGAGTTATACATTAGATGTCTGGAGTTATACCTAGAGTTATTCCTGGAGTTATTCATTATACTGCATATGCTTACAGTTATACATTGTATGGCCAGAGTTATACATTCTATGGCTAGAGTTATACATTACATGACCAGAGTTATACTTTCTATTGCTAGAGTTATACATTTTATTGCAGTCATTTGTTGTATAACTCTGATTACACGTTGAATAACTTCTGCTGTCATAATGTATAACTGGAGTTATACAATATATGGCCAGAGTTATACATTCTATGGCTAGAGTTATACATTACATGGCCAGAGTTATACTTTCTATTGCTAGAGTTATACATTCTATTGCAGTTATTTGTTGTATAACTCTGATTACATGTTGAATAACTTCTGTTGTCATAATGTATAACTGGAGTTATACAATATTTGCTTAGAGTTGTACATTTTATTCCTGGAGTTATACAATATATGCCTAGAGTTATACAGTATATTTCTAGAGTTACACATTAGATAATTTTTGTTTCAGATTGACCACTTTTGTTATTATATGTATAACTGTACTGTTATTCTGTATAACTCTCCTGATTATATCTTCTTTTGTTTGTCAGCTACAGATTATATGTATATGTATAATCATTGTTAATCGAATCCCTTTTTGTTTGTCACTACTGAGATGGATGATGCACCAAGTCTTGAGAAGGAGCCGATTCCCAGGTTCAAAGTTTGACCTTTTTATAACCGTTGTCATTTGTTGTATAACTCTGATTACATTTTGAATAACTTTTGCTGTCAGAATGTATAACTCTTGATATTTTCTGATTAACTCTATTATCAGAATGCATAACTTTACTTATATTTTGTATAACTCTGACTATCTATTGTATAACTTTATTTCACAGTATGTCTATTTCTTTGTTGCAAATATCTCTAATTGCAACTACAGTATGTCTAATTTTGTGTGTTGTCCTTGTTTTTCCCCAGATGGTCGAGGCCAAGCCAATGGTGAAGAGGGTGCATGAAATCACGGTTTCGTGTCAACCTCGAAGGCTTGTCTCTCTCATTGAAAAGCTTAATGAGGATCAGGTGTCCGCTATTAAGAAAATTGGGTTTGGTGGCGTTTTGGAGCTTAAGATTAGCAGCTTCCCACTTGCACACGTTCGCCTATTCTTGGAGTCCTTCTCGGATGGGTCATATGTGTTCAGGGCTTCTCGGAAGAAGGAGTTTATGATCAGTAAGCATGATGTGCATGACTGTTTCTTGATACCTTTTGGACCCAACCCTCTCCCTTTGGTGCCTGTGAGCTCGCAGAAGGGGTCCAACGATCCCGAGAATAAGAAGCTGAAGGACAAATGGCGGCAAGCGTACGGGGTGGGCAAAGGGAATAGGGCAATAAGTTTAGGGAAAGTTTACAAGCAACTTATGGAGTACGAGGAGGCGGACGATCATTTTTGCCGGCTTTTTGTTTTGTTCTGTATGTCTTTATTCCTCGCACCCACCCCAAACAACGGGATAGATTGGAAGCTGTTAAGGGCTGTAGAAGATCCTAAAGCCATCCCGCATTTTGACTGGTGCTCTTATATTTTGGAAATGATGGTGAAAGCGGGGACAGACTGTAAAAGGTGGGTAACGATGTTGGGTGGTTGTATCCCCTTCCTCATGATAAGCTACTTTCAGCGATATGATTACAAGGGTAAGCCGTGCCTCCACGATCTACCTTTGATTAAGCATTGGGATGAAACTTCGCTTGTAGAGAGGGTAAAATTTGAGGTGGCTCAAGGGGGATTGGGTACTTTAACCTTGTCTAAGACCAGGTATCCGAGGTGACTTCAAGACCCCTCTTATAGAAGGAGTTTGGAGAGTAGCAGCCTCAGTGACCCGCGTGAACCCAAACTACTGTTGCTATCAGGCCCCCCACCCCCTCTCTCCTGCTCAACTTCTGAGAAGAAGTTCATTCAGATAGAACTACCAGCAGGTGTCGAGGATGACCAGGAATTGAAAGCTAGAAATTTGTCGATGTAAGTTCAAACTATTATATATTTTCGAGATGGATTCTGTTTCATTTGAACGTACCCATCTATTATAATATAACTAACTCATCTTTGTACTTCTTGAATGCAGTGTACTCACGAGCTTTATCTACAAATGCAAAGGAACGCTATTGTGTTCTATTCATGGTACGCAGATGCAACCGCAAGGATCAAAGCTGTAACTAGTGATCCGACGGGCCTAAATCCTAGTCAGGCCTCTCAAGAATTCTTTGAGGGTGAAAAGATTCAAAAGTACGTTCTTTGAAGCAAAGCAGTTGCGAAAAGGTGAAGGTTTCGTTGGTAATGCTCCCTGCATTTGGAGAGGTAGTTAGTGAGTCGCCCAAAAAATGTGACGGAATTGATGCATCTACGCGTCAAATAAGTGAAGTTCTTTCTAGTCTCGCCAATGATGGGGGTGGGAGGGGTGGTAACCCTCATGCTGAGCCGCGTGGAGAGTCGGACAAGGCCGACGCGCCAACGAAATCAGTGGCAGTTTCATGGTCAAAGATTATGGAGGAAGTGGGAGGTGATACAGTAGTTTCTAATCAGAAGTCAGATGCTAGCCCAGGGTTAGAGGATCAAGTCGTGTGCACCCCCGTCCAAACGGTCAGAGAGCTGTTGTTGGAGGCGAATTACACCGCGGATGAAATTGACCAAGCTTACGGACCGGGATACGACGCTGAGATTCTGCCCGGGGTAGGTGATGAGGTGCATGAGCACGTTCATGGGGAGGGTCTGAAAGAAAATGTTGAAAATGTTGACAGATTGTCAGACATTGACCATGAAAGATTATCAGACATTGTACACCAAGCTGACGGACGGTCAGAGGATGCCGAATCTCGGCTCCGGGCAGGTGATGAGGTGCGCGAGCAAGTTCATGGTGAGGGATTGAAAGAAAATGTGCAAAGATTGTCAGACAATCAACCGTCAGATAAGGAGATGGAAAAATCTTCAGTCCCAGAATTGGGTTTGGATACACAAGAATTGATGGAGTGTATGTTTTCTACTGCTGAAATGAAGGAAGCTTTATGTGGACTTCCAGCGTACGGGAGTGGTCCTGGTGGCGAGGTAAGTTTGTTAATTTGCACTAAATACTTTTTATACAATCGTTTTTTTATTGGTCGTGTATAACTCTAAGTTGATAAAGTATAACTTTGTTGAAACTTATGTTGAGGCCTTGTAACTGTAGTGCCACTGCAACGACCGGTTGGTACAACTCTTAACCAGTATATGACTACAGTTATACAGTATATGACTAGAGTTATACAATATATGCTTTGGAGTTATACATTAGATAGCTGAAGGTATATCTAGAGTTATACCTGGAGTTATTCCTGAAGTTATACATTATAGTGTATATGCTTACAGTTATACATTTTATGGCCAGAGTTATACATTTTATGGCCAGAGTTATACATTCTATGCTTACAGTTATACATTTTATGGCCAGAGTTATACATTCTATGCTTACAGTTATACATTTTATGGCCAGAGTTATACGTTTGGTACAATTCCTAACCATATGTGTATAACTCTTACTCTGGGCGAATAATTCTGATAGCTTATTTTTAACACTTCACACGTGTATAGCTCTTGCCCTTCTATGTATAACTGTAATTCATTGGGTCTGTAACTCTGTGACCCAACTGTCTCACTTTTAGAGTTTTACTTGTAATTTTTTTTATACAAAAGCATGGTGTTTAATTTTATGATTTTTCATTCGTGCCCCTTTGTTAAAAAGGATGTAATTGAGAACGTTGAACAACATTCTAACAATGGGGGTGTAAACGTAGATGTTGTGAAGGGTGCGGAGATCACCCCGGGGAATCCTTCAACGGAATGGAGTGGAAATCAAATCCCTCTGACTTTCATGAGCACGACAGATGTGAATGAGGCATTTGCCGAGGTTGAGGAGCGAACGATTGGTGCTGCCAAAGAAGGTTTGGTAGTTGAAATCGCTGGTGCTAGGGTTGAGCCGGTTGCACCACTCCCACCCCCTATTTATGTGCCGCGATGTGACATGATCCACCATCCTTTCTTACTGCATTCAACCGCCCCCTTCCGTGTATGGATATTGTACCGAGAACCTAGGTTGTTCTCGGGATTGTGGGGCACCGAACCGACAAAGCACGTATGCTCACGGTGGTTGCGATTTAACAAGGAACGTTTGAACGGTGTTCGGGGTGAGGAAGGATGTAATGGATTATGTCTTTGATCAATTCCACGTCCATAATAAAGAGTAAGTAAAAGATAAGTTTTACCTATATTTCAATACGACAGTCAAACAGGCCATGAATCTTTTCCCTTGCCGCGTGTCTCAATTTTGCTAATCCTTTGTAGGGAACAATTGGTCACATATCCTGTCCAAAGCGCATAACGCGTATTGATCTCCGATCGTTGATGCCCGGGCTCGGATTACGGCCAATGTCATCGATCTTTGGTCTGTTCTACTTAATCGCTTACGCGACGCGAACAACACCGCATGTAATTTGTTTCAAGTTCGCGTTGTTTCTTTGGCCTAGGTCACGCTGTAAGTGTGCTCGAACTCCGCAAGTTATTTTGCGACAAATCGTACGTAACTTGTGATACAAGCTGCCAACCCCCGTCTATCATTTTTATAGGACCTAGCAATTGCAATTTGGCAAGGCAGGAAGAAAAACTTGGTTGTTGATAATTCTGAAGGCTTTTGTGCCTCGTGGGACATGTGGCAAGAGTCGTGCTCTAGTCCACTCCAACTGGACTCCGATATGGTGAGCTCAGATATCAATATAGAGACATTTACATACTGGAATTACACATTATTTTCCTAGAGTTTAACAGTGTATGCTTAGAGTTGTACAATATATGCTTTGGAGTTAGGCCTGGAGTTATACCTAGAGTAATACCTGGAGTTATACACTACATCGTATATGCTTACTGAGTTATAGATTTTATGGCTAGAGTTATACATCCTATGGCAAGAGTTATACATTATATAACTCTAGCTTTCAGAATGACTAGAGTTATACGTTCTAGGACTGAAGTTATACATTATTTGTCTAGAGTTATACAGTATATGCTTAGAGTTTTGATGAGTGGCTAACTTCACTCCATAACTCTCGGCATATAATGTATAACTTTAACCATAGAATGTATAACTCACTGCACATAAAGTACAACTGTAAGCATATACAGTATAATGTATAACTCCAGGCATCTGCTTACTGCACATAATGTACAAATCGCAAGAATATCTTTGTATAACTCTAGAAATTGAATGTACAACTCTACACATATAATGTATAACTCTAACCATAGAATGTATAATTCCAATTACGCACAATATGTATGCCTCTAATCTGCTAATTATGTTTTATAACTCTTAGATTTTTGGTGCATGTTTGTAGGTTTTCGTCCCGGTAAGCACTGGCGATGAAGATCATTACTCTTGCATTTGCATAAATTTCTTCTCTGAGCAGATCGAGTATCTTGATAATCGTTCTTACGAGGACGATCTTCTGAAATTACCATACGGAGGGATTGCGCGTATTACTGTAAGTCTTATAAAACTGGTGACTAGATTAATTATCAGCTCCATTTGTTTTGTTAATTGGTCTCCCCATTTTAAACGCCTTGCCTAACTTCCACCAGGCTGATGCAATGGGAAAGTATATGGCCTACAAAGGGCTCGACAAAGGCAAGAAAGTTGAAGGGTTTCCTTTTGTCAACATTAAATTCAATCGGCGGGGATCGGGACATACCGCCAATGATTTGTGGTTTTTACGTCATGGTTCATATGTTCTTTGTACCGTGGAGAGCCATTCGACTGTACCCTAGGGACTAAGGAAAGCAATGACCTCATGCGAGCGGAAATTGCTGCAACCCTTGTCCTCAGTGACATTAACTTGGACAGGGAAGAAGTGTTATCCAGGGTAACATCTTTTAAGGAGCTTAAAGACCGTGAAATGGAGGAGGTGCGTGATAAACAGAGGACAGCCGGCAACACAAGTAGAAGGAAGAGAGGTGTTGGAATCGCCGGAGAGAACAGATTTCGCTAAACGACCTTGCTCTAAGGTCGATTCAACCTATCGACTCCACCTTCCAAAGTAGCTCTGGGCGGACGCCGTCTAGTCGGGCCCTCTCGGTGTTAATAGCCGCTCCGGGGTAAGGGCGATGGCCTTGGTTGCACCAAATATTGCGGGGAACCAGACGCCGACCTTACCGTGGTCGCCAAGATGATCTTCAAGATGAACAAGGCATTAACTAGGGATATCCGGTGTATCGCAAACAAGTGGCTGATTACGTTTTCCTTGATGACTACAAATATCCAAATGAGTAAGCTGTCTAAAATCCTAATGTTTTATCATATTAAGCTTTATCAATATAGACACATTTCCATACTGGAATTCTACCGTATTTTGCGTAGAGTATTACAGTATATGCTCAGAGTTGTACAATATATACTTTGGAGATATACATTAGAGGCCTGGAGTTATACCTAGAGTAATACATGGAGTTATATGTTTCATCACTGAAGTTTTATATATCGTTAATGGAGTTACACACATTCCTAAAGCTATGAGTTATACGTTTCATCGGTGAAGTTATGCGAGTCATTTTAATAGCGATTACCTTCCCATTTAGTATACGTTATAGCTCGATTAACACTGTCCGAACTACGGTGAACCACTTGTGAGTTATGGCGGCACGGAACAATTAATAGGTTGCAAATGTTGTCTATGCTCCCCGAGACGCCAATGGATGAAAAAGTGATTGAGTGTTGGTCCTTGTTGCTTAATCGATTGGAGGCAGAGGATTGCGCGATTTTTCGTTCGTCTTTCTTCGGTATCCGTCATATGGTATGGTCCTAATCAATCTTTTAATATGTTATAAGAGTTGCACATACCCTCTTTAAAACTTTCACAGTGGAAAGTAAGTCTAAAGTTATACATACCCTCCCTGGAGTTAAACATTTTGTTTTGAGAAGTTATTAACAACCAGTATATACTTAGGCATTCTTCATTATGCTATAAGAATTCTTGTGAAACTCCAATGCACAACCCCTATAACTCCACTTTGGTATCCTCACACATATACTGCTACTTGAACAGGAATTAATCTTGAGCCTTGTACGAAACCCTGTCCAACAAACACCGGACACCGATACGTTGTACAATACGTGGGACGTCTTCCGAACCGACTGTGGGACAGATTTCAGCTTGAAGGCTGATTTAATCTTCCTACCCATTAATATTGAAGCCCATTATGCATGTGTGTGTATCAACTTTAATTCTAGGACGATTGATCTTCTGGACAATAAGTACTATTCAAGTCCGCGGCAATCGGAGATATGCAAAGCATGTCACGTTATTGTAAGTGGAATTAAATTGTAATTATGTTCAACTAAAAAGTGTTCTCACCGCTTTTACAATCTCACTTTTTGACGTTCTTGTCTCTGCCAGGCGAGCCTCATGAGCGACTACGTGGAGTCTAGGGACAACGAGAAGAACAGAGGGAAAGACATACCGGCGTTCGGTTCCGTCGGATCTAGTTTGCCTGGCATCGCAAACGATAAACGACACCGAGTCGGCTTGTTCGCCATGATGCACATGTTAATGTACGAGGGTGAAAGTTTTGGTCACGTTGATCTCGAGAGGAAGGTGAACCGTCGATATTTGGTGATCCCGATTGGCGCGACGCTTCCTAGCCGACATGAACATCATCAGGGAAGGAGTTCTGTCCAAGGTCAATGGTTTCATTGGCGAGAAATTACAGATCCTGAAGCAAGTAGAAGCCAGACGGAAAGCAGCGCGGAGAGGAGATAAAAAACCTGCGAAAAAATAGAATGTATTTCCTTTGATTCTGTATTCTCTTTTTTTGCAACTCTAGAATGTTGTCAAGAAACTCCTTAACAACTTAGACAACTTTTTGGAATAGATTGTTACTACATCATCTTGGTCAGTCATAATTAAAATCCAAGTTTTACAGATAAGTATTAGAGTTATACACTCTGTGAAGTAAAGTTATACAAATTATGTGCAGGAGTTATACAACACATGACTGCAGTTATGAAAAAAGGCAAAATTTATTAGACAGCTAAGAGTTATACAAAAAACATCAAGAGTTATACAAACTGTGTACAAGAGTTATACAACATATGACTGCAGTTATTTAAAGGCAAATTTTATTACAGTTATGAGTTTTACAAAAAATAACAAGAGTTATACAAATTGTGAACAAGAGTTATACACTCTGTGAAGTACATTTATCCATATATGAGTAAGAGTTGTACTTAAAACCACTGAAATTATAATTCCTTCTTAAAGCCACTTTTAAATATTGGATATGTTGCCATGAACAGAAGTCATCAAAATAATGTAAAAGAGTTATACAACATTAGCTTGAAATTTCACACACCATATTACTGAAGTTATACAATCTGGAAGGTGCAATCCCCCTTCAAAATAGACAAAAGCTAGCTATTAAATACCCCTTCCGTCTCACCAGATTTTTTACCTTTTAAAGAAAAAAAGATTGTAAATAATTTGTTGAGACGGAGGTATTTTTCTACTGCCTACTACTACAGCATGTTAAGTTTCTCTATTCTTCTTCTTCGTCGTCTTCGTCTTCTTCTTCTTCTTCTTCTTCTTCTTCCTCTTCCTCTTCTTCTTCATCTACTCCTTCAGATACTGGTGAAGACGGTGGATGCTCAGAGAATGGGTTAGGGCAGTTCCGTTTATCGTGGTGTGCCATTTGTTTACAGTTATTACACATGCGCTTTGGCTTAGAAGCCAAGGCAATGGCTTTAGCCTTAGCTGACACCATTCTTTTACCGCTGCCTTTGTTTTTCGATTGTTTTGGTGGAAGTATTGTTACCTCATCACTGGCGGGGCAACCAAGGATTTGCTCAAATTCCTGTTGCTTTGTTAAATCCTTCTTGTACGGTAAAAGTT
The DNA here is from genome assembly GCF_048544455.1 of Silene latifolia. Lineage (NCBI taxonomy): Eukaryota > Viridiplantae > Streptophyta > Magnoliopsida > Caryophyllales > Caryophyllaceae > Silene > Silene latifolia. Next base: position 302,175,034 of record NC_133537.1, read on the forward strand.
TCTCCTTGAACTCTCTAATTAACGAGCTTAAGCTCACAACTTCAGTCTCACTCGCGCCACGAAGTAAACCAATGGTTGCATGAACTTCTGACCACAACTTGACCATCGCAACTTCTTTTGCATCAGCGCTACTATTTGTTTCCATTTGTTCACCATCACATTCTGATAATCTGAATTGCAATGCATCCTTTTTCCATCTTGTAGAAACGTAATCAACTGGAATTGTCTTCATGCCGTTAGCCGACAAAATCCATACTATATGTCAACACGTAAATCCCATCCTTTCAAACATCATAAATTGCACTTTGTGTAGCCTGTGTCCTTGTAATCCAATTAAATTATGCCGTTAGTAGTCTTATACATATAATAATAAGAGTTAAACATTATCACGTAGAGTTATACATATGGCAACAAGAGTTATACATTCTGAAAGCTACAGTTATTCAAACTCTAATCAGAGTTATACTACAAATAGCTGCAGTTCATTGAAAAATTGAATAAGTTCTAATGTTATTCTGAATGTAGAGTTATACATATGGCAACAAGAGTTATACATTCTGAAAGCTAAAGTTATTCAAAATGTAATCAGAGTTATACTACAAATGACAACAGTTCAGTGAAAAATTGAATAAGTTCTAATGTTATTCTGAATGTAGAGTTATACATATGGCAACAAGAGTTATACATTCTGAAAGCTAAAGTTATTCAAAATGTAATCAGAGTTATACTACAAATGACAACGAGTTAGTTGAAAAATTGAATAACTTCTAATGTTATTCTGAAAGTAGAGTTATACATATGGCAACAAGAGTTATACATTCTGCAAGTAGAGTTATGCATATAATAAGAAAAGTTATACATTCAGAAAACTTAAGTTATTCAAACTGTTGTCAGATTTATACAGCAGATAACTGCAGTTCACTGAACAATTGTATAACTTCTATGTTCAGACAATGTAACTTTGGCACTATATCTAGCAACTTCAGTCAACTACCACATAAAGTTGATGCCAAAATGTTGTTACCTGGGTTGTACTCTACGTTGAAACTTTTCATGTCGATTGAATCCTTTACGACGACAGTCACTTCAACTCCATCGACTTCAAAGATAGCCCCGGTCTTACATGTATCGATTGAGCAAATGACCTCTCGTTGGAATTCCTTGAAAACCTCACGGGTATAAACATCCGACGCATATTCCTCTATGGGTAAATGCGTCCCCATAGCCGGTGTTGAGTGTCGGTTTTCATGGTCAAGTCTCTTCTGCGTATGCCGTTGATGGTCCATAGCGCTTTCAAAACGCATCCAAAACTCCACTAACGTACCTGACTTCTGCTCGAACTTCTTAAAAAAACTATTTCGCTCTCGATCGATCCGGGTTGTCCTCATTACACCGCCCATGTTCAAGTCCCTGCAATGTGCCATCACCCATTGGCTCCTTTTATCGTACGCTTCTGTAAACCAATCTTCGTTCACAAGACCATGCGCTTCCATTATTTCTGCCCACCTAGCGTCAAAGTCGTCTGCTTCTATGTTGTCGTCCCATATAATGTTGTTCAATTTCTGAACGAACTCCTTATAATCCTCCCTTGTCACCCCGACCTTTGATGGCACCTTGTTCATTATATGCCACATGCAAAATCGGTGGCGTGCAGTCTTGAAGGCAAGGGGTACGGCCTTAATAATGCCCGGTCCCGATCTTTGATAATGTACTTGGGTTCCTTTCCTCCCATAGCATTCAAAAACCTGTTGAAAACCCACTGGAAGGATTCATGGTCTTCATGGGCAATCAATGCCCCAGAATGTCACCTGATCGCTTATGGTGATCTATGCCGTGAATGGCGTGAAAATTATATCGTACTTGTTTGTTGAGTATGTTGGGTCGCGACGACACTCGCATCTCCAAAAACGGAGTAGTTCCTTCTAGCGGTTCTCTGTCGAGCCCCATATTGCGCTTCAAGGTCGTTATCCTTGTCAACTTCATAGTCAAAATAAAACCCCCGCCTATTTTGTGCCATATTCTTGAACCGGTCAATGAACAATTGACCGTCCCGTTTATGGATGAAGCACTTCACATCTCGGTGGAAGTTCTTAAAATCGGTTAAGGATGCACCAATGTTCTCGAACCCGTTTACGAGTTCCTTACACATGTTGTACGTCCTAGTTGCTCCTATCCTCAATCGCAGCGGACAACAAATCCTTATCGTCTTGATTAATAACCAAGAATTCCTCAACTATAACTCTTTCAGCTATTCTTATAACTTCTTGAAACATATGCATAACTCCATTGATTGATTGTGCAACTTCTTATTATTTTTAACTCTTAGGTTTACATAACTCTATCATCTCGGTGAATAACTTTAGAAGTTTGCCATTCAATTAGTGGATGTTTGTTTAATAGTAAACTAACCCTTGAGTTGTACATTATCAAGTACTTGTGAAAATCTTCTATGTTCCGCGACATCTTTTGAAACTGACGATCCTCACTCGATACAAGCTCGTGATTATGCCCCATGTGGAATCGGTCAATTACTAGTACTCCATTCTTCATAAATAGCCTGACATGTGCTTTACACCCTACCCTATTGACTGTATATTTCCTCTGGTTTGCAGTTCTTTTTCCCTATTGCATTTCTTCTTCCCTAATCCCGATCTCATTTTTTTTATTACTGCCTCTCCTTTTGGGACATATGTGAATCCCTCTCTGTTGCAAACCAGCAACTTTGACTTGATTTCACCGTCGCGCCATTTTTTCGTCGAGTACTTCCGAACATCAAACCCGGACGCCAATGCATAAACTTTATAGAATGTCACCGCCTCGTCGATTTCAAAAAATTGTTGCCCTACACAAGGTGTAAACTCCGCTGCCAAATGCTTACAATACTCAGTTCCCGCTGCCTTACAACCATCTGAGCAGAATCAAACATCCATGAAATGATTAAGAAATACATAACTCTACGCATATACTGTATAACTCTATGTACAGACTGTATAACTCTGGGCACATACTGTATAACTTTGGGTATATAATGTATAACTCTTACCATATCATGTATAACTATAATCACACTCTGTATAACTCTAGGTAGATACTGTATAACTATAGTCACACTCTGTATAACTCTAGTCACAGTTTGTATAACTCTAGTCATACAATGTATAACTCTAGTCACAGTCTGTATAACTCTAGTCATACAATGTGTAACTCTAGTCAAACTCAGTATAACTCTAGTCATTTAATGTATAACTAGAGTCTCACTCTGTATAACTCTAGGTAGATACTGTATAACTATAGTCACACTCTGTATAACTCTAGTCACAGTTTGTATAACTCTAGTCATACAATGTATAATTCTAGTCACAGTCTGTATAACTCTAGTCATACAATGTATAACTCTAGTCAAACTCAGTATAACTCTAGTCATTCAATGCATAACTCTAGTCATTTCATGTATAACTCTAGTCACACTGTATAACTCTGGGCACAGAATGTATAACTGTAGGCAGATAATGTATAACTCTAGTCACAGTATTTATAATTCTAGTCATACAATGTATAACTCTAGTCACAATCTGTATCACTCTAGGCATACAATGTATAACTCTAGGCATTTGATGTATAACTCTAGTCACACTGCATTACTCTAGGCACAGTCTGTATAACTCTAGTCATACAATGTATAACTCTAGCTACACAATGTATAACTCTAGACAGAGACTGTAAGATGTATAACTCATTCTACACAATGTATAACTCTGAGCATATTGAAACTGTCGTTCTGTACCAAAAATAAATACCTAAGTTACTACTAACAGAAGTTAGCGGTAAGTAGGGTCGATCTCCACAGGGAGGCTAAGTTGCTATCTATCTGTTTAATTTGGTCGATCCGTCGGTGTCACGAGAAATGGGGTTGAATTGATTGTGAACTAACTAAACTACTGAAACTAGATGCAAGAGAAGAGAATAAAGGAAATTAAGAATAAGAGAAAGGAAGTATGCTAGGACTCGGTCTACCGTGGCAGCTATCAGATCTTATACTATCGGGAATACTAAGACGATTAGACTATTGATAAGAAGAGCTATGGTCGTCACCTTTCGGTCCTTAAACCGCCCTAGAGCGTAAACAGCTTAACTTTCGCCCTCACTGCAATACCCTATTGTAATTAAGCAAGCCTTCCCTTCCAATCTTTCGATCTAGGTCGGGGTTAACTAAATTTATTGGTCTCCTGCATGCATTCATTCGACCGGATAACAGTTAAATTGCCTAATACAATTCTTATCGTAGGGCTAATCTATTTAATACAATTAAAGCATGCTACCACGGCTTCCCTAATCCTAACATACTAGGGGGAATTAGCTATGCATAATTAATGGGGAAACGAGAAATAAAGAAGAGGAAATAAACATAAATAAACAGTAAGAAAAGGGGAGAAAGAGTTACTGAATAAATGATCCGGAAAAATAAGGAAGAAAGTAACAGTGTACTCGAACCAGAGGGAAAAGAGAGAAAAGGAGAGAAGTAGAGTGTGTGAGAGAGTTTACAATGACATACTGACTTCCTATTTATAAGAAAATAGGATTAGCTAAACCTAATTGACGGAAATTAACTAAAAAGTCCAAGCCCGTCAAAGATTGTTGCTCGATCGAGCACTTAAGGCTCTCGATCGAGTATTATTTCTTAGCATTCCTCTCGATCGAGAACAATTCCTCTCGATCGAAGACTTCTTTCCCTTTAATCACTCGATCGAGAATAAGTAGCTCTCGATCGAGCAAATGGGCTCTCGATCGAATAGAAATAGTTCTCGATCGAGCACTTCTCAGCGCGTAATTCCTGCTTCGCGCACCAAACTTCAAACGGCTGCCATTTCTTCGTTACTTGGTCAAACAGGGTGATTCCGGTGGCATTGGAAAGCTAAAAGGACAAACTTTCATCTCCAATTGGAATCACCTGAATATCTATTGTAGAACTCGAGATATGGCTCTTACAAGCAGGAACTAGCAAATTGAAGCACTCTCTTGGCTCGCCTAACTTCCTTACTCCAATGCGCATCTCAAAATAGCTTCATTCCCGCTCCAAATTCACTCTTCCTCCAAATGCATGCTAAAAGGATGGTAAAAGGCTTGATTTCACTACTTTTGGGTTCATTCCTGCAAATAAGACAAAACAAACCAAAGTAGCATATTCGGGGCATTTCGTAGCATAAAACCACGATAAAAGCATAGAAATACGTGCATAAAATAGGCTATTAAGACTATATAAAATGCACGTATCAAATCTCCCCAAACCAAACCTTTACTCGTCCCCGAGTAAACTAAAATGCAACTAAAGGAACGGAAAAAGATAACTCAGAGCTAGCTACAAATGCCCACTTAAGCCAATTTAATACAAACAAACTAACACTTATAGCTAAACAGTCAAATGCAAACGAGTTGTAAGATGTTTATAAACAAAGCTGAACCGTCGACCTTGCAAGACCTTTAATAATGGACTCTCACGGGTCACTCTTCTCTCATGAATCAAAGGGTGAACAGATAAATATAAGAGAGAAAGAAAAATAGTCGCTCACCTAAACTACGACCCACATAAACATGCATGCAGCTAATATGATAGACAATTCTAACTACCAAACATACATTCCAACCAAACAAGGTCCTGTCACAGCCGAGGGCTTACAAAAATATGTTAAAGTGAGGCAATGGGTAAGAAAAGGCAAAACATTTATGGGAATGTGGAGGTATAGGTGATCAAGCTAGTACCTAAACAGAACCATATGAGACATATCCATTTCCAACTCAATTATGAATTAAGCACATGCCCTTCATTTGGCATAAAATCTCACCAAACCAAACCAGAAATACTCCTCAAATGATATAAGATAGAATATAGGAGTGAAACCGTCTCATAATCAAACATCTTTTTCATTTTTCTTTTCTTTTTCATTCTTTTTCTATTTTCTTTCGGTTTCTTTCTTTTTTTTTCAACTCTTTTTTTTTTTCATTTCTTTTTTTTTTTCATTTCATCATCACGTTTTTTTTTCTTTTTCGAATTCTTTTTCCTCCTCCTTCCTTCCTACCAACTCCAAATCAATAGAATATGAACCAAACTTGATACAATAAACAATATACCGCAAAACCATCTAAACTAGCTTGACAAGGCAGGCTAAATTTGGGATGTAGTTAAGGGTCAACAGGCAAATTTGGCTAATGTGGAGTTTATGGGTAAAAATGAAAGAAAGGGAAATTGTAAGCACCTCCCTGCATGTGACACCAACCACTAACCCGAATGTATGACGGCAAAAAGCAATTGAATTTCATATATGTGCAAATTAATGATACATGATATGCAAGGAGTATACTACTCACAATCCTACATGAAACTGGTCACAAATGACACCAGTTTATATAGCTCTAATTCTTAGAAATTATAAGTAGGTTGCCAAAATTTCAGGTCAAGTCTATATGTTCAGCTAAATTAAACATTAACTCGTAGATTATGCAAAAGACAAAGCTAAAAGATAACAGTTTAATGCAAGGCTTAAGCAAAAAGACAGTTGCAGTGCAATATCATCATTGAAATCGACCGTTCCGACTCAACCTATATGCTAAAATAAACATGCAAATTTTTTGAATTTTTAACAATTTTTCAAATTTTTATGGAATTTTAAATTTTTATGAAATAAACAACAATGCAAGCTTAAATTAAACATGATAACTGAAATGCAATGAAAACAAAATGCAGACACAGATATGGATGCATAACCTCCCCAAACCAAACCGTACAATGCCCCCATTGTACCAAAACATGGAAAGGAAAATGCAAACTAAAGGAGGAAGAGAGTAAAAGCGGAAAAACTCACAAAATGCGCGAATAAGGGGACCTCCCCAAACCGACCATGAACATGGGAGGTTGCTAAAGGCCCGAAAAACCGTCTCAGGAAGCTAATCCAAGTCAAAAGCGTGAAAGGGCATCCAAAAACCGCTCGATCGACTGGAATAGTGGTCGATCGAGTGGTTCTCTCTTCTGCAGGTGATCGATCGAGTAAAAATTTCACTCGATCGAGTGAATATAGCAGCAAAAGTTCTCGATCGAGTGGATTTGGCAGCACGAGTGCTCGATCGAGTACAAAAAGTACTCGATCGAGTGATCCGCAGCGTATTCCTGCATAATGCAATGAAAAATAGCCCGCAACTGACAAAAACAAGCATACTGAGATAGTCTATGGTATAAAGCCATTTATTACAACTGAAAGTAAATAAAAAGCAAAATTAAAATCGCCGGGTTGCCTCCCGGGTAGCGCTAGCTTCAGTCAGGTCCCAGCTCGACCTTCTTTTTCTTCGAGCCACTCAAATTAGTCACAATCAAAACAGCTCAAAGCGCGCAACAACCTGTCAAATAGCTGCGCATGTGCTACACAAAAGCATAAGTAGCACAAAAGTGGATTACAGAAATAGGAAATGAAATTAAACAACCGTTTGAGTCTAACAAATTTCCTATGTGAGCTCCTAAATTTATCCACATAATAAAGGAGCGCGGGAGCAACCATCAATATATAAGGGTCCCGATTCAGATTAGCAATTTTGAGATGACATGTACGGTGAGAAGTTGCTAATTTAAACGTCCACATATGAGAGGGTGTAGCATTAAAAGAAGGAGCATGAATTAAACGAGGCAACATACTGTTAAAACAAACAATAATGAAATTATCGCTTACTACCTCGGGTTGGTCGCTCTCAACGACGGAATCACTGACAAAGGAATGCATTACCTCATCCGTGCTAGGAGCAATTACCGTCTCAGCTGCTTCTTCATCAACCTCCTCAGTGGAGTCCATCCCGTAAATCGCAGCTTCAAGTGTATCCGGCTTGGCTGTGAATAAGGGAGGTTCACCGTAACCTTCATCATCGTCAAACTCGTCATCCAATATGAACCCAAGTGACGGAGTTAAGCTCCCAATGGCCAAATCAGTCGATCGAGCAAAGTACTCACTCGATCGACCAACTTCCTCCCGCATCTCACTCGATCGAGTAACATAATCACTCGATTGAGCACTTTCCTCATGCATGTCACTCGATCGAGAAGAGATGTTACTCGATCGAGGACTTTCTTTCTGTACAGCGCCGGTATCCCTGCATGCATTCTGGAAATACGATAGAAAGTCGTCATCTGAAATATAGAAATCATTTTCAGCATTGGGCATCGCGGGTTCTTCATGGGAAAAACCGCTCTTGGTCAAGCACACCTCTTCTGGTTGCCGAGCATCCGACTCAGCTGTTAGCTGAGCTATTCCAGACCTTATCTCATCTACGCCCGCGAAAAATCGTCTATCATATTCTTGCATTAAAGATTTCAGCTCCGCAATTTCTTTTTGTATATCAGGAGGATCTTGTTGCGGTGGCCATTGATAGGGTGGATGTGGCGGCACAACTCTGGTTGCATTGTGCTCAAGAAGCACCACATCCCCAAGATTTCTTCCTTTCCCAACTAGCGGGTTTCTCAGCTTGGGCTTCAAGGCGAGCAATTAGTCGGGGAGACGGATGTCATCTTGGCAAGAGGGATCGAAGGTACTCAAGCCTTCCCTTCGATAATCTCCCTCAGTAGCCTGTCTAATAAACCTGTAGGCCTATCAAAACAACACTAAAGAAAAAGATAAGAACAGCCTCAAGGTACTTAGTCTTCCCTTGAGGCGAAAGGACAAACAAAATAAAACAGATAAAAAGCGTCGCCTCCCCGGCAACGGCGCCAAAATTTGATACTGTCGTTCTGTACCAAAAATAAATACCTAAGTTACTACTAACAGAAGTCAGCGGTAAGTAGGGTCGATCTCCACAGGGAGGCTAAGTTGCTATCTATCTGTTTAATTCGGTCTGTCACGGTGTCACAGAAATGGGGGTTGAATTGATTGTGAACTAACTAAACTACTGAAACTAGATGCAAGAGAAGAGAATAAAGGAAATTAAGAATAAGAGAAAGGAAGTATGCTAGGACTCGGTCTACCGTGGCAGCTATCAGATCTTATACTATCGGGAATACTAAGACGATTAGACTATTGATAAGAAGAGCTATGGTCGTCACCTTTCGGTCCTTAAACCGCCCTAGAGCGTAAACAGCTTAACTTTCGCCCTCACTGCAATACCCTATTGTAATTAAGCAAGCCTTCCCTTCCAATCTTTCGATCTAGGTCGGGGTTAACTAAATTTATTGGTCTCCTGCATGCATTCATTCGACCGGATAACAGTTAAATTGCCTAATACAATTCTTATCGCAGGGCTAATCTATTTAATACAATTAAAGCATGCTACCACGGCTTCCCTAATCCTAACATACTAGGGGGAATTAGCTATGCATAATTAAAGGGGAAACGAGAAATAAAGAAGAGGAAATAAACATAAATAAACAGTAAGAAAAGGGGAGAAAGAGTTACTGAATAAATGATCCGGAAAAATAAGGAAGAAAGTAACAGTGTACTCGAACCAGAGGGAAAAGAGAGAAAAGGAGAGAAGTAGAGTGTGTGAGAGAGTTTACAATGACATACTGACTTCCTATTTATAAAAAAATAGGATTAGCTAAACCTAATTGACGGAAATTAACTAAAAAGTCCAAGCCCGTCAAAGATTGTTGCTCGATCGAGCACTTAAGGCTCTCGATCGAGTATTATTCCTTAGCATTCCTCTCGATCGAGAACAATTCCTCTCGATCGAAGACTTCTTTCCCTTTAATCACTCGATCGAGAATAAGTAGCTCTCGATCGAGCAAATGGGCTCTCGATCGAATAGAAATAGTTCTCGATCGAGCACTTCTCAGCGCGTAATTCCTGCTTCGCGCACCAAACTTCAAACGGCTGCCATTTCTTCGTTACTTGGTCAAACAGGGTGATTCCGGTGGCATTGGAAAGCTAAAAGGACAAACTTTCATCTCCAATTGGAATCACCTAAATATCTATTGTAGAACTCGAGATATGGCTCTTACAAGCAGGAACTAGCAAATTGAAGCACTCTCTTGGCTCGCCTAACTTCCTTACTCCAATGCGCATCTCAAAATAGCTTCATTCCCGCTCCAAATTCACTCTTCCTCCAAATGCATGCTAAAAGGATGGTAAAAGGCTTGATTTCACTACTTTTGGGTTCATTCCTGCAAATAAGACAAAACAAACCAAAGTAGCATATTCGGGGCATTTCGTAGCATAAAACCACGATAAAAGCATAGAAATACGTGCATAAAATAGGCTATTAAGACTATATAAAATGCACGTATCACATATAATGTATAACTCTAGGTATATAATGCATAACTCTAGGCATACTTTATATTCTAAGAGTTATACATTTAATGAAACGGCACAATATATGGAATGCAAAGGGTTATAAGATTTGAAGCAGGGATATGGCACAACTTCCTAAACAAAATTCGTACTAATTTAAGCATCAAACCCCAAACATATTATTTAAAAAACAACTTAAAGGACACATTACTAATTATAAATTTATCTCACTATCTCAATAACCAGTCCATTATATCCCTATCTCCACCCTAAACTCCAAACCCTAAATCTTTAAAACCTAATAAACTCCAAACTTCCTTCAATAATGAATGATACCATTCGTTTAACATGCATTATGACCGAGTACAACAAAAGTTTCATACGCCGCTTGCAGGAAATCGAGAGGAAGTACAGGCTCTTCCTTGAGGATGCTCGGATCGCACTAAAGGACGCCAAAGAAAATGGCTTGTTAGAGCCGCAGATAATGCAGCTATTAGAAGATATTGCATCTGCGGAACGAAACCTCCAAATAGCAAAGGAGGAGAGGATGAATATCATAGAAGAGAATGCATCCCTATATGAACATCAAAAAATTGTATTTTTAGCAATGCATTAAGTTTATGTATCTATATCTATTAATTAAGTTCATGTATGTTAAATGTGGATTTGTTTTACTATCCTCTTCTTTGTTTTATTTTATTTAATTTGTTTTACTAACAAACAATCATACAATGTACAACAAAGTTCAGAAAAACTAAGCGAATAATAATTACAGAAAAAACAATGGCGGAGAAAAACACATGCAAATAACATGTATAACTCTGGGCACAGAATGTATAACTGCAGGCATTTAATGTATAACTCTAGGCACAGTCTGTATAACTTTTAGCATATAATGTATAACTCTAGGCATATAATGTATAACTCTAGGCATATAATGTATAACTCCAAGCACAGTCGTTATATGCTAAGAGTTATACATTATATTCTAAGAGTTATACATTATATGCCTAGAGTTATACATTGTAGAGTGTATTACTGTAGATCAAGAATGTATAACTCTAGTCATACAATTTGTTTAACTCTTACCTATATATGGATAACTGTACTTCACAGAATGTATAACTCTAATCATACAATGTACAACTCTAGACACAGCCTGTATAACTCTATGCATTTAATGTATAACTCTAGGCACAGTCTGTATAACTCTAGTCATACGATGTATAACTCTAGCTACACAATGTATAACTCTTAGCATATAATGTATAACTCCAAACACAGTCTGTATATGCTACGAGTTATACATTATATTCTACGAGTTATACATTATATGCCTAGAGTTATACATTGTAGAGTGTATTACTGTAGATCCAGAATGTGATGTGTTGTACAACTTGTATAACTCTTACCTATATATGGATAACTGCAGTGATGTGTTGTATAACTCCTGTACAAAACGTGTATAACTGTAATCATACAATGTATAACTCTATACACAGTCTGAATAACTCTAATCATACAATGTATAACTCTAGACACAGCCTGTATAACTCTAGGCATATAATGTACAACCCTCCACATCCTATAACTTCACTTAATGAATGTATAACTTCAGCTATAACATGAATAACTATATCAAAATTGGTTCTTTAGTAAGATTTTTACGCACAATTTAGGGTTTGAATTACTCATTACTGAAGTCTGCAGGAAATTGTCAAAGAGTTTTACAAAAACCTCTGGAGTTATAACACGATGAATATAAGAACTACATGTGTACACTGTATTATTGAAGTTATACATATTTGGGTCAGAGTTTTACAAAAACCCACTGAAGTTATAATTCGTACTTGATCAAGCTTTTAAATGGGTTATTTCATAACAAAAATCCATCCTATTGGTGGTCTGCAATAATCACTCCATCCTATCAATAATCCCAATTAAATCCAACCTAAGCACCATGCATTCTAATAACGATCCAACTTGTATTTTTTTAAGTTTTTATTGGATTATTTGATAGTTTTTGGACAACCTAGATGATATATGTGATGTTTATGTGTAATATTTTCAAGTGATGAATCAAGTACTTGATTTATTTGATACATATAAACATAAAAAATATCAGCTGGTTCGTTATAAGAATGTATGGTGCTTAGGTTGGATTTAATTGAGATTATTGATAGGATGGAGTGATTATTGCATACCACCAATAGGATGGATTATAGTTATGAAATAACCCCTTTTAAATTTCCATCATTTTTTGCCATCAACAACAAGCTACCAAAATGAAAGAACAAATCTGATGAACACTATGAAAGTATAACAGTATTAAGAATAATGAACATAAATTAAATAACTACAACCTACAATAATGAACATTAATCAAAAATTACATATAGCACTTTATATTTGAACTTCAAGCTACAATAATAACCTAGACACAAATAAGAAAGTAAACAACTCACCTTCGACGGCAACTTCAATCTGCATATCATCCACTTCACAAACACTGACTGTCATTTCCTGCTTGTTTCTCTGATGAAGAATGACAATTTATTTTGTTTTCAACAAAGCTAATGATTTTAAACGGATGAACGATAACGTACTTTATCTCATAACAATTTATTTATCTGATGATCACTGAAGTAGTTTTCCATTCGGGCTGAAATTTCTCTTATTTTTTGATGATTTATATTGTATTTTACAGGATTTAGGATCGTTTTTGTGGGGATTTTTATGGGTTTTTGCTTGTTGAGAGGTTTTGAATGGTGAAAAGAGGAGGGAAGCATGCAAAATGATATAGGAGGCTTTGTTTATTGCTATTGTCCATGGATTTGATATGGAGGCAGTACATTAACAGTGAAAGTGGTCCCTCTCTCACACAATCAACCTTTTTTTTTTTTTTTTTGCTCTAAAAAACACGCCCTCTCTCCTCATCTCATCCCTTCAATCCCTTCATCCAAGGGCTCTTATAAAGACTTAGGGCCTTATAAGGTATGAAGGCCTTATAAGAACCCTTCTATATATATATATATATATATATATATATATATATATATATATATATATATATAGTGTAAAGTTCAAATGAGTCCTTTCATATACTTTGAGTCCATAAGTCCTTTCCACAACCCTTGGATCATGCATGGTTGAAGGTTGAGATTGAAAGCAAGAAATACACTTTACACTAATTAATTTACTTCTCTCTCTAGTTTTAGTAATACATTCACTAATTCATTATCATACACAATTAACACCACCTTTTGTCTTATACTTCAAAGGTTGTGAAAATTTTGTTAACATTTTTTCTGGTTCGGTTTTTTCATTTTTTTTTCGAGACAAGTTTTCGACATTTTAGGATTTTACGAGTGTAATTCTGTGGACAGCAGTCCGCCCACGGGGGCGCTTGGTGAGAAACGAAATAAGCGTTTGCATTTTGTATGGAGTCGCCACCAATTTTTATGGGAAATTGGAACCGTTCGAATACCTCGTGTCATGTCAAGACACAAAGTAGTGACATGAACACTAAGCAATCTTTACCCTTAGCATTCTATGTCTAGAATGACTCTCGTGGATGCCAATGAACACGGGTGCTCACGGAGATCTGGAGTAAGGGGTGAGGGTACGTATTAGAAAGCTCTTTTGATCGAACACCTAATCCCGCCCGCCTCGATAGCGGCCTCTACTAATGATTAGGGAAGTTGTCTATACTCGATGTACCGTCGGCTATATGCATGCAATGCAACATCCAAGTTTTAATCCTAACATGTGAAGATTAGGCTAAGTCGGTTGACACGTAATTTAGCATACAATTAATGTCGAAGTTGGATTTAATGCTCATTTACATGTGAAGGCATACAAACAATGAAAGAAATACAATGATTATAAATTACAATAATGAAAATTACAATAATTACATTGGATTAGACGATTTATGTCGAAAATACCTTTAAAACGGATAATTTGAGAAAAAGAAGAAAAAAAAATTACGAATGTAATGTAGTGATAATACGGATAATAGTTAATTAATATGTAAACTAATTAAACTAGGTCAAGGCGGAAACGGAGTTCAGTGACGAACTCGGCCAGAACAAAGCGCAAGCTGCGTCCTTTGGAATAGGCGCAGCAGACGCTGCGTCTGTTCCTTGGCTCAGTTCTGGCTGTGAAGCCGTAATTGCAAGTCGTTAATGTTAATTGATGATTTTAAGGATTGGTTTATATATTTACTCGGATGAAAGTGATTAATATGTTAATTTACATATGAATGGGTCGTGAAAACAGTAAAACATGGATGGGACGGAATTAAACGGATTAATTACATGATGAAATAATTACAGAAGTGAAAAATATTAATGAGTCCTCTATTGAAATCAATAAACTAGGTTAGATATGACGGATTAATGACGACAACAGATGAAAACTATATCAAAGACGAATTCCAGAAACTCAATATGAACGAATTGAATCTCTACAACCCGGAGTTGAATTTAATGACGAGAACCCGCAAATATTGGATTATTTGGGATTTAAGTCGGATTTGATGAATTAAACATGTGAATGAATGATGATTATAATACATGTGATTTATATGATACTACGACGAAGAATTAATGACATTTAACAAGCAAAAGAAAGATTTTGAATACGAATTACAGAGGACAAACGAAGAAGAAAGGAAGCAGGAACTGCGCTCCTTCGAAGAGGCGCAGCAGTTGCTGCGTCTTTTCTCGACTGTCAGTCTTCTGAAAATCTGTAAAAAGAGATTTTAAAGACGGTTTTAGAAATCGGTTTTAATGAGGTATTTTCGACGTAAACCTTACAATAATGGTACAAAAGGTAAATTCAATGAATAAATAAGGATTATACACCCTCAGACTTACATGTTGACGAAACGAGAAGGACTAAGATATCGATTAGTGATGCTCGTCGCGAATGCAAGGAAAGTGCCCTCGTAAGAGGAAAACGATTTGAAACAAATTGATTAAATAGATTGATTATTGTGTAGTTGGTCAAATTGGTCGGTCATGCAACGGAGAGGCTGGTACCCGGAAAGATCCGAGCTTACGTGGTCGAAAGTTCAAGCACGTAGGCGCCAATAAGTAAGAACAAAGTCTAGAATGCAAAGGGAGAAGAGAAGGGCGGACACTCGCGTGAGAAATATGAGGAACGAAGGCTCCTATTTATACTAATCACACGGATGAATTATGGTAAGAGTAAGATACGGAAGGAAAGATCCGGAAATAACCGACTTAGGTTAAACGCGGAAACTTGGACAAAAAGAAAGTCCTGGGAAAAGGCGCAGCAGAGCTGCGTCCCTTGGAAGAAGAGGCAAGCACTGCTGCGTCCTTCCCGGGTAGGTTCCTCCGCGCGTAGAAAACGCGTTTGACAGCCTGTCGTATTTTAGGCATAACTTTCTCTACAAGACTCGGATTTAGGTGATTTCGGTGGCGTTGGAAAGCTAAGAAAGAGATCTAGAACTTTCTGTGAAATAGGCCTGACCCAATAAAGTGGTTATCACCTCGTAAAATGGGCCTAAAGATCGGGTTGTCATTTTAGCTAAATGAAATGCACATTTTGTAATGTAAACTTTTAGTTTAGCCTAATGAAGTGACATGAGACTCAAAATGAGATATAATCTCAACATTTTATGACATCCTAACCTTAGGTAGACAAGCCCATTGTTTTGACTCGGGATTTGACGGTTTTAGGAAATGAAGACGGTTTTTGACCCGGACTCCAAATGTACTTTAATTACTGCCAAAACGACCGTGATGACACCTAGACGACAACCATGAGGTAGACATTAATATTTGAGCAATCACTTGACGATAATCTTACGAATTGTCACAAATCGTTCCGCGTACCAAACATGCGGCCCAATCATCACCGGGTGGTTTGCGGGAGGTGCAGAAACGAGGTGTCTACAGAGCCCCCACTTTGACTGAGGCTTGGACAAGGCAAAAGTCAAAGTATAGCCATCAGGTCAATCGAAGATTACAACCTGACGACTATGGCGACGCGAGGCGGTTCAAGGGGTCTGAACCAAGGACCTGTCGTCGGGAACATTTTAGAGTCTGTCGACTTCCGGGGAGGGTCGTTTAAAGTCCATTAGACTACGTAAGGAAGCTCGCCAGCCATAAGAAGAGACCATACCTGAGATACCCCTGGGTGAAACGGAATTGAAGACGCTTCGGCAAAACTCTTTGGTCTGAAGATAACTTGGTGTCTGAAGGCATTAGGGGTCACAGGGATTATGAAGAAACTTCTTAATACTTCTGAAGGCTAACTCTGAAGGATATCTCTCTCTAAAGGGAAGGACTGAAGGGATAGTTCTCTATAAAGGGAAGGCTGAAAGGGGACTTAACTGAAAAGGGGTTATTTGAAGGTTACTGAAAGGATTAACATATGAAGGATTATCTTGAAGGGATAAGGCTGAAGGAAGGATTATCCTGAAAGGGATATCTAAGGAGTTATCTGAAGGGTATCTGAAGGTTATCTGAATATAGGAAGGTTATCTGAAGGGATAAGGCTGAAGGAAGGATTATCCTGAAAGGTTATCTAAAGGGTTGTTTGAAAGATTAAGGTAAGTTTCTGAACGATCTGAAGGGTTTATCCTGAAAAGGGTTACCTAAAGAGTTGGGTGTATGAACCTAAAAGGAAAGGAAAGGCTTGTATGAGAACTTAAAGGCTTATGAACCTAAGAGGAATTGGGATCCTAGGGTTAAGTTTAGGAACTACTGGGTTACTAATTCTTGTTTTAAGTGCGTGCGTTTAAGCTTTATAAGGTATGAGAACTCCAAAAGGATTTATGGGTTTATGAACCTAAGGTCGTTTGGTATGGGATCTTAAAGGTTTATGAACCTAAAGGAGGCTATTTTGGGATCTAAGAATCTAGGGGTAAGAATCCTACTTTGGGTTTACGAACCTAAGGAAGGAGGCTCCGGTTTGGGAACAAGAAAAATTGCGAGTAGCAGGACACAGGCGGGAACTGCTGAGAGAAAACTGCTTGGGTCGTCTTCAAACAAACTTCAAAAGAACGTTGGGTCAATGTTGATCTCCATGTCTCGAGAGGAAGTGACTGTCGGTCGTGAACTCTCGTTGGGGAACATAATCGGGAATTTATTTTCATGTCTTGAGAGAGATTGTCTATCCGCTTACTCTCGCTTGGAGAAATATAATGAAGGCGTGTCGAAACACCTGTCGGGAAATACTCGCTCGTTGTGACAAGCAAGGTCTTGGTAAAGTACTGCTTCTAATACTTACCTGCATGGTTAGTTGCCACACAAGAATGCAATCTAATATATGCACGTAAGCAATTATCACATGGACCTCGAATAAGGAAACACATAGGCTTTGCAAAAGTTGTTTCTTTATAAAAGTTGTTTAAAGCTTGTTCAAAGAAATTTATCGTTCGTAATGCGTTATGCATATTCAATGGGCTTTAGACATAGGACTTGACATGACACAGACCTACTAGGACGCAAGACGATAGACTGACGCGACACATGGATGACTCTGACAGACTTTGTTTAAATATGCGCAACTCCTAGCCAAGTGTGGGTGACAATGCGTATCACTTCCAAAGATATAAGAATTTGCAAGAATGATGAGGGAATATAAAGGTAAGGCATGAGCCATGGATCATCTGTCGACTAGGACTTCTTTATCGTTTGCTGTAAAAGAGACCCTTCTTTGGGCACGATGACTTGGAGAATCGATCTAAGATCTCATCATCGCCTGGACCGAGCACTAGCTAGACTTATAGGAATAAAGGAAGGGTGGCATCTTGGAAGAGAAATCCCCAGGATGAGAAGATGACTCTGGAATTTCGGTAAAAAAGAGGCTGGGCGACAATAAGGAGCCCCCAGTATAGAGGTGTTGGTTGAGGTTGGAAGGTTGAAAATTGGGATGGTTGTGTCCTTGAGGACTGCCTACGTATTCACGTGAAGTGAAATCAAACCAGGCCGTAGTTCTGAGGTTTGGTTAATTTTGTTTGGGTGTTGTGGTTGTATCCTTCTTGTGTAAGAAAGGACTGCCTACGTATCCACCTGAAAAGGTGAAATCAAACCAGATCGTAGTTCAGGTGTGTGCCTAAGCTATGTTGTCAGGGCCTTAAAGTGCATGGGTCACAAGGGTATATTCCTTTGGTGACTCGAGGAATTGATTTGAGATAACTCCCTCTGATCATAGATCAAAGAGGTATGATTAAGTTTGTAAAACTTTCCTTGTTATGTGAGCACACTTAGTGGACCCTAAGGATGATATGGGTATGTCTTGTTCTGGTAGCAAAGTATTTGAAGACTCTGTGTATAGGTCAAGGTGAAACTGGATTGGATATTTGGAATGTGGAGCTCGGTAATAAGAGGCTTTGATGAACAAATCTCTGGAGCTTGATTTTTGTGGAGTTAAGGCTTTATGGGATTATGGCTTGTAATGTGGCTTGGAAATGGAGTCTCTTGGCTTGATGTAGCCTGAGCACATAAAGGTAGGTTAAAATGATGTGGGATCAAGCTTCCATGTCTTGGCCCTAAAGGATGGGTATGTTTGACGAGCTTGTGAGGATTCTCAAAATTCCTAACTATCTCCCTGTAACGGTCTCGAGAAGGACTTAGGGTGTGTGAAATGTGAAAGGCTAAGTGAGGGTGGTAGTTGACCATCTTCATCGATGTCTTGATTCTATATAGACTTCAACATTATTCCGCTTAGCATTTGATTTCAGGCTTGTTCTTGATTTAGACTCAGATTCTTGGTCTAGAATATATCTCGGCTTTTGCTCAGATTTTTGATCAGGTTTTGAAGGATAACTTTGACTTTCGATATTGACTTGCTTGATCGAGCCTTGTTCTTATGACTCTTTTTGTCTTGGATTACGCACATAACTGCGGCCTTAGATATTGATCTTGGGTTCTCTTGATTGAGCCTTTGTCTTTGATCATGGCTTGTATCGTCTTGGATTTTCTTGTTACCATGGATTTAGGTTAGACTAGCACCTTTGGTGTGAAACGGGTTGGTTTTCAGTAACACGGGTTGTTTATTGTGGGGAATGGGCTTGCCTTCCGTCATGGATTGTCAACAAGGGAGACGGTCTGGATTCGTCCTAGAATCTCTTGAGATATGCTCGTCTTAGACTAGGGTTATATTGTGGTTTCTATTGCCAGACATGGAATAGGTAAAAAAAAAAGAACACGGAGTCTTAGGTCCTCTACAACTTAGAATGGAACATCATATAAGTGCACTCACATTGACTGCCATGTGTTGTTGTTGTTGTTTGTTTGTTTTTAAAATGTCTCAAATCAATTCTTGTTGTCACAGGAAAAGGGTAAAGGGAGAGATATGATAGAATATGTGGATTGAAAATTGTATTTTTATTGAAATGGATAATAAATGTATTTAACATAGACTCGAGAAGACATGTGACTCGTGGGACAGCCCCCAGGTTGTCACTAGAAATGAAAGTGGACACGAAGAAAGACACTAGAACAAATATGAGACGGAAAGCCTAAGACTCGGACTCGGACCCGGACTTTGACACGATCTTAGATCCAGACTCGTAATCATCGGCCCATGCTTGAACATTTTCTCTTCCAGCAACTGGCTTCGACATCTGACTTTGAGCATTCACCCATTTGAGCACCCCATACTCATCATTGGGAACATTGGAAGGATAACAGTCAAGAAGAGTTTCTTGATAAGTGGTATATCCATGAGGATTGCCTAGGCTACCTTGTGGGTTAAAAGTTGAGAGGGACAACCTCCCGCTTTCGATCATATCCTGAATCACATGCTTGAGCTTGTAGCACATCTCAGTATCGTGTCCTTTGCCCCTGTGATACTGGCAATATGAATTTTCGTCCCAGAACTTGGACTTCTTTTCTGGATTAGGTGTAGGCCCTATGGGTTTCAACATTCGTCTCTCTATGAGTCTATGAAGGGCATCAGTGTATCTAATACCAATGTTGGCAAATTTCCTAGGAGGTGTGCCCTTATTTTCGGAAGCCTTTGTAAATGACCTTGGAGAGTTGTTAGGAATAGATCGTTCACTAGTTACTTTCTCCTTAAGACTGTCAAATTGAGGGTTTGTCTGGAAACTTTTCATGTTAAGAGGTTGGGCATCAAGCTTCTTCCCCATTTCGGCAAACTGTTTCTCCATGTTGGAAAGTCGAGAGTTTAGATTATCAATGGCTCCTTCTATTTTGGAGAATTTGTTGTTGAAGGCAATGGAAAGCATGAGCATTCCATTTTGGATATCTTCATCTTCGAGGACATTGATTTCTTCACTACCATGTGGAGCGAGGAGGTGAGAGCAATCTAGAGATGGTTCTTCGTCATGCTTAATAATATTAGACCCAAGAGGGTCGGTCTTCTTGGATTTCTTGGCGGAAGGTGGCACAGGAAGCTTGCCATCTTCGATCATATCCTGAATAATATGCTTTAGACAAAAGCATTCCTCCGTATCGTGTCCCCTACCTTGATGGTACTGACAATATGAATCGCCCTTCCATCTAGGGAATATCTTTTCGTGGTCCAGGGGTTGGTCCGATTGGATGAAGTTTTCCCTGGGAAACCAGTCTTCGTAGAGCTACTTCATATGTGGTTCCGAGGTCAACGAATTCCCTATAAGCTCGTCCCGGCCTTCTGGGTGGAGTTTGCAAGAGGTTAACTCCCTTGTCTTCATTGGCCTTTTTAGATGGGTTAGTTGTGTTGAAGCTATGCCCTGGCCTTGGGGTATGAGAAGATGGTAAAGGTTTCATCGTATCTATCTTGTCTTCCATATTGGTGACATGAGCGCTCAAGTCTTCGACGGTGGCCTGGAGCTTAATAACTGCAGTTCTTAGTCCCTCGGCGACGATAGATAAACGTTCTTGAACACTTTCATTGGAAATTGCGGAATTCCTACCGAGAAGAAAATGATGTGCATTACGACTTGATTTGACACAGGATCACGCATACTAAGGCAACAAACAACGGACACATGACGAGACGAGATGACTAGACTCTTGACTTATGAATCCAGGAAACGTCGTGAGTGACCTCTCGTGTTTGGACTCATGGTGTTTTGACCTTGACCTTTAGACTCGAGTGTTGACTTTGACGGAGTGACATTAATAGGATTGACTTTATTGACGGGATTGATGACACATGTTGATTCTGGACTCGAGGTTTGCTTATAGGTGTTAAGAAGACTTGTAGTTTAGACTCAGATATGAGGCCCATTGAGACTCGTGTGTTGAGTATCGAAACGTGTGACTCGAGTGTTTAGATCCTAACTGAATTGGGGTAGGGAGTCCAAAATAATGGCGTGACGCCTTAGGACTTGACTTGAACTTTGAAAAGACCCAAAATGTAAAGGAAGACGGGTTCATGACTCGACGGAGTTCCGACTAGGACATAGTCGGTTTGAACTTTGACTCTAACTTAGCCCAATTGAATTTACATATTCGCATTTACATGTTGGAAAATATTTTGAATAAAACGTTTTTGTTTTTTTTTTTTTGGATTTTTTTTTTCGTTTTTTTTTTTTTTTTTTTTTTTTTAAAAAAAAGACGTTTTTTTCTTTTTTGGTTTTTTGAAATGGGTTAGAGGCCCGAAATTTGACTCGATAAACGGACAGAATTTTGACTGGGTTTTGCGCTAATCAAAGGCCTCTTCGAAATTTTGTTTGAAAATGGGTTTTGATTTTTGAAAAATTGTCATGGTTTTGTTTAGAAGTGGTGATCACGTAAGGTACACACATTTATACAAGCATTATAACGGGATGTTGAGTGCATTTAAAAGGGTTTTGGTTTAAAGGGTGGGTTGCCATACCGAACCATCAAACCCGAAGTCTGTGGAGAGGCTCGTGCCAAACAAGAGTAAGGCCGATTCCTAGTCCATTTCCTCAAGTAGTGAAGGCCCTTGATACAAACAAGAGTAAGCATCATGGTATGGATGACGTCAATCGCTATCCATCCTTAGGCCCAAATAAGAATTAGGACCGTTTAGACGGGACGATTGGTCGAATGGGTTAGGTTGGGCCTAGGAAGGCCGAATTAAACGGTCTAGGAAGACCGAGTTATGAAAACCGACAATTGTCTTGTACAAACTATTCCCTAACCTTGTTCAAGTTTCACCCTTGGCTACACGTAAGTGTATTATCCCCAGCGGAGTCGCCAAACTGTGGACAGCGGGCCGCCCACGGGGGCGCTTGGTGAAGGTCGAAACAAGCGTTTGCATTTTGTATGGAGTCGCCACCAATTTTTATGGGAAATTGGAACCGTTTGAATACCTCGTGTCATGTCAAGACACAAAGTAGTGACATGAACACTAAGCAATCGTTACCCTTAGCATTCTATGTCTAGAATGACTCTCGTGGATGCCAATGAACACGGGTGCTCACGGAGATCTGGAGTAAGGGGTGAGGGTACGTATTAGGAAGCTCTTTTGATCGAACACCTAATCCCGCCCGCCTCGATAGCGGCCTCTACTAATGATTAGGGAAGTTGTCTATACTCGATGTACCGTCGGCTATATGCATGCAATGCAACATCCAAGTTTTAATCCTAACATGTGAAGATTAGGCTAAGTCGGTTGACACGTAATTTAGCATACAATTAATGTCGAAGTTGGATTTAATGCTCATTTACATGGTAAGGCATACAAACAATGAAAGAAATACAATGATTATAAATTACAATAATGAAAATTACAATAATTACATTGGATTAGACGATTTATGTCGAAAATACCTTTAAAACGGATAATTTGAGAAAAAGAAGAAAAGAAAAAATTACGAACAGAACAGAAGTGATAATACGGATAATAGTTAATTAATATGTAAACTAATTAAACTAGGTCAAGGCAGAAACGGAGTTCAGGGACAGAACTCAGCCAGGAACAGGCGCAGCAGAGCTGCGTCCTTTGGAATTGGCGCAGCAGACACTGCGTCTGTTCCTTGGCTCAGTTCTGGCTGTGAAGCCGTAATTGCAAGCCGTTAATGTTAATTGATGATTTTAAGGATTGATTTATATATTTACTCGGATGAAAGTGATTAATATGTTAATTTACATATGAATGGGTCGTGAAAACAGTAAAACATGGATGGGACGGAATTAAACGGATTAATTACATGATGAAATAATTACAGAAGTGAAAAATATTAATGAGTCCTCTATTGAAATCAATAAACTAGGTTAGATATGACGGATTAATGACGACAACAGATGAAAACTATATCAAAGACGAATTCAAGAAACTCAATATGAACGAATTGAATCTCTACAACCCGGAGTTGAATTTAATGACGAGAACCCGCAAATATTGGATTATTTGGGATTTAAGTCGGATTTGATGAATTAAACATGTGAATGAATGATGATTATAATACATGTGATTTATATGATACTACGACGAAGAATTAACAGACGAACAAGCAAAAGAAAGATTTTGAATACGAATTACAGAGGACAAACGAAGAAGAAAGGAAGCAGGAACTGCGCTCCTTCGAAGAGGCGCAGCAGTTGCTGCGTCTTTTCTCGACTGTCAGTCTTCTGAAAATCCGTAAAAAGAGATTTTAAAGACGGTTTTAGAAATCGGTTTTAATGAGGTATTTTCGACGTAAACCTTACAATAATGGTACAAAAGGTAAATACAATGAATAAATAAGGATTATACACCCTCAGACTTACATGTTGACGAAACGAGAAGGAGTAAGATATCGATTAGTGATGCTCGACGCGAATGCAAGGAAAGTGCCCTCGTAAGAGGAAAACGATTTGAAACAAATTGATTAAATAGATTGATTATTGTGTAGTTGGTCAAATTGGTCGGTCATGCAACGGAGAGGCTGGTACCCGGAAAGATCCGAGCTTACGTGGTCAAAAGTTCAAGCACGTAGGCGCCAATAAGTAAGAACAAAGTCTAGAATGCAAAGGGAGAAGAGAAGGGCGGACACTCGCGTGAGAAATATGAGGAACGAAGGCTCCTATTTATACTAATCACACGGATGAATTATGGTAAGAGTAAGATACGGAAGGAAAGATCCGGAAATAACCGACTTAAGTTAAACGCGGAAACTTGGACAAAAAGAAAGTCCTGGGAAAAGGCGCAGCAGAACTGCGTCCCTTAGAAGAGGCGCAGCACCTGCTGCGTCCTTTCCCGGGTAGGTTCCTCTGCGCGTAGAAAACGCGTTTGACAGCCTGTCGTATTTTAGGCATAACTTTCTCTACAAGACTCGGATTTAGGTGATTTCGGTGGCGTTGGAAAGCTAAGAAAGAGATCTAGAACTTTCTGTGAAATAGGCCTGACCCAATAAAGTGGTTATCACCTCGTAAAATGGGCCTAAAGATCGGGTTGTCATTTTAGCTAAATGAAATGCACATTTTGTAATGTAAACTTTTAGTTTAGCCTAATGAAGTGACATGAGACTCAAAATGAGATATAATCTCAACATTTTATGACATCCTAACCTTAGGTAGACAAGCCCATTGTTTTGACTCGGGATTTGACGGTTTTAGGAAATGAAGACGGTTTTTGACCCGGACTCCAAATGTACTCTAATTACTGCCAAAACGACCGTGATGACACCTAGACGACAACCATGAGGTAGACATTAATATTTGAGCAATCACTTGACGATAATCTTACGAATTGTCACAAATCGTTCCGCGTACCAAACATGCGGCCCAATCATCACCGGGTGGTTTGCGGGAGGTGCAGAAACGAGGTGTCTACAAATTCTAACAGCAAAAAGTGTAATTTTAAGGAATATTTACGAGAATTTTGCGTTTTACAAGTTTAACTTCAATCTTTTCCGAGTGATTTTGACGAATAATATTTTGAATTTTTGTAATTTTATCACAAGTTATTGTAATTTTAGCATTTTACGAGTGTTATTTTAACAACAAAAAGTGTTATTTTAGTCCATGTAAGTGTAATTTCAGTCCAATGAAATTGTTATTTCAGTCCAGGAGAATATAATTTTAGTCCAGGAAAGTATAATTTTAGTCAAGAAAAGTATAATTTCAGTCCACTGAGAATGTAATTTTAGTCCATTGAGAGTGTAACATTAGTCTATAAGTCCAATGAGAATATGACCAAGTCCATTGAGAGTGTAACATTAGTCCAATAGAAGTAAGTGTAATTCTAGCAGAAAAAGTGTAATTTTAGCAGAAAAAAGAGTTATTCTAGCAGAAAAAAGTATAATTTTAACAGAAAAAAGTGTAATTCTAGCAGAAAAAAGTGTAATTCCAAGGATAAAAAGTGTAATTTTAGCAGAAGAAGTGTAATTGTAACAGAAAAAAGTGTAATTTTAACGGAAAAAAGTGTAATTTTAGCAGAAGAAGTGTAATTCTAACAAAAAAAAGTGTAATTTTAACGGAAAAAAGTGTAATTTTAACACGAAAAAAATGTAATTTTAACAGAGAAAAATGTAATTATAATAGAAAAAAGTGTAATTTTAATGGAGAAAAGTGTAACTTTAATAATAGAACTTTAATGGATAAAAGTGTAATTTTAATGGAGAAAAGTATAATTCTAATGGATAACAGTGTAATTTTAATGGAGAAAATGTAACTTTAATAGAAAAAATAAAAAATGATAGACAAGATCAAATTGTAATTTTAATAGAAAAAAGTGTAATTTTAATGAAGTGTAATTTTAATAAAAAATGAAAAAAAAAGTGTAATTTTAATAGAAAAAAGTGTAATTTTAATGGACAAAAGTGTAACTTTAATAGATCAAAGTGTAACTTTAATAGATCTAATTTTAATAGACAAGATCTAAAAAAAAGTGTAACTTTAATAGATGTAAAATTAGAATAAAAAGATGTCATAAAATATAAACAAGATCTAAAAAATTTCATAACTAGATCTAAAAAGAATAAAGGAAAAATATAAAGACAAAAAATACAAAAAAAATAAAAAAAAATAACGAACTACAAAAAGTAGATCTAAGACTGGTAGGGAGGGAAAAAAATAAAAATAAATAAAACTAAACTAAACGAGAAAGAGAGGAAGTGGAAGAAGACAAAAAATTCAAAAAATCAAAAAGCAAATCTGAAAAAAAGAGAGATGAGGGACAAGAGGAGGGGCTGACGAAGGTAGGCGGCAGGGAGGGAGTGTCGGTGGTGGTAAGGCAAGGGAGGAGAGTCGGTGATGGTGACGGGAAAGGAGGTCGTGGTTGGTGGTTGTTGGTGAGGCAGGCGTGAGGGTGGCAGTAGTTGGGTGGGGTGTGTGAATCGTGACAGCGACTGGTGAGGTGATGGTGTTGTCGGCAGATCTGGCATAAAGGGGAGGTGGTTGTGGTCGTGTGGGTCGTATTTGTGTCGCGGTAGATCTGGTCGCGGGGGAGGTGGTCGTGTAGGGCGTATTTGTGTCGGTTTTGGTATTTGTGTCGGGTGGTGGTAGTTGTGCGTGAGGGTGAGTGGTGGTTGTGTGCGTCGGTGGTGCGTGGTAGAAGAAGCGGCAGTGGGGTGGTGAGGAGTGGTGCCTGGTGGTTGGCTGGTGGTCGGCGTGAGGGTGGTGCCGGTTGGAGAGGAGGGTGGTCGTGGCCCGTGTAGTGAGTGTGCCGGTGGGGTGGTGGGTGGGTGACGGGTTGGGGTGGGTGTGGTATTTGGTGGTGGGTGGGAGAGGAGGTAAATTAATTGGGGTGTTTTTAATGGGTTTTTTTTGGGTGATTTTTGGAGGTTTTGATTTATTTGGGTTTAGAGAGATGAGAGTATTGAAATTGTGTGAGATGAGAGAGAAATGGTGAGTGGAAAAGTGTATATATGTTAGATTAGTGGTTAATTAAGATATGTTGTTAATTAATTAGTATAGTAGAGAGAGAGTGGTGAATTAGCTCATTAATCTATTTTTTTGTTTCAATCACAACCCTCCATTTCCCTCATCCAATGGCTCTAAAGAGAACTTATGGACTCACATGTAAGACATGGACTTACTTGATCCTAATACTATATATATATATATATATATATATATATATATATATATATATATATATATATATATATATATATATATATATATATATATATATATATATATATATATATTATAATCATTAAGATTAAGAATTCAAGAGCAACATGAAAGGTTGAAATTAGGTTACGAACTTACAATGAATGGGAGAAGAGGAAAAATAAAAGTGGAGTAAATGCATAATAAAATAGCTTGAATGTATTATTGTTATTATTATTATTATTATTATTATTATTATTATTATTATTATTATTATTATTATTATTATTATTATTATTATTATTATTATTATTATTATTATTATTATTATTATTATTATTATTATTATTATTATTATTATTATTATTATTATTATTATTATTATTATTATTATTATTATTATTATTATTATTATTATTATTATTATTATTGATGCGGCATATTCGCACCCATTGCCGACCGAGTCAACATATTGAGCAAGGTCAAAGCTAATAGACAACAAGTCAACGTATTAGACGACCCTTCTTAACCGACGCACTGTCGGCTTTGTCACTTGGGTCTCGGCCAGGCAACTAGCCAGCCGGGGCACATATCCGCGTACTCACATCCAAGACCCCTCGGCATGGAGTCAACAGGGCCCGCCGGCCTGCCATGGGTCCCTCGGTCGAGGGTAGATTAGTCTTTCCACCTGCTAGCCACTTGGCCACTTGGCCACTACGTGACAAAAGGTGAAAGTCTATAAATACTCCTCAACCCTCATTGAGGAAAGGATCCAAAATATAACCAAAACACCGCATAATCTGGTAATATCTTCCTTATCTCTCTACAATATATACTTCGCCAAGTAACACACAACTTAATCCCTTTAAGTTTACTGACTTGAGCGTCGGAGTGAGTTCGCTCGGTACAAAGCCGAGCCCTCAGTTTGTTCATTGTTTCAGGAGACCGAAAGGAGGATTCAATCAAAGACGTCATTCTACAAGCCACGAGTGGTAACAAATAACTGCTTCGGAATTACACCCGGAACAATTGGCGCCGTCTGTGGGAAAAAGATACTAGAAGCTAGTCACATTCATTCCCAAAAAAAAAAAAACACAAAACAAAACCCACCCAACAAGCTAAGAAGATGTCGAAACAACCAGAGATGGTGCTTGTGGAAACTGAATTCTACCAAGATGACACATTCCACAACTCTGAAATCGGGCAGTCCCCCACCGGCCGTATCACTGATACGACGAACGGGATGCCAAAGGAACAAGATACACCGCTGCCCGCCGACCAAGTCACTATCATGGGACATGTGGTTGATGCAGCTAAACTGAAGCTACTCCTGGACCTAATGGGTAGCACGCCGACTCACACTGTCACAACGACAAGAGCGGCGGCACCCCCACAGGAGACCAGTGTAATACTCCGTATTTATATGTCTTGGGGTACTCTATCGAGTAGCCCTTACTCTGTCGAGTATGGGCAAGTTGCGAAATAAAATAGTTTCTGACCTGTTGGGTACTCGATCGAGTAGCTGGGGTACTCGATCGAGTAAGGGGGTACTCGATCGAGTACCTTGGGTACTCGATCGAGTGTCCGGTTTTACGGGGAAGTTTTCTCGGGTTTTGTTAATTATGCGATTAAGGTATTTAAACATATTCGTCATTGTTTTAATTCACTTTTACAAAACCTAAAACCCTGTTTAAGAGAGAAAGCAGCCACTTCATCTTCCTAATCGCATTCTTAGCAATTCCGGAGTTCGACGGTCGGTTCTTGTCGTTTTTTTCGTGTCGTTGGATTCCTTGCGTCGAGGGTAAGCTTTTAATATAGTTTTTATAATGTTTTGTTAAGATTGGTTAAACCCTAATTTAGGAATTGGGGGTTTTGGTGTGTAGTTTGTGATGTGTAGTGTTTATGTGCTGTATGATAGGAGGAGAATTCGTAGAGGAGCCGTTTTGATACAGTTGTAGATACCGTCTGCGTGTTGTGCTTTCCAGGTAGGATTTCCTACTCAGTATTAGTCCCATAATGGGATATTGGTGATGTGCTGTAGTTAGTTGTTTGATATGATGATTGTGATTGTGATTATGATTGTGATTGGTTGTCTATGGCTCTCGAGATGCGTTCTCGGCTGAGTGGGGTCACTTGCGGGAGTGACTTCACGCCCTAGTTTCGCCCTTCGTGGAACCCGCCACGGGAGGGGATGTGCACATTAATGGGACAGGGTTATCGCTCGTACGATGAGCGGGGCTTAGGTGGGAACGGCTGCGGTCCCCCACTGGCGTAATGGTCCCGGTGGACAGTCAGTATTGAGATGATGGGAGTTGGTGGTGTGTGTGTGTGTGTGTGTGTGTGTGTGACAGTTCAGCTGTCTGTTTGTCTTATTATTGTTATCTATATTGATTGTGTGATTAGTACTGACCCCGGTGTTGTTTTGTAAACCTGCGGTGATGCATTCGGGGATGGTGAGCAGACATTGAGCAGGTATAGAGATGAGTACTGGGATAGCTGGGATGGCCACGACATGACGATAGAGTCTTCCGCTGTAGTTTAGCATTTATTTACATTTAAGTTGATAACAGATAGTTTGGAATAATGTATCGTACTTTGGTTTGGTTTGAGGATTGTATTTATTCATTAAACTATTTATATTAAACGTTGTTTCTGTTTTGTCTATTTGATTATCATACCTCGGGCGACCGAGATGGTAATGTCTTCATACCTGAGTGGTCCTGGTAAGGCACTTGGAGTATGGGGGTGTTACAAATGGTATCAGAGCGACGATCCTGAAACCTGTAACCAATGAACTTAATGAACATAGGGAGTCAATTAAAATGAACCCGGGGTAAAAGTTGTAGGAGCTAGTGCAAAGGCTTGGGAGACGTCCTAAAGTCGCGGGGGTCGCCCTACAACTTTGAACCGGTCACATGGGAAAGTGTTTGTCGAGTCATATGTGTGCTTGGTTAACTTGTTAACAATGTGATGAAGTGTGTGATTGTTGGATGTTGAAGGAGAAGTTGAGAATGTGAAAGAAAAGTAATATATGTGTAGACTTGATGTTGGAATAACATGTTGGGTGTTTACAATGTGGCTTTAATAGCATGATGAATTGATCTTGTTGATAGTAGAAAAGATGCGTAGCATACTTATTATGATATCATGTGGTTTTATAAAGTTTAACATGTTAGTATATGACGTAATATGCGGGTAGCTCTTACGTATTAGTGATACTCGATCGAGTGGGACTGACTCGATCGGGTGGGTTTTTGGCGATTTTGAGTCCAGAATCGAGTTTTGGGGCACTCGATCGAGTAACTAGGGGTACTCGATCGAGTAGGAAGTCACTCGATCGAGTAGCCTAGATACTCGATCGAGGAGGTAAGAGATCAGAAGGTCTGTTTGGTTCTGGAGTTTGGGTACTCGATCGAGTATGTGGGGCACTCGATCGAGTAGCCCGTTACTCGATCGAGTGTGTTTGGGAACTCGATCGAGTGGGTTCTGGGCAGCGTGTTTTCGTGTTTTGAGGTTTAGTACGTGTGTTTATGTTTACCCTTTCTTATATAGCTTCAAGATGCCGCCCAAGAGAATCGCTTTGCGCGAGAGCCGAGCTTATGACCACGGATGACATCGTTAAGATGTTAGAGCACCAGGATGCTCTTACTGAGACCCTGAAGAGAGTGAATGAGGACAAGGATAAGAGTAAGGAGAAGGAGGTTGATCATTCTAAAATCAGCCTCTATATTGCGAGGTTTAACCCGAAAGAGTACAAGGGGGTTGAGGAGCCTAATCTGCTTGATAGTTGGCTGAGAGAGATGGAGAACATCTTAGACTTGGTTCATTGTCCTGATGAGATGAGAGTGGAACAGGCTGCGTTTTATCTGAGGGAGGCAGCAGGCAAGTGGTGGGATTCGGTGAAGGTGAGTGCTAAGGAGATATACACCAACCAAGGCTTACCTGCTATACCTTGGGGGAGTTTCGTAGGGCTGTGAGGAAGGAGTTAAATGCGGAGCATGTGAGGAGTAAGTTGAGGGAAGAGTTTGATAAGTTTAAGATGACCGCTGAGATGTCTGTAGCCGAGTACTACAGACAGTTCAATGAGAAGTCCAGGTATGCTGAGGATATGGGTTTAAGTGAGGAGAACCTGGCATTGAGGTTTGAGAGAGGGTTGACTACCAAAATTATGGATAAGTTACCCGTGGGAATCCTTACCGATGTTAAGGAAGCTTATGAGAGAGGGCGGGAGAGCCGAGAGGTTGGTGGAAATGGCTCAGGAGAGGTCTGGCGGTGAGAAGAGGAAGTCGGAGAGCGAGGGTGGTGGCCAATCTAATTACAAGAAAGGCAACTACAATCAGTCTAAAGGATTTTCTTTTGGGTTTGGGTTTACTGCTGGGACTTCCTTTGGGCGAGGCCGAGGGAGTGTGAGTAATAGTTGGGGAGTGACCTGCTTTGGTTGTGGTGGTGTAGGCCACAAGAGACATGAGTGCACGAGTGCACCGGGATCTGTTCAGAGACCTGCACAGAGCTTTGCGAGCAACAGACCGGCTGGATCATGGCCAAACCGGGGAGGTCAGAGCTACCAGAGTGGAGGCAACCGCAACGGCGGTAATTCTAATCAGAAGACACCGATGAACAACAACAACAACAATCAAGGGTTGGGTGCTAAGCCGACCGCATCAGCCAGTACTGTCCAGGGAGGTGGGCAGAAGACCAGTGGCAAGTTGTTCATGATGGACAATAAGGCAGTTGAGGAAGATGCGCACGTTATCACCGGTACATTCCTTGTTAATGGTATTCCTACGTTTGTTTTGTTTGATTCGGGGGCTTCTCAGTCGTTTGTGTCTTCGAGTCATGTAAAACAGTTGGGTTTGAGAGTATATGAGTCTGTTAGGGAGCAAGTTTTCATACCTTCGGGTGAGTCTGTATCGTGTGGGAGGTTGTTTAGAGATGTATCTTTGATAGTTGGGCAAGTCGATTTCCCTGTAGACTTGCTAGAGTTTCCTTTTAATGGTTTCGAGATGATAGTTGGGATGGATTGGTTAGGAAAGTATAAAGCTAAGATAGACTGTCATCAAAAGAAAGTGTCCTTAAGGGGTCCAAAGGGTGTAAGTGTGTCTTATCGTGGGTTTCTAGTCAAACCCAAAGTTAAGTTGATTGCAGCTGTCACCTTGAAGTCGTATACGAGGAAGGGATGTCCGTTGATCTTGTGTCATGTGAGAGATGACCGGATAGAAGGTCCAAGATTGATGAGATACCAGTGGTGGGAGAGTTTGCGAGATGTTTTCCGGAGGAGATTCCGGGTTGCCACCGAAGAGGGAGATAGATTTCACCGTTGAGTTGAAGCCAGGGACGGGGCCAATCTCTAAGGCACCGTACCGTATGGGTCCTAAGGAGATGGAGGAACTTAGGAAGCAGTTGGATGATTTGATAGAGAAGGGATACATTAGACCAAGTGTATCGCCTTGGGGAGCACCAGTTACATTCGTGAAGAAGAAAGATGGGAGCTTGAGGTGTGCATAGATTACGGTGGTGAGCCGAACCGTGTGACGATAAAGAACAAGTATCCTTTGCCAAGGATAGATGACCTGTTTGATCAGTTGAGTGGTGCAACAGTCTTTTCTAAGATTGATTTGAGGTCGGGGTACCATCAGGTGAAGATTAGAGAGGTGGACATACCAAAGACGACTTTCACGTCAAGGTATGGCCATTATGAGTACGTGGTGATGCCGTTTGGGTTGTCTAATGCTTGGCGGTGTTTATGGATTTGATGAATAGAATCTTCAGACAGTTCTTGGACCAGTTTGTAGTAGTGTTTATCGATGATATCTTGGTCTACTCTAAGACTAAGGAGGAGCATGAGGAGAATCTGAGGATCGTGTTGCAGACTTTGAGAGATCATGAGTTGTATGCAAAGCTGTCCAAGTGTGAGTTCTGGTTAGAGAAAGTTGCTTTTCTGGGGCATGTAATCTCTAAAGATGGGGTAGCTGTGGATCCGGCGAAGATTGAGGCAGTGACAAAGTGGGAAGCACCAAAGAATGTTGCTGAGGTTAGAAGTTTCTTGGGTTTAGCTGGATACTACAAACGGTTCGTGAAAGATTTCTCCAAGATAGCTAGACCGATGACAGCGTTGATGAGGAAAGAGAACAGGTTTCGTTGGGATGAGGGTTGTGAGACGGCGTTCCAAACATTAAAGGAGCGTTTGACCACAGCTCCTGTCCTAGCATTACTGAAGGGAGCGAGAATTTCGAGGTTTATACGGATGCCTCGAAGAATGGGTTGGGATGTGTGTTGATGCAGAATGGTAAAGTGATTGCCTATGCTTCTAGGCAGTTGAAGCCTTATGAGGAGAACTACCCTACTCATGATCTGGAGTTGGGTGCAGTGGTGTTTGCTCTCAAGATTTGGAGACATTACCTTTATGGAGCAATCTTTAAGGTATTTTCTGATCACAAAAGTCTTAAGTACATCTTCACGCAGAAGGAGTTGAACATGAGACAGAGGAGGTGGATGGAGCTGATTGGTGATTATGACATGGAAATTATCTACCATGAAGGGAAGGCCAATGTTGTTGCGGATGCTTTGAGTAGAAAGAGTGTACATTCCTGTGTACACGGCTCTATCTTTGATGAGGCCGAGGGATGAGGTAGCGAGCTTTGGGATACATATGATGCAGAAAGGAGATGCCATGGGTGATATGACAAAGACATCCGGAGTTTTATGATGATATTCGGGATAAGCAGGCTTTGGATCCTAAGATAGTGGAGTGGAGAGCTGGAGTAGAGAAAGGGACAGTGTCCCGCTTTTCTATTCATACAGATGGTAGCTTGAGGTTTGATGGTAGGTGGTGTGTTCCGAATGACGAGGAGTTGAAAAAGACAATCATGACAGAGGCGCATTGCACACCATATTCAGTTCATCCAGGTTGAGACAAGCTATACAAAGATTTGAAGAAAACGTTTTGGTGGCACGGGATGAAGAAAGAGACAGTTTGAGTTTGTGTCCGTTGTTTGACATGCCAAAGAGTTAAAGGGGAACGAGAAGACCACAAGGTAAGATTCAGTCTTTAGAGGTGCCGGAGTGGAAGTGGGAATCCATTTCCATGGATTTCATTGTGGGTTTGCCGAAGAGTCAACAAGGTAACAACATGATTTGGGTGATAGTGGATCGTCTGACTAAGTCAGCTCACTTTGTTCCAATGAAAGATACATGGACTAAGGCACAATTGGCTATGGCCTATCGAAAGAATGTGCTTAAGTTACATGGAGTCCCTAAGGACATAGTGTCTGACAGAGATGCGAGGTTTATATCGAGATTTTGGAAGGAGTTGCAGGAATCGTTGGGAACACCTTTGAAGATGAGTACAAACATTTCATCCCCGGCAGATGGGCGATCGAGAGAACAATCAAGACTCTTGAGGATATGTTGCGAGCTTGTGTGATGGATTTTGGTGGTAGTGGGAGCAAAGGTGGATTTGATAGAGTTTTCTTACAACAACGGCTATCACACGGTATTGGTATGGCACCGTTTGAGGCTTTG
This sequence comes from Silene latifolia, assembly GCF_048544455.1. NCBI lineage: Eukaryota > Viridiplantae > Streptophyta > Magnoliopsida > Caryophyllales > Caryophyllaceae > Silene > Silene latifolia. The sequence continues at coordinate 302,209,748 of NC_133537.1, forward strand.
TATGGGAGGAGATGCGGGGAGTCCAATCTGTTGGGACGATAGTCTTTGAGGCAAAGTGGTTTTAGGACCAGAGATGGTGCATGAGATGATGGAACAAATTAAGATGATCAGGGAACGGATGAGAGCAGCCCAGGATCGACAAAAGAGTTATGCAGATCTACATCGTCGGGACATACAGTTTCAGGTTGGGGACAAGGTTCTTCTGAAAGTGTCTCCGATGCGTGGAGTTATGAGATTTGGGAAGAAAGGCAAGCTAAGTCAGAAGTTTATAGGGCCTTATGAGATCTTAGAGCGAGTTGGGGAAGTTGCTTATCGTTTGGCTTTACCAGCTGCGTTGGAGCGAGTGCATAATGTGTTTCATGTATCGCAGTGAAGGAAGTATGTGAGTGACCCGTCACATGTGTTGGAGGCATAGAGCTTAGAGCTAGATGAGTCTTTATCATACCTTGAGGTGCCTAAGCAGATTCTAGACCGAAAGGTTAGAAAGACTAGGAGTGGTGAGACAGTTTTGCTTAAGATCCTTTGGTCTAACCACGAGACTGAGGAAGCTACATGGGAGGCGGAGGATATCATGAAAGAGCGTTACCCTTTCCTTTTTGATCAGGTATGTATGGTTACGGGGACGTAACCTTGTTTCTTTTAGGGGGGTAGGAGATGATCGCGAGAGTTTTTAAGAGCTTTATACACCTTTTATATGTTGTGTCGGTATGTTTGTCGGGATAAGTTGGGTTAGTATCATGCTTTACGTTGTGTTTGTTTGACCTTCGAGTCGGGAGGCTTATGGGAGTACCTTTGTTTAGTAGTGGTTTGAACTTCGGGGACGAAGTTCCTTTTAAGGAGGGAAGTCTGTAATACTCCGTATTTATATGTCTTGGGGTACTCTATCGAGTAGCCCTTACTCTGTCGAGTATGGGCAAGTTGCGAAATAAAATAGTTTCTGACCTGTTGGGTACTCGATCGAGTAGCTGGGGTACTCGATCGAGTAGCTGGGGTACTCGATCGAGTAAGGGGGTACTCGATCGAGTACCTTGGGTACTCGATCGAGTGTCCGGTTTTACGGGGAAGTTTTCTCGGGTTTTGTTAATTATGCGATTAAGGTATTTAAACATATTCGTCATTGTTTTAATTCACTTTTACAAAACCTAAAACCCTGTTTAAGAGAGAAAGCAGCCACTTCATCTTCCTAATCGCATTCTTAGCAATTCCCGGAGTTCAGACGATCGGTTCTTGTCGTTTTTCGTGTCGTTGGATTCCTTGCGTCGAGCGTAAGCTTTAAATATAGTTTTTATAATGTTTTGTTAAGATTGGTTAAACCCTAATTTAGGAATTGGGGGTTTTGGTGTGTAGTTTGTGATGTGTAGTCTTTTGTGTTTGTATGATAGGAGGAGAATTCGTAGAGGAGCCGTTTTGATACAGCTGTAGATACCGTCTGCGTGTTGTGCTTTCCAGGTAGGATTTCCTACTCAGTATTAGTCCCATAATGGGATATTGGTGATGTGCTGTAGTTAGTTGTTTGATATGATGATTGTGATTGTGATTGGTTGTCTATGGCTCTCGAGATGCGTTCTCGGCTGAGTGGGGTCACTTGCGGGAGTGACTTCACGCCCTAGTTTCGCCCTTCGTGGAACCCGCCACGGGAGGGGATGTGCACATTAATGGGACAGGGTTATCGCTCGTACGATGAGCGGGGCTTAGGTGGGAACGGCTGCGGTCCCCCACTGGCAGGGCTGGTCCAGTGGACAGTCAGTATTGAGATGATGGGAGTTGGTGGTGTGTGTGTGTGTGTGTGTGTGTGTGACAATTCAGCTGTCTGTTTGTCTTATTATTGTTATCTATATTGATTGTGTGATTAGTACTGACCCCGGTGTTGTTTTGTAAACCTGCGGTGATCCATTCGGGGATGGTGAGCAGACATTGAGCAGGTATAGAGATGAGTACGGGGATAGCTGGGATGGCCACGACATGACGATAGAGTCTTCCGCTGTAGTTTAGCATTTATTTACATTTCAGTTGATAACAGATAGTTTGGAATAATGTATCGTACTTTGGTTTGGTTTGAGGATTGTATTTATTCATTAAACTATTTACATTAAACGTTGTTTCTGTTTTGTCTATTTGATTATCATACCTCGGGCGACCGAGATGGTAATGTCTTCATACCTGAGTGGTCCTGGTAAGGCACTTGGAGTATGGGGGTGTTACAACCAGGGCCCAAAAAGTGACTCCGAGAAACTTGAACGGAGCATTGGAGGAAGCTGACCATGTCAAGACGCCGGGGGAGCCCAGAGTGCCAGTGGTAGACCTGAGTCCTTCCCGCACTCGCGGGAGGACAGCGTCGCCGCGGCACCAACGAGGCCTACCCCAGAGGAGTGAAAGAAGTCCGACTCACCAGAGTCGGAGAAGAAGTCCAACTCACCAGAGTCGGAGAAGAAGTCCGACTCACCAGAGTCGGAGAAGAAGCCCGACTCACTAGAGTCGGAGAAGAAGCCCTTCCCGCCACGGGGAGAGGAGCCGGACTAAGGATGCGAGGAGCCGATCGCCGAGTGTCGTTCGACACGTGGTCAGACAACCCCTCAGCGCCTATGTCCTAGAGGTCCCGGTGCCGACTAAACTAAAGTTGCCGCCCATATCATACAAAGGAGAAAGCGACCCAACCGACCATGCCGAGGCTTTCGAGTCTTACATGTCGGTATGGGAGCAGCCTGATGAGGTTTGGTGCCGAGTCTTCCCAACGACCCTGCACGGGATGACACAAAGTTGGTACAAGGGGCTACCCAAGGGGTCGATATACTGCTATGGCGACCTAAGGGACATATTTTTGGCCCAGTATTCTTGCAATAAGAGAAGGGCCGTCGAGACATCGGATCTCCTGACTATCAAACAGAAGGGAGGCGAGTCTCTCCGAAGTTATATGAAGAGGTTCGACGCCAAGGTTCAGCAGATTCGTGAGTGAGCGAATGGCGGCCTTCGATCGATGAAAGGCCTCCCAAGAGGGGACTTAAAAAACGAGCTCATCAAGTGCGGAGGCCTGAACCTAGACTCCGCCAGGAAGATGGCCGACCAAGCCCTAAAGGTGGAGGACTATCACAAAACCTGGGTAGGCCACAGCGAGGCCGGGCACTCAGAGAGTAAGAGCCGCCGGGAGGACAACCCGGATGAAAGGCGCCGTGACAATAATAGGTCACGGTCTGACAAGTCCGCCAGGAAACAGAACTGGGCGGGCGCCGGGGGGAGTTCGGGACCGTACTACCAAAAGCGGTACAATGGTCACACCCCCCTGGTCGTATCTGCTGCCGAGGTCTTCGCCCTGAGCAAGAACGAGGGTTAGAAGTGGGAAAGACCTCCCAAGGCGAGGGGGGACGGTGACACGAGCCAGTATTGTGAGTACCACGGCCACACCGGTCACTTAATCGACAACCGCAGGCATCTCGAAGAATGCCATTGAAGAGCGATCCGGAAGGGGAGCCTCAGCAAATATGTTGCCGGAGGCCAAAATACTAATACCGGCGGCTCAAATAAAAAATCCGTCTTTGAACGGATAGGAGTAATCCATGTTGTCATCGGGGGCAACGAGAACGGTGGGTCCGCTCATGGGCACAAACGGCACCTGAACGAGCTATATCAGGCCATCAACTTTGTGCCCAAAACAGCGATCCCCGCTTCCAACATCCCCGATATGACTATTGGGAAGAAGGACTACGAGGGAGTCATCGCCCCGCACAGCGACCCACTTGTAGTCCACTTGGACATAGCCAACCACCTGGTCAAGAGGTGCCTGATTGACACAGGCGCCTACACGAACATCATGTTCAGGGAGTGCTTTCTCAATCTCGGTCTGAAGGTTGAGGACTTGAGCCCCTGCACCAATCCGTTGTACAGTTTTTCCGGGGCTGGCCTGGTACCCCTGGGGTTAATCAGACTGTAATACTCCGTATTTATAAGTCTTGGGGTACTCTATCGAGTAGGCCTTACTCTGTCGAGTAAGGGTAAGTTGCGAAATAAAATAGTTTCTGACCTGTTGGGTACTCGATCGAGTAGCTGGGGCACTCGATCGAGTAGGGGGGTACTCGATCGAGTAGGGGGGTACTCGATCGAGTACCTTCGGTACTCGATCGAGTGTCCGGTTTTACGGGGAGTTTTCTCGGGTTTTGTTAATTATGCGATTAAGGTATTTAAACTACGTCGTCATTATTCTAAATCACTTTTACAAAACCTAAATTCCTGTTTAAGAGAGAAAGCAAACAAGTTCATCTTCTTAATCGCATTCTTAGCAATTCCGGTGTTCGACGGTCCTGTTCTTGTCGTTGTTCGTACCGTTGAGTTCCTTGCGTCGAGGGTAAGATCTATGTACCCTTTTTATTGTATTTCCTTTGATTTGGTTAAACCCTAATTTAGAGATTGGGGGTTTTATGTGTAGTATGTGATGTAGTAGCCTCTATGTGTTGTATGATAGGAGGAGGGTTCATAGAAGAGGCTTTTTGACTCGTGAGAGAGACCGTCGATTGTGTGCATACCAGGTAGGATTTCTACTCGGTATTAGTCCCATAATGGGATATTGGTTGATGTATTGTATTTGGTTGTTTGATGTAATAATTGTATTGTGATTGTGGTGGTGATCGTTGTTGATGGTTCTCGAGATGCGTTCTCGGCTGAGTGGGGTCACTTGCGGGAGTGGCTTCACGCCTAGTTTCGCTTCCGTGGAACCCGCCACGAAGGGATGTGCACATTAATGGACAGGTTATCGCTCACTATGTTGAGCGGGGATTTGGTGGGTACGCTGCGGTCCCCCCCAGCGTAAGTACGGGTCCAAAGTGGACGATCGTATTGAGGTGATTGGAATCGATGGGTTGTGTGTGTGTGTGTGATTAAGTGTCTGTTTATCTTATCATTGTTGTTTATATTGATTGTGTGATTAGTACGACCCAGGTGTTGTTTTGTAAAACTGCGGTGATCCATTCGGGGATGGTGAGCAGATATTGAGCGGTATTGAGATGAGTCTTTGGGATAGTGGGATACCACGACATGATGATAGGAGTCTTCCGCTGTAGCCTTTAGTTTATTTACATTTCAGTTAGAACAGTCAGTTTGAGATCATATATCGTACTTTTGGTTTGGTTTTGAGGATTGTAACTATTCGCTAAATCATTTATAATAAACGTCGTTTCTTCATTGTTGTTTGATTATCATTGCCTCGGGTAACCGAGATGGTAATGTCTTCATACCTGAGTGGTCCTGGTAAGGCACTTGGAGTATGGGGGTGTTACAAATGGTATCAGAGCGACGATCCTGAAACCTGTAACCAATGAACCTAATGAACATAGGGAGTCAATTAAAATGAACCCGGGGTAAAAGTTGTAGGAGCTAGTGCAAAGGCTTGGGAGACGTCCTAAAGTCGCAGGGGGTCGCCCTACAACTTTGAACCGGCCACATGGGAGCAATATTTGTCGAGTCGTATGTGTGTTTGGTTAACTTGTGTAAGAGTGTGATGAAATGTGTTAATTGTTGGGTGTTGAAATAGAAAGTTGAGCATGTGAAAGAAAAATGGTGATATGTGGGAACTTGTTGATGAGATGATAACATGTTGGATGATTTACAATGTGGCATTTAATAACATGATGAAATGATCTCGTAGATAGTAGAAAAGATGCGTAGCATGTTTATTATGATATAATGTGGTTTATAAAGTGTAGCATGTTAGCATATTACGTAGCATGCGGGTAGCTTTTAAGTTTAGCATGACTCGATCGAGTGGGACTGACTCGATCGGGTGGGTTTTTGACGATTTTGAGTCCAGAATCGTGTTTTTGGGTACTCGATCGAGTAACTAGGGGTACTCGATCGAGTAGGGGGTGAGATCAGAAGGTCTGTTTAGGGTCTGATGTTTGGGCACTCGATCGAGTATGTAGGGTACTCGATCGAGTAGCCCGTTACTCGATCGAGTATGTTTGGGCACTCGATCGAGTAGGTCCTGGGTGGCGTGTTTTCGTGTTTTGAAGTTAGTACGTGTGTTCATATCTACCCTTTCTTATATATGTATAGTTTCAAGATGCCGCCCAAGAGAACTGCTTTGTATGCGAGAGCTGAGCTTATGACCACGGATGACATCGTTAAGATGTTAGAGCACCAGGATGCTCTTACTGAGACCCTAAAGAAAGTGAATGAGGATAAGAATAAGGATAAGGAGAAGGAGGTTGATCATTCTAAAATCAGCCTCTACATTGCAAGGTTTAACCCGAAAGAGTACAAGAGAGTCGGGGAGCCTAACCTTTTTTATAGTTGGCTGAGAGAGATGGAGAACATATTAGATTTGGTTCACTGTCCTGATGAGATGAGAGTGGAACAGGCTGCGTTCTATCTGAGGGAGGCAGCAGGCAAGTGGTGGGATTCAGTGAAAGTGAGTGCTAAGGAGATATATACAAACCAAGGCTTACCTGCTATACCTTGGGAGGAGTTTCGTAGAAATTTGTGAGGAAGGAGTTTGTACCGGAACTTGTGAGGAGTAAGTTGAGAGAAGAGTTTGATGGTTTTAAGATGACTTTGAGATGTCGTGGCTGAGTACTACAGCTGTTCAATGAGAAGTCTAGGTATGCTGAGGATATGGGTTTGAGTGAGGAGAATCTGGCATTGAGGTTTAAGAGGGGGTTGACCCCTAAGATTATGGATAAGTTACCCGTGGGAGTTCTTACTGATGTTAAGGAAGCTTATGAGAGGGCTGGGAGAGCTGAGAGGTTGGTGGAGATGGCTCAGGAGAGGTTAGGTGGTGAGAAGAGGAAGTCTGAGAGCGAGGGTGGTGGCCAATCTAATCACAAGAAAGGCAACCACAATCAGTCTAAGGGGTTTTCTTCTGGGTCAGGGTTCAGTGCTGGGGCTTCCTTTGGGCGTGGCCGTGGAAGTGTGAGTAATAGTTGGGGAATGACCTGCTATGGCTGTGGTGGTGTAGGCCACAAGAGACATGAGTGCACAAGTGCACCGGGATCTTTCCAGAGACTCGCGCGAGCCGCGAGCAAATGGACCGGCTGGATCATGGCCAAACCGGGAGGTCCGAGTTGCAGTGGAGGCAACCGCAACGACGGTAATTCTTATCGAAACCACCAACGAACAACAACAACAATCAAGGGTCGGGTGCTAAGCGACCACCTCGGCGATCTTGTCCCGGGAGGTGGGCGAGAAGACCGGCAAGTTATTCATGATGGAGAAGAAAGCAGCTGAGGAAGATGCGCGCGTTATCACCGGTACATTCCTTGTTAATGGCATTCCTACCTTTGTTTTGTTTGATTCGGGGGCTTCTCAGTCATTTGTGTCTTCGAGTCATGTTAAACAGTTGGGTTTGAGAGTATATAAGTCTGTTAGTGAGCAAGTTTTCATACCTTCGGGTGAGTCTGTATCGTGTGGGAGATTGTTCAGAGATGTATCTTTGATAGTTGGGCAAGTTGATTTCCCTGTAGACTTGCTAGAGTTTCCTTTTAACGGTTTTGAGATGATAGTCGGGATGGATTGGTTAGGAAAGTATAAAGCTAAGATAGACTGTCATCAAAAGAAAGTATCTTTAAGAGGTCCTAAGGGTGTTAGTGTGTCTTATCGTGGGTTTCTAGTCAAACCCAAAGTTAAGTTGATTGCAGCTGTCACCTTGAAGTCTTATCTGAGGAAGGGATGTCCTTTGATCTTATGCCATGTGAGAGATGACCGAGTAGAGAGTCCGACAGTTGATGAGATACCAGTGGTGGGAGAGTTTGCAGATGTTTTTCCAGAGGAGATTCCGGGGTTGCCACCGAAGAGGGAGATAGATTTCACCGTTGAGTTGAAACTAGGGACGGGGCCAATCTCTAAGGCACCGTACCGTATGGGTCCTAAGGAGATGAAGGAGCTTAGGAAGCAGTTGGATGATCTGATAGAGAAGGGATACATTAGACCAAGTGTATCGCCGTGGGGAGCACCAGTTCTTTTCGTGAAGAAGAAAGATGGGAGTTTGAGGTTATGCATAGATTACAGGGAGCTGAACCGTGTGACGATAAAGAACAAGTATCCTTTGCCAAGGATAGATGACCTGTTTGATCAGTTGAGCGGTGCAACAGTCTTTTCTAAGATTGATTTGAGGTCGGGTACCATCGGGTGAAGATTAGAGAGGTGGACATACCAAAGACAACTTTCACGTCGAGGTATGGCCATTATGAGTATGTGGTGATGCCGTTTGGGTTGTCTAATGCGCCGGCGGTGTTTATGGATTTGATGAATAGAATCTTTGAGACAGTTCTTGGACCCAGTTTGTAGTGGTGTTTATCGATGACATCTTAGTCTACTCTAAGACTAAGGAGGAGCATGAGGAGCATCTGAGGATCGTGTTGCAGACTTTGAGGGATCATGAGTTGTATGCTAAGCTGTCCAAGTGTGAGTTCTGGTTAGAGAAAGTTGCTTTTCTAGGGCATGTGATCTCTAAAGATGGGGTAGCTGTGGATCCGGCGAAGATTGAGGCAGTGACAAAGTGGGAAGCACCAAAGAATGTTGCTGAGGTTAGGAGTTTCTTGGGTTTAGCTGGATACTACAGACGGTTCGTGAAAGATTTCTCCAGGATAGCTAGACCGATGCCAGCGTTGATGAGGAAAGAGAACAGGTTTCGTTGGGATGAGAGTTGTGAGACGGCGTTCCAAACATTAAAGGAGCGTTTGACCACAGCTCCTGGCTTTGCATTGCCTGAAGGGAGCGAGAACCTTGAGGTTTATACAGATGCCTCGAAGAATGGGCTGGGATGTGTGTTGATGCAGAATGGTAAAGTGATTGCCTATGCTTCTAGGCAATTGAAGCCTTATGAGGAGAACTACCCTACTCATGATCTGGAGTTGGGTGCGGTGGTGTTTGCTCTCAAGATTTGGAGACATTACCTTTATGGAGCAATCTTTAAGGTATTTTCGGATCACAAGAGTCTCAAGTACATCTTCACGCAGAAGGAGTTGAACATGAGACAAAGGAGGTGGATGGAGTTGATTGGCGATTATGACATTGAAATCATCTACCATGAAGGGAAGGCCAATGTTGTTGCTGATGCTTTGAGTAGGAAGAGTGTACATTCTCTGTGTACAGCTCTATCTTTGATGAGGCTGAGAGATGAGGTGGCGAGGTTTGGGATACATATGATGCAGAAAGGAGATGCCATGGGTGATATGGATAAGACGACTTGAGTTTTATGATGATATTCGAGGTAAACAGGCTTTGGATCCTAAGATAGTGGAGTGGAGAGCTGGAGTAAAGAAAGGGACAGTGTCCCGGTTTTCTATTCATACAGATGGTAGTTTGAGGTTTAATGGTAGGTGGTGTGTTCCTAATGATGAGGACCTGAAAAAGACAATCATGACAGAGGCACATTGCACACCATATTCAGTTCATCCAGGTGGAGACAAGCTATACAAGGATTTGAAGAAAACGTTTTGGTGGCCTGGGATGAAGAAAGAGACATTTGAGTTTGTGTCCGTTGTTTGACATGCCGAGAGAGTTAAGGGGGGGCAATGACGACCACAAGGTAAGATTCAGTCTTTAGAGGTACCTGAGTGGAAGTGGGAATCCATTTCCATGGATTTCATTGTGGGTTTGCCAAAGAGTCAACAAGGTAACAACATGATTTGGGTGATAGTGGATCGTCTGACCAAGTCAGCTCACTTTGTTCCAATGAAAGATACATGGACTAAGGCACAATTGGCTATGGCCTATCGAAAGAACGTGCTTAAGTTACATGGAGTCCCTAAGGACATAGTGTCTGACAGAGATGCGAGGTTTATATCGAGGTTTTGGAAGGAGTTGCAGGAATCGTTGGGAACAACTTTGAAGATGAGTACGGCATTTCATCCTGCGACATGACGGCAGAGGCGAGAGAACAATCAAGACTCTTGAGGATATGTTGCGAGCCTGTGTGATGGATTTTGGTGGTAGCTGGGAGCAGAGGTTGGACTTGATAGAATTTTCTTACAATAACAGTTATCACACCAGTATAGGTATGGCACCGTTTGAGGCTTTGTATGGGAGGAGATGTAGGAGTCCAATCTGTTGGGACGATAGTGCTGAGGCAGTGGTTTTAGGACCAGAGATGGTGCATGAGATGGTGGAACAGATTAAGATGATCAGGGAACGGATGAGAGCAGCTCAGGATCGACAAAAGAGTTATGCAGATCTACATCGCCGGGATATAGAGTTTCAAGTTGGGGACAAGGTTCTTTTGAAAGTGTCTCCTATGCGTGGGGTTATGAGATTTGGGAAGAAAGGCAAGCTAAGTCAGAAGTTTATAGGGCCTTATGAGATCTTAGAGCGAGTTGGGGAAGTTGCTTATCGTCCGGCTGTACCAGCTGCGTTAGAGAGAGTGCATAATGTGTTTCATGTATCGCAGCGAGGAAGTATGTGAGTGACCCCGTCACATGTGTTAGAGGCAGAGAGCTTAGAGCTAGATGAGTCCTTATCATATCTTGAGGTGCCTAAGCAGATTCTAGACCGAAAGGTTAGAAAGACTAGGAGTGGTGAGACAGTTTTGCTTAAGATCCTTTGGTCTAACCACGAGACCGAGGAAGCTACATGGGAGCCAGAGGAAGCTATGAAAGAGCGTTACCCTTTCCTTTTTGATCAGGTATGTATGGTTACGGGGACGTAACCTTGTTTCTTTTAGGGGGGTAGGAGATGATCGCGAACAGTTTTTAAGAGTTTTATACCCCTTTTATATGTTGTGTCAGTATGTTTGTCGGGATGAGTTGGGTTAGTAACACGTTTTATGTTGAATTTTGTTTGGCTTTTGAGTCGGGAATGTTGGGGGAGTACCTTTGTTTAGTAGTGGTTTGAACTTCGGGGACGAAGTTCCTTTTAAGGAGGGAAGACTGTAATACTCCGTATTTATAAGTCTTGGGGTACTCTATCGAGTAGGCCTTACTCTGTCGAGTAAGGGTAAGTTGCGAAATAAAATAGTTTCTGACCTGTTGGGTACTCGATCGAGTAGCTGGGGCACTCGATCGAGTAGGGGGGTACTCGATCGAGTACCTTGGGTACTCGATCGAGTGTCCGGTTTTATGGGGAGTTTTCTCGGGTTTTGTTAATTATGCGATTAAGGTATTTAAACTACGTCGTCATTATTCTAAATCACTTTTACAAAACCTAAATTCATGTTTAAGAGAGAAAGCAAACAAGTTCATCTTCTTAATCGCATTCTTAGCAATTCCCGGTGTTCAGACGGTCAGTTCTTGTCGTTGTTCGTACCGTTGAGTTCCTTGCGTCGAGGGTAAGATCTATGTACCCTTTTTATTGTATTTCCTTTGATTTGGTTAACCCCTAATTTAGAGATTGGGGGTTTTATGTATAGTATGTGATGTGGTAGCCTCTATGTGTTGTATGATAGGAGGAGGGTTCATAGAAGAGGCTTTTTGACTCAGCAGTAGAGACCGTCTGATTGTGTGCATACCAGGTAGGATTTCCTACTCAGTATTAGTCCCATAATGGGATATTGGTTGATGTATTGTATTTGGTTGTTTGATGTAATAATTGTATTGTGATTGTGGTGGTGATCGTTGTTGATGGTTCTCGAGATGCGTTCTCGGCTGAGTGGGGTCACTTGCGGGAGTGGCTTCACGCCCTAGTTTCGTCTTCTGTGGAACCCGCCACAGAAGGGATGTGCACATTAATGGACAGGGTTATCGCTCACTATGTGGAGCGGGGATTTGGTGGGTACGGCTGCGGTCCCCCATGGCGTAGCGGTGGTCCGTGGACGATCGGTATTGAGGTGATTGGAATCGATGGGTTGTGTGTGTGTGTGACAGTTAAGCTGTCTGTTTATCTTATCATTGTTGTTTATATTGATTGTGTGATTAGTACTGACCCCGGTGTTGTTTTGTAAACCTGCGGTGATCCATTCGGGGATGGTGAGCAGATATTGAGCAGGTATTGAGATGAGTACTGGGATAGCTGGGATGCCACGACATGATGATAGGAGTCTTCCGCTGTAGCCTTTAGTTTATTTACATTTCAGTTAGAACAGTCAGTTTGAGATCATGTATCGTACTTTTGGTTTGGTTTTGAGGATTGTAACTATTCGCTAAATCATTTATAATAAACGTCGTTTCTTCATTGTTGTTTGATTATCATTGCCTCGGGTAACCGAGATGGTAATGTCTTCATACCTGAGTGGTCCTGGTAAGGCACTTGGAGTATGGGGGTGTTAAAACTACCGGTGATGTTCGGCGAGGGGAATGCGGCTAAGAATGTCCTATCTGAGTTCGTGGTCATTGACGGCTCGTCCGCCTACAACGTTCTCATAGGCCGAGTCACTCTGAACGAAGCCGATGCAGTAATGTCCATCCGTGCCTTGACACTAATGTATGTCTCGGACCGGGGGGAAGCGCATAAGCTCGTCTCAAAAGACGAAAAAGACGAAGTAGTCAACGTCCAGATATCTGCCAGAGGGTGCAACATGCAATCCCTCAAAGTGGCGAAGAAGTCAGAGAAGGGGAAGAGCCCATCCTTACAACAGGAGGGCGACCTCATGGATGCAATTGTCGGCATGGTCGAAGGAGCCGAGACCGAAGAAGTGGAAATTGACCCAGGGCGCACCGTAACTGTTGGTGTCAACCTGGAGCCAAAATTCAGGGCTGCTCTCCTAGACCTGCTGAGGAAGAACAAAGACGTCTTCGCTTACTCAGCAGCCGAGATGCCAGGCGTGAGCCGGGAGGTAATTGTTCACAAGCTGAACGTACTCTCCACCGCTCGCCCTGTCAAGCAGAAGATGAGGAACTCCTCAGCCGAGAAGGATAAGGCCATCAAAACCGAGGTAGATAAATTACTAGCGGCGGGCTTTATCATGCCTTGTACTTATCCTGAGTGGTTAGCTAATGTTGTAATGGTGAAGAAATCATCGGGGGCGTGGAGGATGTGTGTAGATTTTACCAATCTTAATAAAGCGTGCCCCAAAGATTGATATCCCTTGCCTCGAATAGATAGTTTAATCGACGCCACGGCAAGCTACACTATCTTGAGCTGTTGGACGCCTTCTCAGGGTACCATCAGGTATTCATGGCCGAAGAAGACATGCCTAAATGCGCATTCATCACCGGTAACGGCACATACATGTATAAAATGATGCCGTTCAGTTTGAAGAACGCCGGTGCAACTTACACAAGACTGGTGGACAAAGTGTTCCAAAATAAAAAAGGGCGAAACATTGAGGCTTACGTCGACGATGCTATTGTAAAAAGCAAGTCTGACAGCGAGCACTTAGCCGATTTACACGAGACATTTTGTTCGCTAAGGAAATACAAGATGAAACTTAACCCAATGAAATGCAACTTCGGTGTCTGGGCAGGTAAGTTCCTCGGCGTACTTGTCAGTGCCAGGGGAATTGATGCAAATCCAGAGAAAGTCCAAGCAATCCTGAACCTGTCGGAGCCGAGGAATCGAAAAGAGGTTATGATGTTGACCGGGAGGATGGCGGCTCTAGCCCGTTTTATCTCTCGGTCAGCCGACAAGAGCACCCCATTCTTCAAAGTGTTAAAGGGGAATAAAGTCTTCAGCTGGGGGGAGGAACAAAGCACAGCTTTCAGGCAACTGAAAGCTCATCTTCAAACTCTCCCAACCCCGTCCGGCCGATCTTTCGGGGAGACGCTATATCTATACATAGCGATTACCTCGGCCACGGTCGATCCGTCGTGATCATCGAGAAGAAGACAAACAAAGCAACACCCAATCTACTTTGTCAGCCATACATTGTTGCCCGCCGAAAGAAATTACCCACGATTGAAAAAGCCTTTCTTTGTCGTCGTGCCGCAAGGAAATCGAAACCTTACTTCGACGCACATCCCGTGACGGTCTTAACCGACCAACCATTGGAGAAAGCATTGAAAAAATTTGAGCAATCCCGGCAGCTCATCAAATGGGCAAGAGAGCTATCCCGCCGGCATTCAATACAAGCCGAGGCCCTCGATAAAGGGACAGCACTTGCGGACTTCCGGCCGAGTGCACATATCAAGAAGAGTCAAACCCGGAGTATGGGAAGTATACACCGACGGGTCCTCCACGGCGAACACGGCTCGGGAGCCAAGCATACTTATCATCAGCCCAAACGGGGACGAGTTTGAGTACGCCTTGAAATTTACCTTCTCGGCCTCAAACAACGAATCCGAATACGAGGCGGTGATAACTGGAGTCGAGCTAAATAGAGCTGCCGGGGCGGAACACATCATTTTGAAAACAAATTCACTTTTAGTGGCTAATCAAATCAGAGGAGAGTACGAGACTCAAGACGACGGGATGGTAAGATACCTGGAAAGGGTAAAAGCTGACACTTAAAAATTGAAATCTTTTCAGATACAATGCATCCCCAGGTCTGAGAACAACCGGGCCGACGCCTTTTCAAAGCTTGCCAGTTCAACCATCAAGAATGTCAGTCAAACCGTGCTAGTGGATATCAGGAATGCTAAAAGCATCACTGACACACTCTGCATGGTGGGCGACATAGAGGCCGAGACGACGTGGATGACTCCGATAATGAAGTATAAACTGACAAGTGAGTTACCGGAGGATCGCAGTCTTTCGCAGAAGATAAAGAGGATCGCAGCAAGGTACTTGGTGTTTGAAGGAGAATTGTACAGGAGGTCCGTGATAAGGCCACTCTTGAAATGTGTCGGCCCAGCCGACGCGGAGCTAATACTGACAGAAATTCACGAAGGCATCTGCGGTCATCACATGGGGGCAATAACCCTAGCCCACAAAGCTCTCCGAGCCGGCTACTTCTGGCCCACCATGCTTGAGGATTCCAGAGCCAAAACCAAAAAGTGCAAAAACTGTCAAATGCATGCTCCGGTGATACATGCACCTTCCCGAGACTCGCAGTAGGTACTTAGTCCCCTTCCTTTTGCACAGTGGGGGATGGATCTACTAGGGCCATTTCCAACGGCATCCGGAGGAAGAAAGTACTTGATTGTCGCCATTAACTACTTCACCAAATGGATTGAAGCTGTAGCGGTACCTGCGAAGACAACGGCGGCCGTAAGAAAGGTAATCTGGGAAAATGTCATAACTCGTTTTGGGTTACCCCAAGTCATTGTATTTGACCACGGCCGAGAATTTTGGAGTGACACAATAATGAACTGGTTGGAAGAACTTGGTATCAAATTTGCATACTCCTCCGTCTGCCACCCACAAAGCAACGGACAGGCGGAGGCAGCCAATAAAACGATCCTCAACGGTTTGAAGAAGAAAGTTGAAGACCTAAAGGGAAGATGGGCCGATGAACTACCCGGCGTCCTGTGGTCCCTTCGAACCACGGAGAAAGAAGCAACGGGTACATCCATTCTACTTAGTCTACGGGTCCGGCGATCCCGCAATTGAAGCAACGGTGCCGACATTGAACGGCCACCTTTAACCGGTTGAAAATGAGGAAGGTCCGAGAACCTCCCTAGACCTGGTCGAAGAAAGCCGAGATACAAAGACGCCTCAACTTGGCAGTATACCAAAACCGAATGAGAAGAGCCTACAACCGAAGAGTCCACAAAAGGGACTTAAAAGTAGGGGATCTAGTCCTAAGAAAGTCGGCCGCCACCAACAAAGGAAACATTCATGGTAAATTGACGGCCAACTGGGAGGGTTCCTACAAAGTGGTTGAAGAAATGAGGCCGGGTACATACCGGGCCGATGACATGGAGGGTGTGCCTTTGATGAGCCATTGGAACACTGACAACCTCAGGAAATACTTTGTATAGCGGCGGAGGTGTCCAAAACAATTGTTGGCACCCCGACGCGTGTTTATATCTAATGAAGGATCATCCAAGTTTTCCATCAAAGTGTTTATCCCCTCCGTAGTCATATCGAGGTAGACGCCACGGCCCAAGCCGGCAAATCACCCCAAGAAGTAGACACCACGGCGGTCACTACCAAGCGCGAGTTGATACTGGCGAAAGCGACCAACATGCCTTAGAACGTATAAGTACAGTTGAGACGCAATTCTAGCCGCCTCGGCCAACCGAAGGCCTGGCAGAGGAAGCGATCAATATGTCTCAGATCTGAACGCTGTCGAGCCGTAACCTCTAGCCGCCTCGGCCAACCGAAGGCCTGGCAGGGGACACAACGGTCGATACGCTAACATGTTCACAGCGGCGGTTGGGAAGCGCAAATCGGACGCCTCGGCCAGACCGAGAGTGAAAGAGGAAGCGACCAACATGCCAACATGTTTAAAAAACGTTAAACACAGTTGAGATACGCATTCTAAGCGCCTCGGCCGGTCGAAGGTAAAAATGAAAAAAGCGCTCAATTAATAACGTAAGAAGACAAGTGAAGGATTGTGATCAAAGCCAAGCCGAGGGCCGATAAACAAGCTTTATTGAAAATGATTACAAGTAAGGAGAATACAGACGACGGCCGTCCCCATAGGGATAAGCCAAAACACAACCTACCAAAGTTTTACAAAAAAACAAGGAAAAGAAGAACAAAAGGTTACAGACATATCATTTGAAGCGCCAAAAGATGGCGAGGAGGAATGGCTTAATAATTGGCCCCGAACAGTGAAACTATCCGAGATGCGGGTGAACTGGTGACGACCGCCGCCGTCTCCCTATGCTCTGTTCTTTGCTCGCCATCGGCGACGTCAAGAAGATCATCTTTGGTAGGCGACCCAGAAACTGTCTCGGCAGCTTCAGCCTCAGCAGCCTCAGCTGCCCTTGCCCTCTCAGCTTCCTCCTTGGCCGCCCTCGCCTTCTCAGCATGGGCCGCCTTCTCCGCGACCTCCTCTTCCTCCTTCTTCACCCTTGCCTCCTCCGCAGCCTTCTCCTCCGCGGCCTTCGCCTTAGCTTCGAGCTTATCATCAAACAACTCGTCAAATTTTTGCCACGGAAAGGAGCCATCAAGAAAGAGCTCCCCTATCACTTCCCTGGCAGCTTCTTCGGCCAGGTCCCGGTATTGGGCGCACATGTTAGGAAGAATGACGCTTTGGAGCTTCTCAATGTCCAACTCCCTCTGGGCGATGATAGCCTTCATATTCCGAAGCACCTTCCCCTGGGCCTGGAACATAGACTTCCATTCGTCCCTTTTCTTACCAGTGAAGTCGACGACGGCCTGAAGCTTGTCACGCTCCTCCAGCAGCTTAGCGGCTTCAGCCCCCGCAGCCTCAGCCTTGGCTCTCTCAGCAAGGGCTGCCTTTTCAGCATCCTCCCTAAGTTTTCGCTCAGCAAGGACCGCCTTTTCAGCCTCAGCCTTGGCCCTCTCAGTTTCCTTCTTCGCAGCAGCGACCTCAAGCCTGAGCCGCTCAAGCTGTGGGGCAACTTCAGCCATGGCCTTTTCCTGCTCCATAATATGAGCACCGGCCACGTCAACCCACTTCGCCAACATCCTGGACAAACTTAGGCCCTCCGACCTAATCTGGGCGGGGGTAGGCTTCGGGAAGGAGGAGACGACGGTGGCATCTTTACCACCCGTCTGCGCAGGTCGCTTCTCAGTACGCCGTTCAGTAGGATCGGTGGACGGCGGCGGTTGATCTACAAAAAATTCAATCAAGGCATCCGTGTCAACATTCATGGACATACCAGAGAGCCTGTCATCAGGAACGCCTAATGAACCGGCTAAGTCTGAGCCACAGGATAGATCTGTACCAGGCTTGGCCTTCTTGGCCGGAGGACCCATTTCTTTTTTGGCCTCGGTAGCGAAAGAGCGATAAGAGCAGCAGCAATGGCAGCAGCATCTATCTCTTTTCTCTTGCGTAAGAGAGGAGATTCCACTGCCAAGGTGACCTCCTCCTCGGTAATATCGACGATCACCACAGTCTCCTTTTGGACTGCGGGGATTGGAGGTGGAATTGAAGTTGACGCCGTCGCCACCGAAGACATTGCTTTTCGCTTCCGACGCGGAATGTTACCGGCAACCTTCGCCTGGGCCGTCGTCGTATCTAGGGCCTTCAACTGCTGGTCCATGAGGTCGGTTGGCGCCGGTCTGCGATCACGAGTGTCGGCCTTCGGATGCATCTCAACAACGTTCTTGTCCTTGCCGAGTCCCAACCTCTTAAGGGTATCCTCAGACAGATCCGGGCCAAAGCGGTCTGCAAGGGAAACGAAGCAAGAGTCAAGTAAAAGAAATAAATCGAAGTTCAAAAACAGAAACATAAAAAGCAAAGACGGGCCTCACACCGACCCCACTCACCCTGCCTAAGGGCCGGTATGAGGCCGACGTGACATAGCAGCTCATCCTGAAGAATGATCTGCGTCGGGGGCAACCATCCCTTCGGCGTGCCATTCTTTTCAGCCTCAAACAGCTGCATTGCCCGCTTCTCATCCGCATTTAGATGGACCCTGCTGGCGTCCATCTTTAGCTTACTTCGGGAGACCCATTTGTCATGCTCCCCTTTACTCTCGCACCGCAAATTGACGCGGTGTTGGAAGGACCGGGGCAGCGGATAGTCATCCGGCACCTCGACGTATACCCACCGCGCCTTCCAGTCCTTACAAGATGTAATCTTGGATACGGAGACATAGCCCGGCTCCGTCTGCACACTGTACCACCCCACGGTACCAGGGGTTGACGGCCGGAGGTGATGAAGCCGGCGGAACAATTTAACCGTTGGGGCCTCCTTCTTGAAGAGACAGAGCCACACGAAGCCAACTATAGTCCTAATGGCCAACGGATGCAGTTGAGCCACGGCGACATTCATGGCCTTAATGATGGCCATAACGTACCCATTCAGAGGAAACCGGAGCCCATACCGGTGTGTCCGATGTATACGCCGATCTGACCCTTGGGAGGGCAACAGACGGCCTGACCCTCTCTAGGAATAACAATCCTATACTCCCTGCCGAAGGAGAAATGATGCTCGAAAAATTCAGAACCAGAGCAACTGGCGAACTTGTTGGTCCAAGCACGATCAGGGCCGATCTTACAAGCTTCGCCATGATCCAAGATATGCGGTCTCTCCTCACCGGAATGAGTCCTTTCCTCATCATCACCATCATCATCGTCATCATCCGAGAAACTATCCAAATACTGATCATCAACCTCAGGAGAGGGAGACCTAGGACCCCCGGACCTTATCGGGATGGCGGCCAGTGCCTCCTCTTCATCAAGGCGCGATGGGGAGCCCCCCGGCGCAGGGTTACTAGGCCCGGCATCAGCAGAAGACATGATAACGAATATTTAACAAGAAAAAGATTGAAGAATTTGTTTGGTTACCTTGGAAGGGAATGTTACGCCGAGTAACGCTTTGAAGACTAGAGAGAAGTTTTCGTCAAAGAAGGCTAGAAAGAAGAAATTTTTTCAGAAAATAAGATTTTGGTGGCCAAAATCCAAGGCTAACTGCTCTATTTATAGAGCAAAGCCCGTGAAACGGACCAATCAGGGCAAAGCCCATGAAGCGTCAACCAATCAACGCCGAGCCACGTGTCAAGCATGCAGCCATGGAATGTCAATCAACAAACAGTTACAAAACTTCTTCAACACGCTCCTTAACAGAATGCCAATCGACGTATTTTCTTCAACATGCTCCTTGGTATCTACTTGCTCAACGGCCCGCTGATTCAACCAAGCTTGGCAGCACCGGCTGGGGGCAATCAAAAGCACACGGCACTCACAACCTCGGTCTCGGCCAGCGCCACTTACTTTTCCACATTTGATGCCCTTTACACATCCATGTGGAGGGGGGATACGGTACGGCCTAAGCAGAACCAAGCCGAGGTAGAAGAAGCCGGGGCAGGAAATTTTTACTTGCGCAGAATACGCTCAACACTCATCGAAGGTCCATACCACGGCATAGACTACGCTGGGGGCAAATTGATGGGGCATATTCTGCACCCGCTGACCGAGTCAACATATTGAGCAAGGTCAAAGCTAATAGACAACAAGTCAACGTATTAGACAGCCTAACAGACGCAGCCTGTCGGCCTGTCACTTGGGTCTCGGCCAGGCAACTAGCCAGCCGGGGCACATATCCGCGTACTCACATCCAAGACCCCTCGGCATGGAGTCAACAGGGCCCGCCGGCCTGCCATGGGTCCCTCGGCCGAGGGTAGATCAGTCTTTCCACCTACTAGTCACTTGGCCAATTGGCCACTACGTGACAAAAGGTGAAAGTCTATAAATACTCCTCAACCCTCATTGAGGAAAGGATCCAAAATATAACCAAAACACCTCATAATCTGGTAATATCTTCCTTATCTCTCTACAATATATACTTCGCCAAGTAACACACAACTTAATCCCTTTAAGTTTACTGACTTGAGCGTCGGAGTGAGTTCGCTCGGTACAAAGTCGAGCCCTCAGTTTGTTCATTGTTTCAGGAGACCGAAAGGAGGATTCAATCAAAGACGTCATTCTACAAGCCACGAGTGGTAACAAATAACTGCTTCGGAATTACACCCGGAACAATTATTATTATTATTATTATTATTATTATTATTATTATTATTATTATTATTATTATTATTATTATTATTATTATTATTATTATTATTATTATTATTATTATTATTATTATTATTATTATTATTATTATTATTATTAGAACTTAATTAGACATGAAATATTATTGCATATTAGGAGGTTTTTTAGAGTTGTCACATGGCAATTAAATACTACTCAAGTTAATCTTTTAATGATATTTTATAAATGATTTAGCTAGTCATTTAATTATATTAAATAGATAGAAATATATTTCAACGCGGACATCGGCAATCCAAAGGCATTTTGGCAAAAAAAAAATGGGGAAGATGATATTTTGAAAATTGTATATGTAGTTAATTCATATATGGGTGGAGTAAAACAACAGGGATTACTAATATGATTTTGGTTTTTTTTTTAAAGAAGGAAAAAAGAGTGGATTAAAAAATAATTTATTGCTAGGTGGCTTTTAGTCGATGTCTACGTGACATTTAATAGGCGTTTCAAGTAGCCTTTTAATAAAATTTTATAGATTAGAGTGACATGTGGATTAAGATGTGGCATTGCAAATGCATACGTGGCTTTTCCTTATCCTACGTGGCATTGTCTGCGTGGCCTTTTGAGACTAGCCTTTTAATAAGATTTTATAGATACTTTATACAGTATTTTGCTTCATATAAATTTGCCATAGTCGGACTTAATAATTCAATTATTGTTTTATCTAATTAAGTCACATACACACATCTCATGTTATTTGGTTTCATTAGTAACTAGATTTCATGCCCTTGCTCTGCACAGGTACTAAAATAATTTTTAAAATTCCAGTTAATTCTTAAATTGACCTAGCAAATGTTTAATCGGTTCAATTTCGAATCCCGTTAAACTATTACATGTTTCGAGTTCAAACCGTATGAATGTAGAAGTGTTAAAGTTTATGATTGATAGTATTATTGTCCTAGTTATCTTACTTAGCTCGAATCCAGACTAAACCGGATGACATTTACTTTGGGTTATAAAGGAAGTTGTCTTAATTTGTTAAAATATTTAATAGAGTCACCATGCCTCAAACTCGACCACGATAATATGAGCACTTGTGCCTTCGAAGTAAGGAGACTTGTAGTTATGTAATATTATGTTTTGTAAACAACTAATTAATAAATGTTTTGTAAGAAACTTAAGTTTTTACAATAATATGTGTGATTAGGATTAGCTAGTCCTACAATTCTTACCTTATTATAAATATACTCCAATATTATCAATAAACACACATGGAAATAGACAATTAATCAAATGTTCAATTTTGAGATATATTGTGTGAATAGGTGGTGGCGCGTAAACAATAGTGTGGCTCATGCTTTAACTCATACTTTACCTAATGTTGTCAATAGAGTAGTGTGCTCGGATATCCTACCGCCGATCGCAAACAGTGCTGTTATCTTTGATTCGTTATCTATGCAGTAAAGCCTTCGGGCTTTCCTTTTAAAAAAAATGTTCAATTTTGAGATATATTGTGTTAATAGGTTTCTTAAAACTGATCCACTTTATATAGGTGGTAAAATTATATTCCTTTCTGTGATCAAACTTTCTCTAGATAGGTTAGTGGAGGTCGGAGATTAAAAATAGTTTTCAGCTTGATTAATAAAAAAACTTTTTTTTTGATAATAATTTCCATTTTTTGGTTAATATAAGATAACTTTTAATTTGTTTTAGTATATATGTGATTTATATTTTTATTAACAATAAATAATATTTTTTGGTTAATAACCGAAACTCTCAGAAATTGATTACTTATTTGGATGTGTTTCGTAAAAGATGCTCATGGACTAAAACTCGAGGAATTGGCTCTCCAAAACATTGTTACGTATCTAGAATTAAAGTTCTACACATGATTCACAAAATTCGTAAGAACGGGCCATGTGAATTTGGATTTGCAGTCAAACTAATTTTATCTACAATAAGATTCATTTATAACCAAGATCAAACACAATAATATCGTTGTCTTGTTAAGTTATAGCCGTTTTTTCCTCATATTTATATAATGATCAGATGTGTTGTTCACCTTGTATTATTGCCAAAAAAAACCAAACTTTACTCTAAACGAAGACCTATGTAATTATTAAGTACTACCTGTTAAATCATCAATTTGCGTGACAAATTACAAATATGTACAACGCATATTAAAAACATGTAATACGTAGTAACAAAATTACATAACACATACTTGCGAAAAATCTTAACTCAATAATTACACTAGTATAAAGAATTAAAGAATATCACCAAAAGTTATTTCCTTAATAAAGAATTAATGTATAATGTTATATAGATCACAACTTACATGTCTTATTGAAATCATTTAACCGCCGCAACCTCGAATTGTACCTGTAAAAAGATAAATCAAGATTAGAGAATGGAGAATTGAAATAAAAAAAAACTTGATAACAACCAAAATAGGAATTGAAATTGAAATAAATATCTGTCAAAAAAAATAAACATGAATAACAACTAAAAAACGTTAAACGTAAGCTAGGTGAGGTAGTTTAGAAAGTAATGCCCTTTATATATTGTTTTGTACTTGGTGTTTTAGTTTTAATTGAAACGTAGGTGATAGGTATAAAAAATAATCTCTTAACAATTTACATTTATTATTTAATATATTAATTTTATCTATTGATAATTATTTATTTATCGTTTAAGATTAGATTAATTTTATCTATTTATAATTATTTATTTATCCTTTAAAATTAGTAAATTAATTAGGTGTTTTAGAAAAATTGGAGTCTTTCACAGTGCCTGAAAAAACTCTCTTTTATATATATACATTGATACTTGACTCAACCTGCATTTCTTCGTCCTAAACATATTTCAAAAGTAGATCTCTGATCGAATATATTCAAAAACCATGATTTTTACTGTTTAGGATGAATTAAAGCCGAGTATGAGTGCCTTGTGCTTTGGAACAAGATCGAAATCAAAGCATGTGAGGTCACTTTGAAGGGTTCACCATTGCGCTTGCGCCACAAAATATGGTCACCGCCCTATTTGCATTACACAAAGGGTTGTTAGTAAATAAAAAAATTGTAGTCAGAAGTCTTTTTATGAAAAATATATGATATATCGATATACCATTGATGCCTGTCGTTGTGTGCACCAAAAATAATATTTATAGTCCAAACTACTACTATAGCTAGTGGCAGTCAGGGTCGAACCACAGAGAGGCGAATGCAATTATTAGTTGTCTGATTTTAGTCTTAAAGTAACAGTGTGTGGGGGTTTGTTTTGAGTTGGTCTATAACTAAAGGCAATAAAATGAAAGCAAACTAAGCTAATAGATGAAATCAAATATTTAAAAGAGTGCTAAGATGGTCGGTTCACTATATTTTCGGCAGCAGAATACTAGGTAGGTCTAAAACAATCACGTGAGACGGGAAAATAAGAAGTCCTCTCGGTCCTTTCTTAACAGGTAGCATCTTTCGATCTCGCTACAGGTCCCTAATATCACTAATGCTAACTTTCGTCCTGAAAAGTGATTTAAAAGACTAAATCAACTCATCTTTCGATCTCATTAATCTAGTCGTCTTAATTAGGTAGGCTATCTCCCTTCCCTATCTTTTGATCTTTATTGGGTCGGTCAATTCTTAGGCATTCAACTAGTCGCGTGCACTCGATTCGTCAAATATAGCAATTAAATTAATTAAAACAAAGCATATCTCACGTGGCCAGTCAATCGACCAAGGAACCCAGTCGATCGACCATGGTGCGTTCTAGGTCATACTATTCTAATGCCGCCTACTTCTACAGATTCCCTACATCCTAGCACAGGGTATTTAGCTACTCATGTTTACGATAAAAACAACAACAAGATTAACAAATAAAGCAAACGAATTTATACTTAAATTAACTGAACAAATGATTAGCATAAAACGATAATTTGGCTTCGGGAGATCTAACTTAGCAATTCTAAACAATCAGCAAATTAAGACAATGAAACTGTATTTAAGAACAGAAAAGTACCGTGAAGGGAATTGCAAAGGAAAGATCAAGACCGAATGCAAAAAGAACTTTATTAATGCAAGAATAAACTAAACTAATGATTATTGAATTGTATGTAAAGAACTAGATGATGAAAACTCGATGATTAAAACTGAAACCTAAGCTACATTATATAGGAATACAACGTAGTTCTTATTTTCCCAAAACCTAATTACGATGGGCTTCAAACTTCTCGTTCTTTTAATTTGCGTCAGAGTCACGGTCTAGTCGATCGACCACTGGGACCGGTCGATCGACTAACCCTCGCTATACAAAGAGCTTCGATGTCGTAGTGCTCGTCGATCGACCATGAAGACCAGTCGATCGACCGCTTTAGCTGGTAGTTGGCTCCTAATTCTTCATAAAATTGTCTTTCAGGCCTCGGAATGCGCACCAAGTTCGTTTCTTGAGTAAATACTTCATATCAAATGCAATGCCTAGTACTCGGGGACGGATTTAGCTTGATTTCCGCTGGATTCTTCACATTACTGCAATAATATACAAAAACACGAAAGTAGACGGAAATAGGGAGAATAGTAGCATAAACTACATAAATGAGCTCTGAAATGCGTGTAAAATGAGGTGTAAAACATCATATTTAGGACACGCATCAACCATGTTGCATTGATCAAGAGTTGCAGGAACATTTGCTCACATTTGCTCTTCAGTATACGAAGAAGAGACGGAATTTGCTTCTCTAATTGTTTAGGTTTCATAAAAGTCAAATGTATCGGAAGAAGGTGGTTACAAGACATCGGGTGTGCTTGCACATCGAAATATAGGGCGGGGGGGTTGTCTCTAAATCTTTCCTATGTTAAATAAACTAGATTTTGTGCCCGTATGTTGTACGGGATATAATATTGATTCGTCTCTAATTGTATTTTCGCAATTGAGAAGTTATGTTTGCTTTCTTAACATTAGTTTCCTCATGAGAATGTGAGTATATACAAATACATTAAAATATTTTTTTTAGAATATGAGTATATACATATAAATTAACTTTTTTTTTTTATGATTTGTGTATATAAAAGTTATAATCGCTATGCATGAGTAGCTAAATAGTATTCTGTTTGTAAATGAGCTTGTACAAATGTTGTTTTTTTTGCATCTGAAAAATGTAAGTTTTTCTTCGTAGAATAAATAATTAATGAGTTAAATAAAAGCCTTGACTAATTCAACATTGATTGTTATATGTTATATTTGAAGAATAATTAGAAATTATTATTATTTTAAATATTTTAATTACAAAAATAATTGAAAAATCAAGTTTATATATTTTATTAAATTAATATAATTTTTATAGATTCTTCACTTAAATTATGGTAAGTAATATTAATTATAATATTATTATTATTATTGAATATGATTGCTTTTGACAAATAAAATATACCATACCAATCTATATTTTGACATGTATTCTGATTCTACCTCGACCCGTGACCCGTATAAGCCCACCAATATTTAGTCTGACCCGTATTCAAGTTTAATATGTATGAACCGCCTCAGCAGCCGACCCGTCCAACCCGTTTGAGTGATCTAGCAAACTCCTATATCGAACTCCCCTTAAAGATCTAAAAATCATATTTCGTTATCTATTAACTTGAATCTGGAAACTAAAATCTCCAATTTGCACCCCTTCAATTGTTTGTGTACCACTACCTACATTCATATTTTCACCCGCCATTGCATGCAATGAACTCCACCTTGTCTCGACCCTAACTCCACTACTGTCGGAAGCCGAGAGTCGAATAATTGAAGAGGTGTAATAAATGTAGTACATAAGGTAGCGTTATGTGCTAGATAATGAGTAACGATGAAAAAAGAAAACAAAAGCGTTATATGCTGCGCTGGGTAACAATTAAAAAGAAAACGAAAAGCTTCATAGAAAACTCATGAAATTGCATGGATATTTTGTTCTTACCCTAACTAAATGATGTAAACGTGTTAACATGTTATATTGTATTTTCCTCAATTATTATGCAATTTCATGATTATTTTGTTCTTACCCTAACTTTGTTGTTGTAATCATCTTACTTATTCTAACCAGTTTATATAATTCATATAATAATTATTACTCTGTATATGATTATATTATAATATCTCATATGAGTAGAAAGGCGTGTGAAAATTAAACTAAAATAAGCCAAAGATAATAGTGACCATATACTCCGTATGTAAGAGCAATTGGTTAGAATTTGATTTAGGTACAATTTTTTGGAACATAAGAGGAGCGAACCCCGATAAATAATTTGCTATTGCACGGGAAATAGCTACCCCTAGAATAACTTCGTGCATAATAAAACGAAGTTCCACCGGTGGATATCTACCCCTAGATTAATAGTCTCGTTTCAATTTTGAAGTAAAGATAAAACACAACTCTCACGCAAAAATATTATTGTTTAAATAGTGGATCCTATGCGCGATCAATCTTCATGCATTTCCCACAAGCGTATAACTACAAAATCTGCAGGGAAACAATAAAACATAAATATCCCTTTTGCATATAGTGATTGAATATGTAGTAAATCAATATTTATATAGATTCTTTATGAGATGATGGAAACATAATCTTACCAATAAATTGCACTGCACACGGGAAAAAAACCACATTCATATGTTAAAATAAACGTAGAATTACCAAAAAAAATATGAGTACCTTATGTATGGCAAATTTTGTAGAGTATCGTCTATATTGCACTGCACACAAGGACAAAAAAACACATTCATATACTCGTATGTTAGAAAGTAAGAGCAAAAGAAAAAAACATTAAAAAATTTAGATAAATAAATTTGCATGCTAAAGAAAAATATAATTATAAGAGAAACCAGAACTTTGAATATATTCCGATTTACCATGAATTTGTGTAAGGCCGCCTTACACAGTTAACTGTGATAAATAACTCACAATCCTTAGATATTGAAGGTGCACGCCACCTGTTCGATGAAATGCCTGATAGAGTCATATGACGCCTTGGGACAATTTAGTTTTTGGGGTCGGACAGTGTTTGGTTTACGGTCCTTTAGAAATGTTGTTTCTTGCTACTGTTTGGGTTCTTTGGGTATTTGCTTGTATATTTCACATTGAACATTAATTTGGCTGAAGTGGCTGCAAACACGTTTTTATTCTTTAGGCCGTGAATCAATGAATTCTGTGTATTACGTCGTTTTAAAAATGGCTTATGTTATATTGAGAATCTTGAGCCATAAAATTAATATATTTATATACAAACAGTTTGAGTCCTATCCTTACTAAAATTAATTACTATTAGAGGTCTTCAATTGGACCTTATATGAAAAACGTATACATAAGATTTGTCATTTATTTTTTATTTTTTTGATAAAATGTGAGTATATATATATCAAAAATACGATTTACATGTAATGCAAATCCTTAGTTACATAAGGTTCTTATGGCAAAGCCAAGTTACATCATTAGCACTCAAATTCTCCCTACCTCTTCCTCTAATTCTAGCTTTCATTCCATCACTTATCTGCAAGGCAACATGTCTTGGATGCATTAGGACCATATCATTCCTGCACTTGTTCCTCTGGAACCAGATAGAATAGAGTGCCCCCAAGAACAAAGCAATCTGAACTCCTCTCTGGACAACTGTACCCCCTCTATTAGCCCACCACATTAGATCAACTGCCAGAGGAAAGCTACACCCAGTAACCTGCTGCATATCCATCATCACTCGTCTGCTGTACTGGCAAGCAAAGAAAAGATGAGCCAAGGACTCATTAGCCTGACCACATAGCAGACAACAGGCATCAACATCCATCCCATAGGTTAACAGCTTATCCACAGTATTTAAAGCCTCATGTGCCACTAACCATCCCATGAACTGATGCTTAGGTAGAGCCCAACTGTTCTGCATAACCTTACTCCAAAGATGCGGGAGGACTAACATTCCGAGCCACTCATAACATCCACTAGAGTGTATCCCGTGGGTTGAACCACCCAGACCCCATCCACAAAGCCATGAGCTAATTCCTGCTTAACCTTACAGATCCTTCTCCAAACCCAGCTTGAGTTAGTTGAAGGACTGTACTCAAACCAGTCTCTCCCTCTGATATGGTTACACTGTACCCACTGAACCCAGAGGGAGTCTCTTTTCTCTGCAATCCAATTCACCAGACGACCCACCATTGCTTTGTTCCATACCTCCTGATCCTTCAGACCCAATCCTCCTTCTTCCTTAGGCTTACAAATTTTTTCCCATGCCACTAAAGGAACCCTCCTATATTCTGTACCATTTTCCCAGAGAAAATTTCTACATATGGCTTCTATATTCTTAATGATGCCCTTGGGTAGGACAAACATCGAGGCCCAATATGAGTGCAGGATGTTTAGGACAGATTTGATCAACACAAGCCTGCCAGCATAAGAGAATTTTCGTGCTCCATAATTATGAATCCTCCCACAGATTTTCTCAATGAGACAAGCACAAACAGATATCTTAAGTCTTGTAGTTTGGATAGGCATTCCCAAGTATTTAAAAGGGAGAGCACCTTCAGTAAAGCCTGATATCTTTAAGATATCAGTCTTGATGTGATCAGGCATCCCTCTAAAGTAAGCATTGGATTTAGCTTTATTTTTAGTTATAATATATATTTAAGTTCTAAGTTTTATCTTTATATTAATTGTTTTTAAATCAAGAGTGATAGGTTTTACATCTCAATTATTATCTCTAAAAATATATGCATTAAAAAATATTAAGTTCTAAGTTTTATCTTTATATTAATTGTTTTTAAATCAAGAGTGATAGGTTTTACATCTCGATTATTATCTCTAAAAATATATGCATTAAAAAATATTATAGGTAGTTTTGGGGAGTTGGAGTCTCTAGAATTGCCTGAAAAAAGCCTCTTTTTATATATATATATATATATATATATATATATATATATATATATATATATATATATATATATATATATATATATATATATATATATATATATATATATATATATATATATATATATTGATTAATACGCTTTGATGAAGTATATGAAAATCTATACAATTTAATTTACTTTAGCTTGTAGGCTTTATGAAAGAGTCCGCCTAACACTACATATTCGGAGTGGCTTGGTTCACGTTCATTGAGGGGTGAAAGTGTTAGTTATACAAGTTTTGTTTTGAACCAACTGACAATAGGAGAAAAAATTCCTTACTTTTTCAAGTATTTAATTCTCTCTTATTTTGTTGATGTGAAATACTCACATGTGACG
The DNA here is from genome assembly GCF_048544455.1 of Silene latifolia. Taxonomy (NCBI): domain Eukaryota; kingdom Viridiplantae; phylum Streptophyta; class Magnoliopsida; order Caryophyllales; family Caryophyllaceae; genus Silene; species Silene latifolia. The sequence continues at coordinate 302,239,379 of NC_133537.1, forward strand.
TCTTTACTTGAATTGAGTCATCTGTGCACCCATGACTAAAATTGTGGGTATGATAGACAAATATCTAGTCTAAGAATTTGCTGCAGGATGAAAATAGCTTTTTTAGTTCAGAGCGTCTTACTTGTGACGGCCACTATTCATCACAAGCTTGTGACGGATAGTGACTCTCTCACAATATGCAAGTAGAAGGGCAAGTGGGGCGCTCTATATGTTGGAGTATGTGTCCTCAACAATAGTGCGATCACATGTTTAAATCTCAAATTAAGAATACGAAAGGGATGATAAATTAAATAGTCAACTGATCAATATTAATCGGTAACGATTGGCTTGCTAGAGTTTGGCGTTACTGTCGTAGGACGGTGGTGGTCAGTTGATCCCTTAAGGTCACACCTATAGGATAATACCCTTATCAGTAAAGTTGATTAGTTGTATATTGATACAAGTTAATTAATTTCTTAAATTTGAACAATTCATTTGTGAGTGAGAATTTTTATATCTTATTGTAATTTGATTAAATAAGATTTTTTTTAGTAATTAAAAGATTTTATTACTAAAATTGATTATTGTTTATGAAACAATAGAGATAGGAATGAATGGTTAATTATAATTACAAAATGTTGTGAATTATAATTATATGACCCATTTTATTTATGTGATCAAGTATTACTAGACAATTTCTTATATGTAATTTTATTAATGATATTTATTTGATAAATATGCATTAGATTAATTAATAACATGTTACATACTACATGTGACATATTGTATGACAAATGACAAATTGACAAAATAAAATGGAGGTCCATATAAGGTGAGAAACCGGTTTTATAGTGGATGTTTTAGAGTTTTGAAGTTTATTGTTTTTAATTGTTAAAAACACCATCATAACCTAAAAACCTATAAAGCTACTCTACAATTTTGGGTAAGATAAAATAAGAAAAGGCAAGTGCATGCATTGGCTTGGCTCTTACCCACCCCCACCGGTTTTCGTCTTTATTTTGAGGAGAATTTGTTCTCTTATTTTGGTCATTCATTCACATGCATAAAATTTCTCTCTAATACTTAGTCTCTTTTCTCTAAAAACTTGAGAAGTTTTAATCTAAATTGTTCAATAACACTACCAATATTATTAATGTAATATATGAGTATTAGTAGTCATTTTTAAGGTAGACTACTAAATAAATATCTAGCAAATATTATTTAGTAGTGATAAAGACTAATCTTGGGTGCATCTCTTGAGGAGGGTTTCTACTATTGAGACCAAGGTTGGAGGATCTTCCATTGAAATTTAAGCTCAAGAACAAATTAGGAAGGTGACCTTATTTGTGCCCTTATTTTCGAACTATAACAATGTAAGGAACATTGTTTTTCTAATTTTTTTTTTTGGTGGAAATGTGAGAAATTATATTAATCAGAAATTGAAGTACAAGCACAATTACAACCATTCCTGTTTTCACCACTTTAGCTTACTAATGATAAAAGAAAAACATTACAAGCTCAAGCCTATATTAGATTATGGTTCCTACACCACTCCAAATCATAAGTCTTCAGTTGCCCATCAAACACAGCCTGAAAACGAAGCTTCACTTCTCTTTGGACTTCCTGGATAACCATTGCTGGCCTACGAACATAATGCTGGATTCTGCAAATATTCCTCATCAGCCAGATATGATAAAACATGCCTACTATTGCAGCATTTTTCAACAATTTAATGAGCAAAGACTGAGATCTCTCCTTCATAATGAGCACACCAGTCTGCAAACCTGAGACCTTAACCCCAATCCAGTCCTGCAGTAGTTGACAGCAGACCTTAGTGTATGAGCATTCTGAGGTCAAATGCCATAGAGACTCATCTTTAACACCACATAAGTAGCAAAGACTCTGCTGGCATATACCCATTTTCATCATTCTGTCTGACGTGAGGAGCCTTTCTTTGTGCATCAACCAAATAATAAAACAATGCTTAGGAGTATTAAATCTGTTCCAAGCCATACCATACCAATTCACCTTAACATCATCATTTTGTGTGAGCCATCTGTAACCCTTAGCAATTGTATAAGGATTGCTGATATACTGCCATAGACTAGTAGCATAAGCTCCCAGAAATTTTGTCCTCACCTTACAAATTTTCCTCCACGCCCAGGAACTATTAACAGTAGGAGTATAGGTTAGCCAGTCTCTCCCTTTCAAATATATGTTATCCACCCACCTAATCCAAAGGTGGTCTTTCTTAATCAGAATCCACCAAGCCAACTTTCCTATTGCTACAATGTTCCAAATTCTACTATCAGTCAGAGACAGACCTCCAACCTTCTTGTCTTTGCAAAGCATAGACCATGCAACAAGTGGAGCTTTGGAATAAGTATCTTCACCTTCCCACAAAAAATTCCTACAAATTGCTTGTATTCTATCCATCACACCCATGGGCAAAACAAAAAGTTGGGACCAATAAGTATGCACAGTAGCCAATACAGATTTGACAAGCACTAGCCTTCCAGAATATGAAATCTTCCTCTTATTCCATCCTCTTATTCTGGCAATCAGCTTATCCACAAGTATATTACAATCAATTTGGAAAGTCTTTTATGAGAAATGCAAACACCCAAGTACTTAAAGGGCAAAGAACCCTTTCTGAAACCTGTGGTTCTCAGGATATTATTTTCTACATCTTGATCAACACCATTAAGATAGATGTCAGACTTCTCATTGCTAATGTTCAAACCAGTGGCAGCAGAGAAAACATTAAAAGTCTCCATCAAAATAGTAATAGATCTAAGGTCCTCTTTGCAAAAGATGAGTAAATCATCGGCAAACATCAAATGAGTTAATTTCAAACTTCTGCACAGAGGATGGAATTTAAATCTAGGCAAGCTCACACTCTTCTCAATCAACCTGGATAGATACTCCATACAAAGTGTAAATATCAAAGGAGACACAGGGTCACTTTGTCTGAGCCCTCTCTCCCCTTTAAAATACCCATGAGTGTGACCATTTAAACATATGGAGTAGGATGTGGTACTAATGCACTGCATAATAAGTTCAGTCATCTTAGGTGGAAAGTTTAGACCAACCAAAATCTGTTTCACACAATTCCACTCAATAGAATCATATGCCTTCTTAAGGTCAATTTTCATCAAACATCTAGGGGAGGCACTTTTTCTACTATAAAGTCTCACCAAGTCTTGAGTAATCAAGATATTACCCAAGATACTTCTACCTTTGATGAAGGCACTCTGAGCAGGATTAACAATGGAAGGCAACAACTCAGCAATTCTCTCACACAAAAGCTTAGATATAATCTTATAAAGGGTGTTACAACAGGCAATAGGACGGAATTCCTTAACATTTTTTGGCTCATCTACTTTAGGAATAAGGGTAAGGTTGGTAGAGTTAACATGTTTCAGCAATTGACCAGAATTGAAGAAATCAGTCACAGCTTCACAGAGATCATCCTTGATAGTACTCCAACTAGTCTTAAAAAATTTGCTTGTAAAACCATCAGGACCAGGACTTTTCTCATCAGGGATAGATAAGATAACATTTTTTATTTCCTCCTCTGTAGGTATTCTGCACATATTCTCCCAATGTTGGCAATCAACTGTTGGACTATTAGTGAGAATGTGCTGGATAACATTGGCAGAACCAGCACTACTACCTAGGAGCTGTTTATAATAAGAGAGAAAAGCATTTAAGATATCTTCAGGTTCCTTACAAACAACACCAGCTGCATCCTGGATCTGCAACACCTTATTATGGAGTGCCGCTTCTTAATCAAACGATGGAACATAGCAGAATTTACATCCCCATCTTTAGCCCAAGCACATTTGGCTTTCTGTCTGAGAAATTCCACCTTAGCAGTAGCTAGCAAATGATAAGATTCCCTAGTTTGTCTTTCAATATCCATAAGCTGCTTATTGTAAGGATCCCTTTGGAGTTCCTCTTGAGTATGAATCATTACCTTATAAGCAATATCAGTATTTCTTTCAATATCTGAAAATAATGAACCATTCAGTTTTTTCAAGGCATTCTTCATTAGTTTAAGCCTCTTAACCACTCTAAACATACAAGTACCATAGACATTGTTATTCCAATTATGCTGAACAACTTGATGATACTCAGGAGCCCTACACCACATATTAAAAAATTTAAAGAGTTTCTTCTTAAACTCAGGACTCCTTGCTGAAGAGATAATACAAGGGCAGTGATCAAACTCTCCTTCAGCAGAAAAAGTAGCATAATAATCCGTCCGTAAGTTGAGCTAGCAATCATTTACCAGAGCTCTATCAATTCTGCTAAACACCCTAGTATCACTAGGTTGTTTATTGTTCCACGTAAAAAAGGCCCCATAAGATTTCAGGTGCTGCAAGTCACATTCAGCAACAGCATCTTGGAAAGGAACCATTTCTTCATCCTTAACTAATCCACCAAGTCTCTCATTAGCATACATAACAGCATTGAAATCCCCCATTACAATCCAAGGATCTTGAACATTCAGTCTAATAAGATTCTGCCAAAGAGAAGCTTTTTTTTTATTAATAGAAATGGCATTCTTGCCCAAAATACGGGATCTTCAATTTTATTGAATCCATAAACAAAAGTGGCATAAAAACTATTATTATTCAGCTTATTAAGTACCCTTGTATGAATATACTGGGCATCCATTTCAATGACATCAACAGACACCATTACAGGCTTCCAGAGTAACCAGATCCTACCTCCTTGATGACAACTTGTATTAGTAGTATAATTCCACCCATAACAGACATTTTCAGCTACTTTATTTTGAGACTGAGCTTTAACTCTAGTCTCAAGGAGTCGAAATAGACAGAGATCATGTTTGTGGAGGAACCACTTCACATCCTTCTGTTTATTAGTACTATTTAGACCCCTGACATTCCAAGTACCAAAATTAATCATTCGGTTGAAGAGAGGTGTCACCTCCCCCTTTATCAACCAATTCAGCACATCCTGACATTTCATTACTGAAGTCCTTCATAAAATCTCCTTCCTTAGCCCCATGAAGCCTAGATTCATGCCTGGTAATTCGAGTGACCACCCTGGCAGGTGTGAATACAGGCCCCTGAACAGATGCCATTGGGGTAATGAGAGGAGTTACAGAAGCAGGAATGGAGGTAGCTGCTGGAGTAGCATTGATGCTCCCCTGAACCTGTTTCTGCACTCCCAGTTCTGGAAATTGCACTAGGTCCTTTGCAGGGACCTCAGCAGTTGGTACCTTGGGCACCTATGCCTGCTTTGGTTTAGCTTTGATCACAGTCTTCTGAAGGTAAAATTCTTTCCTCCTTCACATTGCAACAGCATGCCCTATCCCTTTACACTTGGCACAAGTGATAGGTAGCCAATCATACTCCACTGCAACATGTATATCCTTACCCAATTCATCCTCAAAATCAATCCTAGTGGGAAACTTTTGATCAATCTCCACTTCCACTAAGACTCTAGCAAATCCCAACAAAGTACATTCAACAGTCAGGTCATCAATTCTCACAAATTTGCCTATCAATGATGCTAATTTTTCCAAACACTTAGCACCCCAAAACTTAAGGTCTAGACCTACCAATTTGACCCAAATCAGAACAGCTTTGACCTTAATCTTTGAAATCTTATCATTTGGATCCCAAGCTCTAAGAATCAGAGGCTTTCGATTAAACAAAAACATACCATTTTTCAAAACTAGCTGTAAATGTTCCGCCTTACCAAAACGAACCATAAATAATACATTAGGAACGAATGAAATCTTAGATACCTCATAAGCCTGCCAGGTACGTCTGAGAAAACCATCCAAAACCTCTCTAGGAGGGTTCACCCCTAACACATAGCCATAAAGAGCTTGCTTCCAATAATCAGTCCTGCTCCTCAGCTATCGGCGTTAAAGACCCCACAGAAGTTTTCCGTTTACCCCGCGGTAAGACCTCTTGTCATTCCTCCTCTGTTTCATCTGTAACCTCAACTTGTTCCGTCTGTAAGACATCGTTCACCTCCCGACGAGAATTATCAATCTCCTGTTGTACCGGATCCACCCTAGTTTCAGTAGGCAGATCATTATTAGCATTGCTCATATTGATTAAAACTAAATCTATAGGATTAGTAACTATTGAATTAGATTGCGTATTTTTTTTATTTTTAGAATTATTTTTGTTATTATTATTATTATTATTATTATTATTATTATTAGGATGATTAGTATGTTTGTTCTTATCCATTGCTCAGAAACTATAAAAACCTAACTTTCTCTCTCTAACTTTCTCTCTCATCCTAATCTCTCTTGTCAAGATTCTTTGTTTTTCTAATTTTATTTCTTATTAAGTTATGCATGCACTAGATCCTTAGAACTCACATTAAAATATTAATTAGTTCATCATTAGAAAAGGTCTAATAATAGGTATGTGAACCTAACAATTGGTATCAGAGCATAGGATGTTACATGCATAATCGATTTATAGTTTTTTCGAGTTATTAGTAACTTAATTAAAACTAAAAATTTGTGATTTATTAGATAAAGTCACGAAATATTGATGCATGTTGTATATTCTGGTTCTAAAATGTTTTTAGGTCATTTTGGTGATTTATGGATGATTATTGCTTATTTTAATGATTTTTAGTGAAATAATTACATTTTTATGAGTAAAATGAACTTTTATTTACTAAAAATAGTTAAACTTCACTACTGGCCGTGATTTTTAGTATGACCTTAAATGAATATTTTATGTATTGTATGTAAAATTTCTTATTAATGTGATTAATATTTCATGATTTATAATTTTTATGTGATAAAAATGGTATAAATAGAGGTTAAATGACTAAAATTAGTTAAACTTCGAAATAGACCATGAAATTTTAATATGATGTCACATGCATATTTTACAGATTGTATGTAAAATTTGAGATAAATGTGATTTGTTATGCATGATTTATAATTTTAATGGTTAAAATGATATAAATATTGACTATTTTTTAGCAAAAATAGCTAAAATGAATTTTATGGCATGAAATTTTTCCTAATATTGTATATTTGATATGAACATAAGATCTAAAGTTACATGATTAATTTTGATTGATTTGATATGTTTATTGTTTATTATGCGATAAAATCAATAAAAGGGCAACTTTATTAGTCATAAAAATAAATTCAAATTTTTTGGTTTAATTTTTGCCATTTTCAGGTTCTGGAAATTTTTTAAGAATGTTCAAATTTTTTATTTTGATTTTTCCATAATTTTTATGTTTAATTTGGAATTAAATTGTAAAAGTTATAATTTACACAATTTATTAATGAAATAAATTATAAATTTGTGTGGGCAAATTTTATTGAGTTTTTGGAATCTTGGTAATATTCCAGTATTTACAAAAATGTGATTTCGAATTTTTTCAATTTTTATGATTTATTGGAAATTATTTCATAATTGTTATGGTTAAGTGAAGTTTAATAAGCAATAATAGAAAACCAAGTTGAATTATTATCAAAAATTGAGTGATGACTAATTTCTGAGACCTAAGAGTGTTAAGATAATTAACTTGGACTAAAATTAGATTTTAGTATTATTTAGCGATTTTTAATAAGTTAAAATCGTGCATTTCCATAAAACCGGGTTATATGATCGATGTAAGTTAAATAGGGCGATTTGGTACATAATTTGGCATGATAGACACATATTATAATGCTACATATTTCATTTTGAATGTCATATTTTATTTATCTAATTTTGAATTATGTAATTTTATCTTAGTATGGCCTTAGTTTTAATCGATATTACCCGTAATGTAAGGGAATATTGATTCGGTTGTAATTTAATGTGATCTCGTATCACTTTTATTTTTACTAGTTTTTCATTTAACAAATGTATAATAGGAATAGCTATGTATTTTTATTATTATTTGTAACTCCGGAGTTCCTTCAAGACGGTGCCGTTCGGAAAGGCGTTCCGACAAAGACGGTGTTCTTGGGAGGCGTGCCACTTGAAGATTTAAAGGACCAAAGGAGTTGGTTTCCGAATTGGTAATAGATTATTTGATTTTCTATTTTAGGAAGGCCATACTAGGAATTTATTATTTGTTTTGCATTTGTTTTAATATGTTGCATGCATTGCCAAATCACCATAACAACACATGCATATCGTATCGAGTCTTCGACCGTGTCAATTATAATTATCGAGAAGTCGACTTTTAGTTCACTTAAAATTGATAGATAATAAATTGACAAGACCTTTACTTTTAAAAGATTGGGACTTAGCCTTACCAAATAGTAGGAGCCCATGAATCTAAATTTCTTAAGGGGTACAATACGATTATTCGGGGTGCTTCTATTGACGTTGGGTGAGTGGGGTAATAAGTAGTTATTACACTTCGAAAATTTGGTTGATCTCAACGAAGGTATTTTGCGACCGTAGCCGCAAAAGGTTCGGGCTAAAGATGGACTTAGCGTAAATTCATCGACCGAGAGTTCTAATTGTAGAATCGGTTAAGAGGGTTAACCTACCAAGTTATTTTAGTAAAGGTGTAGAGGGCCCGTTGGCTCACATCCAAGTTAATATGAATTTTCGATCTCGGAATCATTCATTATAGTTGGGTAGAGGTCACTATATGAGTGCAATACTTGTACTAATATTTACAAGTATTATAACGACAAATGTTAATTGTTTCCTTCATCCCCGTTTTTGTAGTTATTTATCCGCAATGGATTCATCTAATACTCTTACACCAATCACCATTAATTCATGGCTCCAATCATTCAATAAAAAATGCTCCTTGTATGACAATAACCTGACTAGAGAACTACGCTTTGGCAGTGGTGAGGATGGAAATCTTTGCTACCTTACCACTTCCACACCTCCCACTCCCATATTCATGCCCACCTCTTTGGTAAGAAAATCTTGTGAGGAGAATCTCACAAATTCCAAGGCATCCTTGTTTGTAGAAGCAAGGAGAAATATTATATTGAGTGGGAGTTCTAGCAAGAATGCCCTTGCAAATGAAAGGAGTAATGGTATTATTAAAGGAAAGGCAAAGAAGGGTAAGAAACTCAAACCCAATAGTGAACTGGAAGTAGATAGTGAGACTACCACAACCAGAACCAAAAAGGGTGCACAATCCTACGATGAATGTCATTATTGTAATGTCATGGGCCATTGAAAGCGAAATTGCCCCAAATATTTGGAAGATATCAATGTTGAAATCTTTGTTATTGATAACAATATACTTCCACCTCAACGTGGGTATTGGATACCGGTTGTGGTTCTCACCTTTGTAATCATTTACAGGGGCTTGGAAGTGTGAAAAAGCTAAACAAGGGTGATGTAGATCTCCGACTAGGGAATGGAGCTAGGGTAGCCGCCACTTCAAAAGGGACTTATGTACTTGTTTTAGTTAATGGCTTTGAGTTGTACTTACATAATTGTTATTTTGTACCTTCTTTATCAAAGAAAATTGTTTCCGTTGCCATGTTAGACATGGACGGATTTTCTTTTGCCATTAAGAATAATTGTTGTGAAATTTCTGAGAATAACTTGGCCATAGGCCAAGGCACTTCAATTAATGGCATTTATGTTCTTGAAACTTTAAACTCAAGCAAAGATATCATACAATCCAAAAGACTCATAACAATTGATCCAAATAATTCATACATTTGGCTTTTTCGATTAGGTCACATAAATGAAAAACGCATTAAAAGGCTAGTGTCGACTGGATTTATTGAACCATTTGATTTTCAATCATATGGAAAATGCGAATCTTGTCTCCTTTGCAAAATGATTCGTACTCCCTTTAGTGGTAAAGGGACACGAACAAGTGATTTATTGGGCCTAATACATACCAATGTATGTGGTCCAATGAGCATCACCGCAAAGGGAAATTATGACTACTTTATCACTTTTACCGATGATTTAAGTAGATATGGGTATGTTTACTTAATCAAATATAAAGTAAAGTATTTGAGAAATTTAAAGAATTTCTAAATGACGTAAAGAACCAATTGAACAAAAGTATTAAAGCATTACGATCCGATCGTGGTGGAAAAGATCTAAGTAATGAATTTGATTTATTATATATGGATTATGACCTTGTGTCACTACCCATAAGATCAAACTAATATGAGTCGGGTTGAGTTATTGAACTCACTTTTGGGGATTTTATTTTATTCTGAAGGGTCAACCTGGAGATACCTAAAATAGAGAGTCTATTTAACAAATGACATGGATCAGACTCGCATATTACATGAATCAAGCTGCCATAATAGAGTCGGTCTATTTATGAGCTAACACGTTAGTCTAGACGAACTTGTATTACTTCACCACATATGTTTGTGACTCACAAAGCTATCTCTTAAGAAGATAGAAGTATTTCTAAGAGATAGAGTGAGAGTAGATCGTCACAAACATGTTTTGTAGTTAATATGTTACTTTTTGAAAGTAATGGAACTATAATATATTGAGATAGAGTGGGAGTAAAGTATACATGTCTTATTGTTAATATGTTACTTTTCGAAAGTAATCGAATTATGACCTATTGAGTGATCAACTGCGAGTAGTCCCAATTCAACTTTGTTGCATACAAGCCATAGCATTACAAATCCAAAAAATTGTTACTCAAGAGTAGATTTTCTTTAAGACAATGGTCCCTTTAAAGTAAATAGAGCTTTAGAGTGCCTAAGAGAATAGATTGACATGAAGATGTTAATTAAGATAAAATCATGTTAGGGATTGCCACATTTCATTTTGATGAAGAATGGCAAATAATATTAAATTTCGCTTTTCTAAAATGGGAATTTAGAGAAGGATGTGTACGAAACACAAAACCTTAGATAAAGATCTAAGAATCCTAACATACTATGCAAAGCTTACTTAAGCGATCCTAGAATGGTCTTAAGCAAGCATCAAAGGATTGTAATAATCATACTTTTCGTTCATGTAATAATTGAGAATGGTTTCATTCACATTGTTGAAGAATCATGTTTATACATAAAGTTAAGTGGGAGCCAGAATTATTTTTCCCATGTCTTATATGTTGATAACATATTACTTATTGAAAATAAAGTACCAATGCTCTCCTCTGTGAAAGAATGATTGGGAGACTAGGAAAAGGTGCAATATATTATCACTACAAGAAAAACTAAAACAGGCGATAGATTTTTAGCGACTGAACTGAGTAGTCGCTGTAGATACCTCATTTCTGCACCTCCCGCAAACCACCCGGTGATGATTGGGCCGCATGTTTGGTACGCGGAACGATTTGTGACAGTTCGTAAGTTTATCGTCAAGTGATCGCTCAAACACTTGTGTCTACCTCTTAATTGTCATCTGCGTGCCGATACGGTCGTTTTGGCAGTAATTAGAGTACAATTGGAGCCCGGGTCAAAAAACCGTCTTCATTTTCTAAAACCGAGTCAGAATATTCTGGAATGTTCCGGATATTTCTATTCCATATTTTGCAATCTTTTAATCTTTGGTAAAGAATTTCCCATAATATTCACACAAAATATAAAGGAAAACAAGATTAATCCGTTATTCCATAAGAAAAACACGGAAATCTTTCTTCCACAGGGGGAAACCACTTGGGAAAGGACGCAGCAGGTGCTGCGCCTCTTCCAAGAGACGCAGTGCCTGCTGCGCCTCTTCCCAAGTCCTTTTCTATGTATTTTTCGTATCTTTTCATATCTTTTCAAGATTCACTTCCGAAATTTCTCCGAAAAAATCCTACTTCCTCTGTGTGATTAGTATAAATAGAGACCTTCGGTCTCACATATTTCTCACGCGAGTGTCAGCCCTTCTCTTCTCCCTTTGCATTCTAGACCACGTTCTTACTTTTTGGCGTCTACGTGCTTGAACATTCGACCACGTAAGCTCGGATCCTTCTGAGTACCAGCCTCGTTTTGCATGACCAACCAATTTGACCAACTCCACATCAATCAACATTAATCAATCTTGTTCGTTTTCCTCCTAGAGGGCACTTTCGTCTACATTCGAGTCGAGCATCACTAAATGTTAACTTAGTTCATCTCGTTTGCGCAGTGCTCACTCGTCTGTTCCGGGTTGAATTCTGCCCCTGAACTTCCGTTGTTGCTTTAACCTAATTCGTTAGCTTACGTATTAATTAACTATTACTCGTATTATCACCTAATAATCTGTTCGTTAATTTAGTTTTCCTTTCTTTTCTCAAATCATCCGTGTTAAGTGTATTTTCGACGTAAATCAATTAACCCAATGTAATTATTGTAATTTTCTTTGTTGTATTTTTTTATTGTATTTCTTTATTATTTATTGTTTGTATGCTCTCCCATGCAATTAACCTAAAACTCTACCTCGACATTAATTGCATGTTAAATTACGTGTTCACCGACTTAGTTAATTCTCACATGCTAGGATTAATTTAATGGATGTTGCATTACATGCATTTAAATCGACAATATATCGAGTATAAACAATTTCCCTAATCATTAGTAGAGGCCGCTATCGAGGCGGGCGGGATTAGGTGTTCGATCAAAAGAGCTTCCTAATACGTACCCTCACCCCTTACTCCAAATCTCTGTGAACATCCGTGTTCATTGGCATCCACGAGAGTCATTCTAGACATAGAATGCTAAGGGTAACGAGTTCTTGGTGTTCATGTCACTACTTTGTGTCTTGACATGGCACGAGGTATTCGAACGGTTTCCAATTTTCCACAATAAATTGGTGGCGACTCCACAAATGCAAACAAACCAAATGCACAAGAAAAGTTTGCTTCGCTTTTCGTCTCCGTGGGGCCGCGTCCACAGTTTGGCGACTCCGCGTCCACAAGAAAAATCGTCTTCATTTTCTAAAACCGAGTCAGAATGATCTGGAATGTTCCGGATATTTCTATTCCATATTTTTCAATCTTTTAATCTTTGGTAAAGAATTTCCCCTAATATTCACACAAAATATTAAGGAAAACAAGATTAATCCGTTATTCCATAATCAAAACACGGAAATCTTTTTTTCGCAGGAGGAAACCACTTGGGAAAGGACGCAGCAAGTGTTGCGCCTCTTCCAAGAGACGCAGTGCCTGTTGCGCCTCTTCCCAAGTCCTTTTCTACGTATTTTTCGTATCTTTTCATATCTTTTCGAGATTCACTTTCAAAGTTTCTCCGAAAAAACCCTACTTCCTCCGTGTGATTAGTATAAATAGAGACCTTCGGTCTCACATATTTCTCACGCGAGTGTCCGCCCTTCTCTTCTCCTTTTGCATTCTAGACCACGTTCTTACTTTTTGGCGTCTGCGTGCTTGAACATTCGACCACGTAAGCTTGGATCCTTCTGAGTACCAGCCTTGTTTTGCATGACCAACCAATTTGACCAACTCCACATCAATCAACATTAATCAATCTTGTTCGTTTTCCCCCTAGAGGGCACTTTCGTCTACATTCGAGTCGAGTATCACTAAACGTTAACTTAGTTCATCTCGTTTCGTCAAACATGTAAGTCTGAGGGTGTAAATCCTTCTTTTGTTTATTGTTCTTTATTATCGTAATCAATATTGTAAGATTTATGTCGAAAGTATTCTTAAAACCGATTTGTAAAATCTTGTTTAAAAACCCTTTTTAAGGATTATCAGAGGACAACCGTCGAGAAAGGACGCAGCAACTGCTGCGCCTCTTTGTAGGGATGTAGTACCTGCTGCGCCTCTTCGTGAGGCTGCCGCAGTTCCTGCTTCCTTTCTTCTTCCTTCGTCTTTTGATAATTCGATTGTTTTGTTTCGCTTTCAATTGTTCATATTTCTTTTAACACGATAATTCTAACATAATAATTTTAACATGTAAATAAATCATCATTAATTATTCCATCATTAAATCTCGACTTAAATCCCTTATAATTCATATTTGCGGGTTTTCGTCATTAAAATCAATTCGGGTTTTAGAGATTCGATTCATCTATATTGAATATCTGGAATTCGCCTTTGATATACTTTGCATCTGTTATTCGTCGTCACCGTCATTAATTCGTCATTAATAATCTATTTAGCCTAATTAATTTGTTAAGTTTGTTAATTTGTAATTAACCTTTTAACCTTGTATTAATTCGTTCTAATCAGTTTTTATTCATGTTTTATCGTTTTATGACCTCATTCGCATGTAAATAATCTGTTAATCACTTTCATCCGAGTTAAATACCATTAATTGATCATTAAAATCACCAATGAATAACGAGTTGCGGTTCCGGCTTCACAGCCAGAACTCAACCCAGGAACAAACGCAGAGACTGCCGCGCCTCTTCCAAGGGACGCAGCTGGACTGCGCATTGCTGCTGTTCCGGTTGATTCTCTCAATTCCGTTTGCCGCTTTGACTTAGTTTATTAATTATGTGTTTAATTAACTGTTACTCGTATTATCACCTAATATCTGTTGGTTTATTCATTTATTCTTTCTTGTCTAAAATTATCCGTTTTAAATGTATTTTCGACATAAATCATTAAATCCAATGTAATTATTGTAATTTTCCTTCATTGTATTTTTATTGTATTTCTTTTATTGTATTGTTTGTATGCTTTCACATGTGATCAACTTAAATTTCTACCTTGACATAATTGTATGATAAAATTATGTGTTAACCGACTTAGTTAACTCTCACATGCTAGGATTAATTTATTGGATGTTGCATTGCATGCATATAATCGACAATATATCGAGTATAGACAATTTCCCTAATCATTGGTAGAGGCCGCTATCGAGGCGGGCGGGATTAGGTGTTCGATCAAAAGAGCTTCCTAATACGTACCCTCACCCCTTACTCCAGATCTCTGTGAACATCCGTGTTCATTGGCATCCACGAGAGTCATTCTAGACATAGAATTCTAAGGGTAACGAGTTCTTGGTGTTCATGTCACTACTTTGTGTCTTGACATGGCACGAGGTATTCGAACGGTTTTCAATTTTCCACAATAAATTGGTGGCGACTCCACAAATGCAAACGCTTGTTCCCAAGCTCCTCCGTGGGCCCGCGTCCACAGTTTGGCGACTCCGCTGGGGAATAATACACTTACGTGTAGCCAAAAAGGTGAAACTTGAACAAGGTTAGGGAATAGTTTGTACGAGACAATTGTCGGTTTTCATAACTCGGTCTTCCTAGATCATTTCATTCGGCCTTCCTAGGCCCAACCCAACCCATTCGACCAATTGTCCCGTCTAAACAGTCCTAATTCTTATTTGGGCCTAAGGATGGATAGCGATTGACGTCATCCATACCATGGTACTTACTCTTGTTTGTATCAAGGACTTTCACTACTTGAAGAAATGGACTAGGAATTGGCCTTACTCTTGTTTGGTACGAGCCTCTCCACAGACTTCGGGTTTGATTGTTCGGTATGGCAACCCATCCTTTAAACCAAAACCCTTTTAAATGCACTCAGCATCCCGTTATAATGCTTGTATAATGTTTGTACCATATGTGATCACCATTTCTAAACAAAACCAAGACGATTTTTGTAAAAATAAAAATCCTTCTCTAAAATGTAAAAATTTCGAAACTTGGGCCTAATATTAGCGCAAAACCAGTCGAAACTCTGTCCAATTGTCGAGTCAAAATTCGGGCCTTAAAACCCATTTCAAAACCTCACTTCGAGTCCACTCCTACAACTACACTAAAGTTGACTAGGACCGACATTTTCAAACCTCGTCATTTCCTCAAAACTCACTTGACACAAGTGGCACACTCTCACTTCACAAGTCAAAACATTTCTTTTCAAGTAAGTGTGTTAGAATAGTCAATCATGTTTTGATTCGTCGTCGATCTCTTATTCAGTTTCCAAGATGCTTGAAACAAACGACGTGAACTTCAACCAACTCCAGAATGGTAATGATCAAATCCTAGCCGCGCTAGCTCGTCTCCAAGTCACTCAAGACCACGTGTATGATTGCCTTGACACAATTGAGGGCCGAATATATGCCGTGGAAATGAGGATGCCTCCTCGAGAAAGTGAAGTGTCTGATGAATTTGTGAACAACTTCGGGGATGAAAACCCTCTCGTAGGTATGACTGCAGCTGAAAAACGAGTCCAATACTTGTAGGAACAATTGATGTATCTCAAAGGGGATGACATTTATAGGGAAAATAATCGCAAATATGAAGCCGTGAGTTCCAAGTTGCCAACCTACTTCAGCATGACGGATATCCCTAAATTCAAGGGGCATGAAAACCCTCTTAACCATATCCGTGCTTTCAAGGATTATATGTCTATCAAAGGCATCAAACCCGAGATGTTCTTAAGGATCTTTCTTTCATCTCTTGACACCATCCCAAAGCAATGGCTCTATTTGCTAGAGCATAAGAAAATCGCTACCTGGGATGATGCCGCAATCGAGTTTGCTAAACAATATGCGGATAATGCTGAAATCCAAGTCAACATGCGCACTTTAGAGGTTCTTACCCAAAATGACAAAGAAGGTTTCACCGACTTCCTAAGTCGGTGGAGGAAGACTAGTACTCAACTTGTTGAACGTCCGGATGAAGCTACCCTCGTGGAGAAATTCGTGGACAACCTAAAGCCCATCTATGCAAATCATTTGAGGTATCAAAACATTAAGACCTTCAAAGACATAACCGTACTAGGGACAAGGATCGAATATGACATCCGTAAAGGGCTCTTGTCCAAAACGATAGGTCGTGGATATCAAGGCTCAATAAGTCGTTCTTACGGCTCTACTAGCAAAACTGATAAAGTTAACCTTCTCGAGCCATCTAAGAAGAGTACCCCACCAAGGAAATTCACAAATCTAGGGGACACATATTCCAATGCTCTAAAAAGGTTGATGAAGCTGGGTAAACTTCAACCCATAGGCCCTACACCCGAACCAGAAAAGAAATCCAAGTTCTGGGATGAGAATTCGTACTGCGAATACCATAGAGGTAAGGGACATGATACAGAAAAATGCTACAAACTGAAAAATGTACTTCAAGATATGATTGAAGACGGTCGCCTACCAATACCGCATGGAGGTAAGCCTAACAACACTCAGAATCCTCTTGGAATTCTAGTGATTACAAGTGAAGAATCTACCATAGATTGTTCACACCTCATTTCTCCAGTTGAAGATGAAATTCATGCGATAGAAAATGAAGGGAACTACTCTACCATTTCCCCAACTATCACCGATTTCATTGCATGGGCAAAGAGTGTCAATAGGCAAGTCATGGAACTAGAGAGTTCAGTGGCAACCCTACGTGGTCCCAACGCCACACCTAAAGAACGTACACCACTAGTCTTCTCTCAAAACACTACAATGCAAGAAGTAGTAGCCGTGGTTGATGAGCTAGTCAACCAAATTATCCAATTAGAGGCCGAAATCATGAGAATGAGGGAATTTGCTGCCATCAATGGGATATGGGCTGATGATGATGAAGACGAGTATCTCACTGAGCACTACCTAGTCATAATCAGTGAGGAAATAGTCCAAAATGGTGAAGACCAATATGTAGACCACCTTACTCGTTCGGGAAGCCCATACGAAAACACTTCTCAAAACAACCCCATAGCAAACGGTCCAACCAATGTGGTCATACCAAATGATAACGAATAAGGCTCTACTGACCATTTGCTAAAGCAACTACAGAAGACAAAGGCTGATCTTTCAGTCTGGCAACTAGTGGCAAGCTCATTCCCACATCGCCAAGCTTTACTGCAAGCCTTGGCCAAACTAAATGTGGCACATAACTTCACACCCGACGACGTGGTCAACTTGGTCTTCCAAGAATCACCGAAGCTAAGTAATCCTATTACTTTCTCGGATGAAGATTTGCCACCCTTTGGTGCTAGTCATAACTTGGCTCTTTACATCACTGTCATTTGCCTAAAGAAGAATGTGACAATGACTTTGGTAGATAATGGCTCCGCAGTTAATGTCATACCCCTGAAAACGGCATACAAATTGGGTATGAAAGAGTCGGATTGGACCCCTACCAATCAGGGTGTTCGCGCATATGATGGTACACGGCGAAAGGTAGTACGACTTGTCAACCTAACCATAGCCACAGGGCCAATTGAGCGAAAGGTCAACTTCCAAATAGTGGACATTGAGGCATCCTTTAACATACTTCTGGGAAGACCCTGGATTCACGCTTCCAAAGCAGTAACATCCACACTCCACCAGAAAATCAAAATCCCACTAAATGGTAAGGTGGTGACGATCACTTCGTCACCCATCAAAGCAGTAATCGAAAAGAAGTCAAGTAATCAAGTCCTTGCAGACCCAGTACATGAACTTGGGGGCTTCCACGTCATAAATGTCATAGAAAGTGAGTTGGCACCCTTATTCTTCAATCCCTACTCTAATTTAGTGGTCAACCACATACTCAAATCCCAGGGATACTTACCGGGAATGCCTTTGAATCCTATCCGAAGAAACACCTTTGCACCCTACAAAGAGGGTAACTCACAAAGAATACCCCTTGGACGAGGATATAAACCTACTAAAGAGAAAGTTCTCGAGATGCTCGCTCAACTTCAAACCGTAAGAACGTGGGAATCCAAATGCGATCCTACCTCCCTACCCTAAATGGATACTTCGTTAGGGAAGGAAGTCAATATTTCTTTCATGGATTTCTCGAGCCTTGGCACTATCTCGAAAGGAAGCTAGCCGGAATCGAGATCTTTCACAATTGCTACTTCATTCCTCCAGAAACGGTTCCTACCGTCAAGACTCGTCAAGCACCTTGCTTAGACAAACAAGCCGTGAGTCTACTATTTGGAGAAGATCGATTTGTTAGAGCCGTGCAGGATGAGATCATTACCATGATACTTCAAGACGATCACTTCAACCCTACCGTGTTAATCACAGAAACTAACACCAATCAACAGAAAGGATGGAGAAAATCGATCAAGTGGACAAACGATCAAGGAAGACTCTTCAAGCTCACCATTGGAGGAGAGATGTTCAAAGAGAACCAGAAGACAATGAATTCGAGTCAGAGTCAGATTCGGAGTCAGAGTCTGAGTTTAGAGAAGTTCCTAGAGAGTCTCCTCCTGTCGTCATTCCCACTCCTCTTGTTTCTCCTAACTTAGTGTCAAATAGCAACAGTAGTTCGGGAAATGTCCCAACGGCTATCCCTTTACCGCCACTGACTACAGATCAGATGGCTTCTTTGTTTCAACTTTTCTCAAATTTTAATATGAATAAATCAGGTTCTGCTTACTCTTCGTGTTATCTTGAATGCAATTCTGTTTACGATGATGATGAGGATGACCCAGACCCAGACTCAATCGAAATACCTCTCTACATAGCCAAAGAAATACTTCAAGAGGGGGAAGAGGGACCAGTGATAGAAAATACTAAACCCATCAACGTAGGAACTGAACTAGAACCCCAAGAACTTAGGATAGGGACGGCCTTGAGCCCTACCAAAAGGGCCAATTTCATAGACTTCCTGCACGAGTTCAAGGACGTTCTTGTTTGGTCCTACAAAGACATGCCAGGGATCGACAGGGACATCGCAGAGCATAGAATCCCAATCAAACCAGGTTTCAAACCCGTGAAACAGAAGCTTCGTCGAATGAGGACAGAATGGGCTCTCAAGATCAAAGAGGAAGTCGATAAACAATTCAAAGTCGGGTTCATCAAAGTTTCCGAGTACTCAGAGTGGGTAGCTAACATAGTACCCGTACCCAAAAAGGATGGGAGAATCCATGTTTTTGTTGACTTTAGAGACTTAAACAAAGCAAGTCCTAAGGATGACTTTCCTCTACCACATATCAACATATTGTTGGATAATACGGCAGATCACGGGTTACTACCCTTCATGGATGGATACGCAGGATATAGCCAGATCAAGATGGCCATAGAAGATATGCATAAGACCGCCTTCGTCACTCAATGGGGAACCTATTGCTACACGGTTATGCCATTTGGGTTAATCAATACCGGAGCTACATACCAACGCACCGCAACTACGCTCTTACATGACATGATGCATAAAGAAGTTGAGGTATACGTATATGACATGATTGTCAAGTCCAAGGATAGAGAGGGGCACATTGCGAACCTTCGCAAGTTCTTCTCAAGGCTACGGAAGTACAACATGAGGCTCAATCCTCGGAAATGCGCATTCGGAGTAACATCTGGTAAACTCCTGGGATACGTTGTTAGCCAACGAGGTATAGAAATAGACCCTTCTAAGATCAAAGCTCTAATCGAAATGCCGCAACCTCAAACGGAGAAAGAAGTTAGAGGATTCCTAGGCAAGGTGCAATACATAAGTCGATTCATATTGAAACTCACCATGATCTGCGAACCTATCTTCAAGAAGTTAAAGAAAACGGATCACACCATGTGGGATGATGACTGTCAGAAGTCTTTCGACCGAGTCAAGGAAATACTAGCCAAACCACCAGTGCTCATGCCACCTCAACGAGATCAACCTCTTGGTTTATATCTCACGGTAACTGAAACGGCCATGGGCGCCATGCTAGCTCAAACTGTAGGAAAAGAAGAAAGAGCTATCTACTACCTTAGTAAGAAGTTCTTGGAGTACGAGTGCAAATATACACCACTCGAGAAGACATGCGTCGCTCTTGTGTGGGCAACGAAGAAGCTACGCCATTACATGCTTAGCTACTCCGTCAAAATATACTCCAAAATGGATCCTGTCAAATACCTCTTCGAGAAACCCGTTCTCAATGGACGTTTAGCAAGATGGACTTTGATGCTCTCAGAGTTCGACCTCAAGTATGTACCTTTGAAAGTTATAAAGGGGCGCGCCGTTGCCGAATTCTTCGCGGAAAATCCCATCAATGATACATAAACGATAGACACCTGGTCATTTCCGGATGAGGATATACTCCAAACCGATATAGACTCCTGGGACCTCTATTTTGATGGAGCATCGAACTTAAGAGGATTTGGAATAGGAGTGTTGCTCATTTCTCCTGAAGGCGAGCATACACCAATATCTGTCAAACTCGACTTCGAGGTGACTAATAACGCTGCAGAATACGAAGCTTGTCACATTGGATTGCGAGCGGCAGTAAGTTTAGGCATCAAGAATCTTCGAGTACATGGGGATTCATCTTTGATCATCAACCAGATTACGGGATCTTGGAAAATCCGAAGTGAAAGCTTAGCACCTTATCAAGCCAGAATAGGCCAAGTTGCCCAATTATTCGATCAAGTAACCTACCTACATCTACCTCGAGAAGAAAATCAATTTGGAGATGCTCTTGCAAAACTTGCATCTTTGATTAATATGCCGGATGGCATGGTAGAAATGCCTTTATGCATCGAACGACAGTCAGAGCCAGCTTATATGCACCAAATCACCGATGAAGAGGAAATCACAGAGGAACCTTGGTTCCAAGCAATCCTAAACTTCAAGCTCAATGGCACCTATCCACCAGAAATGGACAAAAAGGGACAATGCGCTATCCGCTTGCTAGCTTCCCAATACGTTCTCATGCAAGGAGAACTATACAAAAGAACACCTCTTGGTGTAATCCTACGCTGTCTTGATCATTCACAGGCACGGAAAGTGATGGAAGAAGTCCATGATGGAGAATGTGGCCCTCATATGAGTGGACCCATGATGGCAAAGAAAATCACACGTTTGGGATATTATTGGACCACGATGGAATCCGATTGCATCAAATATGTAGGACATTGCCATAATTGCCAAATCTTCGGGAATGTAAAACATGTCCCTCCTTCATTGCTTTACATCATGACATCTCCCTAGCCATTTTCTGCTTGGGGAATTGACATCATCGGCAAGAGCACTCCAGCCAGAACACGGTCACTGTTTCATCCTAGTAGCAATCGATTATTTCACCAAGGGGGTAGAAGCGGCTTCCTACACCAGTCTTACAGCCAATAACGTGGCTAAGTTCATACAAACCAACATTATCTGTCAATATGGTTGCCCACATGAGATCATCAGTGATAATGGATCACATTTCCAAGCTGAGACTGAACAATTGCAAGCCAAGTACAAAATTAAGCATCACCACTCCTCGCCATATAGACCACAAACCAATGGCGCAGTAGAGGCGGCAAACAAGAACGTTGTCACGATTCTCAAGAAAATGATTGACAACTATAGAGATTGGCCAAGCAAGATACCCTTTGCTTTATGGGGATACCGTACCTATGTTAGGATGGCCACTGGGGCCACCCCTTTCTATTTGACCTACGGCATGGAGGCTGTACAACCAGTCAAGCTAGAAGTACCATCCTTGCATATTTACTCGAAAGTGAAATCCCAGAAGCCGAGTGGAAGAGGGATAGATATGAAGAACTCATCCTCTTGGATGAACGAAGGTTACGTGCATTACACAATGTGCAAGCATACCAAGCACGTATCAAACGAGCCTTCAACAAAAGGGTTAAGCCAAGGAACATCAAAGAAGGAGACTTGGTCCTCAAATCAATTAGAGCTCTTTTACCTGTCGATCCACGAGGAAAATTCAAACCCAATTGGGCCGGGCCATTTCTAATCAAGTCCATACTTCCAGGGGGTGCGGTTAGAATCACAGACCTACATGGGAACGAGTTTGCCAACCCAACAAACCTCGACCAACTGAAACGTTACTATGACTAGAATAGGAGCAAAAAAAAACGCGCATCGCGTAACCTCACGTGTCGCTCTTGTGGCACGAAATAAACGGCGCCTGGCCAAGCTGAATTAAGCTAATGTCATCTTGCTCTTGTATTTTGACAATTTTTCATCCTCACATCATCAAACAAACTAAATTACATATTAGGAGTAAGTAAAGCTCATGCTTATTTTCTAAAGTTCATTACAAGCTCTTGCTTAGAACATTTATTCTTTTACATTTACTCGAACTACGCACAAGGGTTTGATTTCATTTTCTAAATGAATACCTAGGCAATCCTTCACGGGATACAACCCATTGAATTATTTTAAATATAAATAGAAGGACATTTGCAATCGCATTTGAAATTCGACAAGAATAATCATAGAAAATCATAACGGTTTCATGACCACTTAACCTTTTTTATTTCATTTCTTTCATAATAATAGTACGTTACATAGTAAAATAAATGGCTAGGATTCTAAAAACCCCAACTTCTTCTTACAATAATAATAATAATAATAAATAATAATAAAGACTAAGGCTACTCTTCCATTTTCCCTTTGCCTTTGTCATTTTTGTCAAATTTCTTGTCCTGACCTCGAGCCGGACGCTCTTGCGCCACTTCAGACCTAATAACCAACGGTCTCTCTCGTGGTCGTGCTTTGCCATTCTTGTCAACCACCATCTCGACGACAGGAGAAGTCTTCGGTTTCTTTGAAGGATGAACAACTCGAAATCCGGCTTCTTCCTCTCCCCCCGATGTCGATCTTTGCTCTTTCCTTTTCCACCTCGCGAACCTTGTAGTCAACAGGCTCGCGCTTCCTCAATCTTTCACGCTCCTCCGAAGTAGTAGCTTTCCTCCACCGCAGATAAGAATCCGACACCCATAGAGCACTAACAGAAGAATTCAAGAACCAAATGTTCCTTTGAGCCCATTTGATGGCCCATTCTCTTCGACTCTCAGTAGTAAGCGCCACGACAGTCAAGGGATGGTGTCAAGCTTCAAATCATCCGCTTCAATCCAACCCGCCTCATCAACCTCTCCGGAAGATGCATACCATAAACTCTAAGCCGGGAATGCGAACAGATCGGGTAGGATCCAAGGAAGATACTCCAGTGACAGATTTGAGATGCCACCATGGTATGATCCATCTAATTAAGGGGCCATCTTCACTCTTCAATTTGTTTTCCCAGTAATTGCAGACTCGAGTGAAGTCCACCATGTAGAGCCTGGTCCTCATTGCAATTGAGCGAGCATGATAAGCAGGAACATTAAATGGGGGTTCGATCAATCGAAGATGCTCCATAAGCCAGACCTACCAGAAGCAGGAATTAGAAAAAACAAAAACAAAAAAAAAAACGAAAAAAAAAAACGAAAAAAAAAAAACGAAAAAAAGAAAAAAAACACACAAACAATTCTTTTACCTGCAATATAATGGGACTTCCCAAATAAGGAAGGTCGCGATTGGCTTTCCTGTTATCTAAACCCAATAGGATCTCTCCTAAACACAAGCAAGTTGGGCTCCTGCGCAGCTCCATTTTCTCAATCATGCTCAAGTAACGAGGGTCGCTTCTCAAATCGTCATCAACATGCCCTTGAAGGACATATACATATAATAGGCAAAACTCGAATGCCTTTCGCCTCGCAACATAAGAGATAGTGGGATATGCCCTATTGATGAATCGATCGATGAAATCCAACATTCGCACTCCTTTAGAAGTCACAAAACGGTCCACATCAGCTCTTGCCAACCCAAGCAAGTCCCTGAACTTGTTTTTATACCCCTGAGAAGTGGAGGGAATAGCAAGCAAATGTTCCGGGTCCCAACCACCAATCGCAGCAATTTTTTCGGGAAATGGGCAAATGTCGCCTCCAGGGAAGGCAAATACGTGATAATTCGGGTCCCAATAATCAAGACAAGCATCTAGGAACGGTTTGACTACCTTGATCAACTTCAAACTCAAGAGCGATCCAAAATTATAAGCACCCATGTCGTGTTTCTCCACATTAGAGAACTCATTTATCCATTCTTTTAGACGAATTTCGAGAATATTCATGATGTATGCTTATTTTGAGAGCTTTATGTAATAAGACGAAGAAAGGACGGAAGAATTATGTGAATAAAACCTCCCTCGACGTCTCTATTTATACTAAAAGCTGTTTCCTAAAATCCGTCAGGACGGATGCACTGGGGAACAGGCGCAGCACCTGCTGCGCCTCTTCGAAGGGACGCAGCTCTTGTTGCGCCTCTTCCTCGGCCTTCTTCCTGTGATTTTCCGCGTTGGATCTTTCCTAAATTCCTCAACGAATAATTTCCTATTCATACGGGTTATTATTTTGGTAAATACGTCAAGTTGCGATATTTCGTGTTTCCTAATTGCACGGGCATGCATTTCGAGGCGATACCGACATTCTCGTCATTTTAGCACACTTATGCATTTCTTTTTATTTTCCTTTTTTGGGGAATCATTTCACCAATTTAATTTATTCATTTTTTTTATTATTATACATTTCTTTTTTATTTTTTATTTTTGGGGAATCATTTCATTTTCATCACACATTAACCTTCACACTTATAGGTTTCTATTTTTTCTTTTTTTAGGGGGTAACCCTCCCTACCGTCCGGTCATTTCCGGCAATTTTTTTTTGCATTTTCGAGTCATTGTTTTGCGCTAATTCAGGCCGTGTGTACAAATTTATGTTCTATGTGATTTCTATGTAAATTTCGGCAGCATGACGGCGCAAACCGTCATCTACCAAACCTGTTCAAAGCTAACCTGCAGGTACAAACAAAGCAACCCAGCGGTAAAGGCACTCGGGCCATCATATATACAACCAAGAAGGGATATGTACACCAAACCGGGGGCTCGAGCCCCAAAACAAACTCTGAATGTCCAAAATGTGGGTCCTAAAATGTACAAATGTACAAAACACAGCCAAAAACAAAAAAACAACAAAAAAGCTACTGTTGGTCGCCGTCTAGCTCAGCAACTCTCGCCTCGAGAGAAACAACCTCGGCGTCGCGGACCTTGAGCTCCCTCAACAGGCGAGCTGTCTCCCCCCGGGACTGGGCAAGCTCTCGCTCCAGCTCACGCTCCCTCTGCAAACAACAAGAATTGGCTCATGTCAATCATTTCGAACATAAGGAAAATTAGAAAATTCGAAAATGAAGTAAAACGGAAGGTTCATACCTAACGTCCTCGGCCGCCAACAAGTGCCTCGACGGCAGTAGCCCGCAGCCTGTTGGCTACCCCCCATAAAGCCACTAACCGGGATGGCGCAACCTGCATTTCAAAAGAAGAGATTCTAAACGATTGGACAAACTCAGGTAAATGTGTTCTTACACAAAATTATACAAGTTAGGAGACTCACCCTCCGAATCAGATGCTGCCACTCGTCCAAGCCAGCATCTCTCACCGCCGCATCAAAGTCACGAAGCTCGGAGATCGTCGTCATCCCCATCGCGTCAGTGTACTCGAGGGTCTCGGGGTACTCTGGGGCTCGATACCCGCCGCCTCGACCTCCAGCAAAGTCAAGTGATTTCCATTAACCGATGATCCTTCATCGTGTTCTCAAAATAATCAAAACTAAAGGAGAGTAAATACTCACCACGACCGGCCAGGACGCCAACCTCCCGTAGAGGAACGCCGAGTAGTCCTCGCCCGGAAGAAGGAGGGCGTCACCCCCAACACCTGCCAGGTCAGCCTCCCTCTCAGCCTCAGAAGGCTCCTTAAACATCGTCCGAGGAGGATCGATGGGAACCGTCAAGACATCCCGAGAGCACTGACGAGCCAAGCGCTCACCCAAGTACTACACAGGGCCCATCGACGTCCTCAGCAGCAACCGGCTCGAGCTCTTAGGTCGAAGGACCTCGGCCCCAAAGGGACACCCACTGGGAAAGCAAACAAGAAGTCATTCTTATGATCAGTTCTGAAAAAGTAATAAAGAAACGAGCGAAGGTGAAGTACTCACGCCGTCCAACTGAAGAGCGTTCACCTCCCGCCGACAGACGTCGTGGAAGGAACGCCGGCTCCTCATACGGCACATAACCCAATCCCTCACAACGGGATAGGCCTTCTCCACCGGCTCCGTCCTCTTGGGCGCGAGGCTCGGAAAGTAGGAGTACACCCACGCCTGTAAAACATGATAGTCAACAACGATCTTTCGTGATTTGACAGAAAAGGAAATGATCTTTCATGAAATAAAATGAAGGCTCATACCTCCAACAACAGTCCAGGGCCGACAACAGCAGGAGAAGTCCCCTTCTCCATAAACTTCGGACGAACCATGGCCCTCATGAAGCGGACGAGGACCGCAAAACCAGCAGTGACCCAGTCCCAACGGCCTATGGAGCTCAGGTCAGAAAGAAAGGGAAGGAGCTTCGTCGAAAGCCTCTCTCCCTTGTCTCCGAGGTAGATCGAAGACAGAAACCATCAGAGCCACAAACGGACTCTCTGCTCTGCAGTACAGGGAGGAGGAGCCGTCTCCCTCCCCTCGATCACCACCAACGCCGGGGTCTTTCCCGCAAAGTAGTCCCGAACGTAAGAACTAGGCACCAAACCAGGTACCACCATACCGCAGCGGCCTTTGGCGCCAAGTTCCAGCCGATCAACCTCCTCGCCTCGGCCGAGTCTACCCTCTTGGCTGTCTCCGACCACTCCACCACCTCAGTCCCACACGACAGACCAGAAATCATGCCGTAATCCTCCAACGTGACCCCCACCTCGCCAAAAGGCATGTGAAATGTGGAGGTCGTGTCCCAAAACCAGACCAAGAAAGCTCGGACGAGACTGAGGTTAGCTCGAAGCTTCCTCCTCGCGATATCCCTCCAAGCCTGCACCAAAGCACCAAACGCTCCCTACTCGATCATGGCTCGCTCCTCCGCCGACAGCCTCTCGTAGCACCTCATCGCCGTCGTGTAACCCGAGAACGATCTGATGTTCCCGGCCTCCTATGTTGATTTGAAACAAAAGCTATCTTTAGCTCAAATGAAGAGGAAAAGGAATAGAAATGAAAGAAGATGAATGAAGAGTGATGAATTCGATTTACCAAGCTCTTCACCGTCCTGTAGGACAGGTGACCCTCCACAACCCAAAGCAGGTGCCTACTGTCCCAGGTCTCAGCCCACGCAGGTGCTCCCCTCAGCTGGCGACCACCCCGTCCAACGTTGGCCCGTCTCGGGGCCTCCTCCTCCTCAACAACCTCGTCCTCAGCAGCCGTCACCGCAGCGGTGAAAGCCTCCTCCAACGCCTCCTCAAGCATCTGAGAAGGGTCAAGGGCAGTGTTCACATCCATGGGATCCCTCCCAGATGTAGAAGCCTCGTCACCTACAAAATTAAAGTGAATTTAGGCCGCGTCAGGTGACGACAAGCCTTAATTAGGGGATTTTCGAGTTTTCGGAGCTCCGAAATCGCTCTTTTCCCGCCATCCTTGGCAAATTTTTTCTACAAACCCGATCTCTCATGTGGTAATTTGGGTCAAGTCAAGCCTAAGTTGAAGCCTAGTCATGGGGTTCGAGTCGGAATTTCGACAGCGTTTTGTTATAATGGCGATTATGCCCTAGAAAGTGTCCTGAAAAAGCCGTCACAAATCAAAATTCGGAAATGGTAGGAAGTTTACCCATCATGTAAGGATTCCAAATACCAAGTTTCGTCACAAATTGGCAATCATAAGGCTATTTTCGAAGCGATTTACGGTTTAGCTGTGAAACCGTCACAATTTCACTCAAGTGCTCAAAACTCAATGAAAATTCAAATCAAATACATGGTTATGATCCTTATACTACCAATTAGCCATTTACAAGGCCAATTTTGCAAGGCAAAATCATTTGGGGGAAAAGCCCCAAATTTTCGACTAATTAGGGTTGAAAACCCTAATTTTGTCGGTCCCATTTGATCAAATACGGAAGATAAATGCTAGATTGATACACATACCTCGATTAGTCATGGCAAATGCAAGCTTTTGGATCAAATTTTGACGAAAATGGTTGGAATTTGAGAGAGAAATTAACGAATTGTATTTCAAAATAATGAAATAAACCCCTCTGTTTCATCGGGTTTTTACGCAGGATTGACACGCCCAGAAAAAGACGCAGCAGGTGCTGCGCTTCTTCCAAGGGACGCAGCTCTTGCTTCTCCTCTTCCTCAGTTTCCCTCCATAGGACTTTTCGAAGATTCGTTATAAGTTCGTTATTTTGTGGGCCCATCTTTGGTGCGCTTCTTCCTCGATGCCATATCACATATTTAGTCCGTTTGACGTATATTCTTCGCCCGGATCCGTATTCCCAATCCAACAGCAAACTGTTGCCACATTTTGCCAAGACCTAGCTTGTCACAACGAGCGGTTATTCTTTGACAGGTGTTTCAACACGCCTTTATTATGTTCCCCCAGCGAGAGTACACGGATAGACATTCCCTCTCGAGACATAGAGATCAGTTCCCGATTATGTTCCCCCAGCGAGAGTTCACGGATAGACATTCCCTCTCGAGACATGGAGATCAACATCGACCCCAAGCTCTTCCGAAGTTTGTTTGAAGCCGACCACAAGCAGATTTCTCCCAGCAGTTCCTGACTATGTCCTGCTGTCTTGTTCCAATATCGCGTTTTGTTTCCCCTGGAGTTTCAAGGAATTTCAGGTATAGTATCTTCTTATGGCTGGCGAGCTTCCTTATGTAGTCTAATGGACTTTAAACGTCCCTCCCCGATAGTCGACAGACTCTAAAATGTTCCCGACGACAGGTCCTTGGCTCAGACCCCTTGAGCCGCCTCGCGTCGCCATAGTCGTCAGGTTGTAATCTTCGATTGACCTGATGGCTATACTTTGACTTTTGCCTTGTCCAAGCCTCAGTCAAACTGGGGGCGCTGTAGATACCTCATTTCTGCACCTCCCGCAAACCACCCGGTGATGATTGGGTCGCATGTTTGGTACGCGGAACGATTTGTGACAGTTCGTAAATTTATCGTCAAGTGATCGCTCAAACACTTGTGTCTACCTTATAATTATCATCTACGTGCCGATACGGTCGTTTTGGCAGTAATTAGAGTACATTTGGAATCCGGGTCAAAAAACCGTCTTCATTTTCTAAAACCGAGTCAGAATGTTCTGAAATGTTCCGGATATTTCTATTCCATATTTTGAATCTTTTAATCTTTGGTAAAGAATTTCCCGTAATATTCACACAAAATATTAAGGAAAACAAGATTAATTCGTTATTCCATAATCAAAACACGGAAATCTTTCTTCCGCAGAAGGAAACCACTTGGGAAAGGACGCAGCAGGTGCTTCGCCTCTTCCACGAGACGCAGTGCCTGCTGCGCCTCTAACCAAGTCCTTTTCTACGTATTTTTCGTATCTTTTCATATCTTTTCGAGATTCACTTCCAAAGTTTCTCCGAAAAAACCCTACTTCCTCCGTGTGATTAGTATAAATAGAGACCTTCGGTCTCACATATTTCTCACGCGAGTGTCCGCCCTTCTCTTCTCCCTTTGCATTCTAGACCACGTTCTTACTTTTTGGCGTCTACGTGCTTGAACATTCGACCACGTAAGCTCGGATCCTTCTGAGTACCAGCCTTATTTTGCATGATCAACCAATTTGACCAACTCCACATCAATCAACATTACTCAATCTTGTTCGTTTTCCTCCTAGAGAGCACTTTCGTCTACATTCGAGTCGAGCATCACTAAACGTTAACTTAGTTCATCTCGTTTCGTCAAACATGTAAGTCTGAGGGTGTAAATCCTTCTTTTGTTTATTGTTCTTTATTATCGTAATCAATATTGTAAGATTTATGTCGAAAATATTCTTAAAAGCGATTTGTAAAATCTTGTTTAAAAACCCTTTTTACGGATTATCAGAGGACAACCGTCGAGAAAGGACGCAAAGAATCGCTGCGCCTCTTCGAAGGGACGCAGTACCTGCTGCGCCTCTTCGTGAGGCTGCCGCAGTTCCCGCTTCCTTTCTTCTTCCTTAGTCTTTTGATAATTCGATTGTTTTGTTTCGCTTTCAATTGTTCATATTTCTTTTAACACGATAATTCTAACATAATAATTTTAACATGTAAATAAATCATCATTAATTATTCCATCATTAAATCTCGACTTAAATCCCTTATAATTCATATTTGCGGGTTTTCGTCATTAAAATCAATTCGGGTTTTAGAGATTCGATTCATCTATATTGA
Source organism: Silene latifolia (assembly GCF_048544455.1). Lineage (NCBI taxonomy): Eukaryota > Viridiplantae > Streptophyta > Magnoliopsida > Caryophyllales > Caryophyllaceae > Silene > Silene latifolia. The sequence goes on from NC_133537.1 coordinate 302,270,108, forward strand.
ATCTCTGGAATTCGCCTTTGATATACTTTGCATCTGTTATTCGTCGTCACCGTCATTAATTCGTCATTAATAATCTGTTTAGCCTAATTAATTTGTTTAGTTTGTTAATTTGTAATTAACCTTTTAACCTTGTATTAATTCGTTCTAATCAGTTTTTATTCATGTTTTATCGTTTTATGACCTCATTCGCATGTAAATAATCTGTTAGTCACTTTCATCCGAGCTAAATACCATTAATCGATCATTAAAATTACCAATGAACATTAACGAGTTGCGGTTCCGGCTTCACAGCCAGAACTCAACCCAGGAACAGACGCAGCGACTGCTACGCCTCTTCCAAAGGACGCACTCATTGCTTTGTTCCGATTGATTTGCGTCTCGAATTCCCGTTTCTGCTTTGACCTAGTTTATTAATTACGTGTTTAATTAACTATTACTCGTATTATCACCTAATATCTGTTGGTTTATTCATTTATTCTTTCGTTTCTAAAATTATCAGTTTTAAATGTATTTTCGACATAAATCATTAAATCCGATGTAATTATTGTAATTTTACTTTATTGTATTTTTATTGTATTTCTTTTATTGTATTGTTTGTATGATTTCACATGTGATCAACTTAAATTTCTACCTTGACATAATTGTATGATTAAATTATGTGTTAACCGACTTAGTTAACTCTCACATGCTAGTATTAATTTATTGGATGTTGCATTGCATGCATATAATCGAAAATATATCATGTATAGACAATTTCCCTAATCATTAGTAGAGGCCGCTATCGAGGCGGGCGGGATTAGGTGTTCGATCAAAAGAGCTTCCTAATACGTACCCTCGCCCCTTACTCCAGATCTCTGTGAACATCCGTGTTCATTGGCATCCACGAGAGTCATTCTAGACATAGAATGCTAAAGGTAACGAGTTCTTGGTGTTCATGTCACTACTTTGTGTCTTGACATGGCACGAGGTATTCGAACGGTTTCCAATTTTCCACAATAAATTGGTGGTGACTCCACAAATGCAAACGCTTCTTCCCAAGCGCCCCTGTGGGCCCGAGTCCACAGTCGCCAATTTGGCGATTGATATCAGATTTAGCGACTGAAATCAGTCGCTAATTTGGCGACTGAGTT